>NW_019154112.1:1061076-1548284 GCF_002288905.1 Enhydra lutris kenyoni
CATCACTAGACATCAGGGAGATTCAAATTAAAACCACATTGAGATACCACCTTTAACCAGTTAGAATGGCCAAAATTAGCAAGACAGGAAACAACGTGTGTTGGAGAGGATGTGGAGAAAGGGGAACCCTCTTACACTGTTGGTGGGAATGCAAGTTGGTGCAGCCACTTTGGAAAACAGTGTGGAGATTCCTCAAGAAATTAAAAATTTAATTTCTTTTCAGTGTAACAGAATTTGTTGTTTATGCACCACACCCAGTGCTCCATGCAATACGTGCCCTCCATAATACCCAACACCAGGCTCCCCTAACCTCCCACCCCGCGCCCCTCCAAAACCCTCAGGTTGTTTTTCAGAGTCCATAGTCTCTCATTGTTCATCCCCCCCCCTTCCAATTTCCCTCAACTCCCTTCTCCTCTCCATCTCCCCATGTCTTCCGTGTTATTTCTTATGCTCCACAAATAAGTGAAACTGTATGATAATTGACTCTGCTTGACTTATTTCAGGCATCAGAATCTCTTCCAGTCCCATCCATGTTGATACAAATGTGGGGTATTCATCCTTTCTGATAGAGGCATAATACTCCATAGTGTATATGGACCACATCTCCCTTATCCATTCGTCCATTGAAGGGCATCTTGGCTCTTTCCACAGTTTGGCGACCGTGGCCATTGCTGCTATGAACATTGGGGTACAGATGGCCCTTCTTTTCATTACATCTGTATCGTTGAGGTAAATACCCAGTAGTGCAATTGCAGGGTCATAGGGAAACTCTATTTTTAATTTCTTAAGGAATGTCCACACTGTTTTCCAAATTGGCTGCACCAACTTGCATTCCCACCAACAGTGTCAGAGGGTTCCCCTTTCTCCACATCCTCCCCAACACACGTTGTTTCCTGTCTTACCGGTATTTCTCAAAGAGCTGGAGAAAATAATCCTAAAATGTGTATGGAATCAGAAGACAGCCCGATTTGCTAAGGAAATGTTGAAAAAGAAAAACAAAACTGGCGGCATCACGTTACCTGATTTCAAGCTTTACTACAAAGCTGTGGTCACCAAGACAGCATGGTACTGGCATAAAAACAGACCCATAGACCAGTGGAATAGAATAGAGAGCCCAGATATGGACCCTCAACTCTATGGTCAAAAAATCTTTGACAAAGCAGGAAAAAATATACAGTGGAAAAAAGACAGTCTCTTCCATAAATGGTGCTGGGAAAATTGGACAGCTATATGTAGAAAAATGAAACTCGACCATTCTCTTACACTGTACAAAAAGATAAGCTCAAAATGGATAAAAGACCTCAATGTGAGACAGGAATCCATCAGAATCATAGAGGAGAACACAGGCAGTAACCTCTTCAATATCAGCCACACCAATTTCTTTCAAGATATATCTCCAAAGGTAAAGGAAGCAAAAGCGAAAATGAACTTTTGGGACTTCATCAAGATCAAAAGCTTCTGCACAGCAAAGGAAACAGTCCACAAAATAAAAAGGCACCCACAGAATCGGAGAAGATATTTGCAAATGACAGTACAGACAAAAGGTTGATATCCAGGATCTATAAAGAACTTCTCAAACTCAACACACACAAAACAGATAATCATGTCAAAAAATGGGCAGAAGACATGAACAGACACTTCTCCAATGAAGACATACAAATGGCTATCAGACACATGAAAAAATGTTCTTCATCACTAGCTATCAGAGAGATTCAAATTAAAACCACATTGAGATACCACCTTACACCAGTTAGAAACCTTCATCTTTAGTGAAAATTAAGTAGTAACCAATTGTAAGCTGTTATACCAGAAGTTTATAGACAGCAAATTTATAAATCACTTAAGCACAAAACGTGTTTAACAACAAACTCAAATATTCTTGTTTCTTTGTAATAAGAACTCCAAACCGCAAGTCTATGCCCAGTAATCAATGCTTTAGTACTATATCTTGCTTGAAAAAGACGTATATGTCCAATGAATTTAATCACAATATATCATCCAAGCAAAACTTTAAAGTTTCAGGTTAGCAAAGACTTTTAAAGCTATCTTAACAATTATTCATGAAAACTCCAAGGCAGAAAATTAACCATCATTTTAAGTTAGCTTTCCATTAACAACTTATAACAGAGATCACGAAAGCTTATTTGACCCTCAGTAAATCTTGGTAGAATAAAATAAAATAAATTAATTAAATAGAAACTGAATGCTGATAACTTTAAAGACATGTTTATCTTAATTAAACCAACAAAGTTAAATTACTTTAAATACCCATTATATTTCACTTGGATTCTCCTTTAGAAGTCAACCAGTTTGTTCCCCATTGTCAATTTTTTTCTGAGAGCCTGGTGGGGAATCTGAAATGAGCTGTGTGTTCAGGTGGCACCCCAGGTGGTGCAGAAGCAGGAGGAGGGGGAGGCAGAAGAGGCAGGGTGTCCTCAGAAAGAAGGTTCCCATTCTAAAGCCTGACAGCTCAGACAGATGAGCAAACACAGATTTTTGTTTGTTTTTCCACCAGAGTGGAAGTAGGCAGTCCATGTCAGGCCAGAGAAGATATGGAACTTTCCTGAAAGAAAGGGAGTTTCAGCACCTGCTTGGGAACATTTCCTAAAGTCCCGCTCCTTCTGTAGACTAACCAAAGACAGTGGGTTCCAATGATACCCATTAACCTGGAAAATGAGGGAGAAGCCCCATATCCATTAGGAGGAACGGAGAGAGAGAGAGAGAGTCAGTGTCTCCTTTCCCAGGGAGGGCTTGTGTTTTCTCTAGCAACCTGGGTTTATTCTGAGGAGGTCTACTTAGATAATTATCATCCAAAACGTCAGGAGGCAGTTGACTAGCCAGACACATTGGGGCAAACACGTTTTGCAAGGGGCCGTCAGGTCGGGGTCCTGACGTAGAGCCCTGTTTTCTGCAGAAGAGGTTTAACCGATAGATCCCACTAAGGCCATGCAATGTTATCAATCAGTCCTGTCCTAAATTTTGTAATCCAAATTGTTCCATGGGTCAGAAGGCACCTCAAGGGAGAGAGTTCTTAGGAACTGAAGAAGAGACCTTGCCTTATTATGCAGGTCACACCTTATTTTATCATTCCTTGAAGTACCCGCTGTGTTTGACCCATGGGAAACACTAGAAAAGGTTTGCAAGGGGGAATTACCCAAACTTGCAGGACACAGTCCAGAGGAGTCCCCGCAAGAATGGTCCATTTCCCATCTCATGAATCTGTTACTTTCTCCTACCTGTCATAGAGAGGTGCCTATGAGGACATCCCTGCAGACCAGCTCCCTGTCCCCTAACCAAGGTGTCTCTTGGTGACCCATCCTAGAGTGAGATTGGCCTAACACCATAGGATGTGTAAAGTCAGGCCAGCAGAAATAGCCACTCTGACCTGCACCCGGCACCCAACCCTGCCCCTCCCCTGGACTATCACCGAATGAAATATTGTTTAGGTAGCTCAGCCACAGTCAAGGGTGCAAACTGGTATCCAGGGATTTGTGGGCAGCTGTGTTCTGTGTGCTGTGTGACCTCCAGGACCGGTCTCCATCTTTTTACATGCCTCGGAGATGACAGGGTCACTTATGATATCCAGGGACAGGCTCAGAATGCCAGATGACCAGTCCTGTGGGTTCCCTGGATGAGGCCTGAAATAGGTCAGGGGGAATTCTGTCACATGTCTCTCCAGAGTCCTCCTAGGAAATCCTCATTCATTTCGTTTGCACTCAAGGCTCTGAGAAGCAAAAGCCCAATTAAATGTTTTGGTTTATTTTTGGCGGTAAAGTGCCTGAACATCCGTTCTCCTACATAGCTGATTGATGAGGGAACAGAAGGCTGGCTGAGGACAAAGCAAAAGCTGACACCTTGCAACCTCCCCTCCCCCCACTCCTGGGTGGGAAATAGGTGACCTTCTTTAGGAATCTCCCACCATCTTAATGTTAATACCTTGCTAGAGGGCAAAACAACCTTGGCAATGTCAAGGCCTCTGGTATCTGGTATCTTGGAGGTCCTCTTTAGCACATGAAAGTTCTATCAAAACCTCCCTTTTCCTTCCTTCCCCCACCCCCCTGGTACAGGACCTGCCACCCCTCACAACCCAGGGAAGCAGCTCTTTCTGCCCATGGGTCCTGTCCCCATGCTTTTAATAAACCACAATTTTGCACCAAAGATGTCTCAAGAATTCGTTCTTGGTCATTGGCTCCAGACCTCACCACACTGAACCTCACCTATGTTCTAGAACTTCATCGTTTGGCACCCAACGTGGGGCTGTGAGTGTTTACATTTGGACTCTGAGTTTCGGTGCAAAATTGGTGAGTACTTTCTCTCATTTCTTTAGTCTCATTTCATGGACTTTTCAAGGACTATGGTCTTATTGGAACACTTGCATGTCAGTTGCTCAGGCTGCAATCCTCCAGCCCGTGGCTACTCTGTGGGGAGGAGAATGTCTTCCTTTTGGCTGGAAGTTAGTGCCCTGGCCCGAATTGTAATAAGACCCAGAAACTTGATGCCCTCTCTTTATTCCTGTTCTTATATAAAGTTGTTTCCCTTGGACACTGGACAGCCATCTAAGTCACCAGAACGGCTGCCAATCTTTAAGACTCCCATGTGAGGTTTCCTCCTGATGGATCTAATGTGATCCCCTCCACATCCCTGGTCTAGCCATTTCTGGCCATGGGACCTCCACTGGGAGCAGGCCAAAACCAGTACCTGGTTGAATTAAAATGCAACCAGGGACCGTTTCCTAGGAAAGTTGGCTGTAAGGACCACATGTGTTGGAATGTCGCATAGACCATGATGGATTTCAGTCTTTACTGTTTCTTGTCAGTGTCTTCTACAAACTACTTAAAGCTACGAAATTGGGTAATTTCCTTGCCAAACTTTTCTAGTATTTCTATGGGTTAAAACGGCAAAACAGTCTGCAATCTTCAGGACAGATGATGGCATGACATGACTCAGTATTTTGGTCCATTCACCAGAACCCATCAGCAGCCTAGGATTCGATGGGGAAGGGAAGGGGCGCTGGCACCCCTCCAGGGCTTTTACAGCAGGAATGCCTTCCTGGGGAAGGCAAGATCATGATCAACAGCGATGTCTTGTTGAGGGACGCCTCCAGTTGCATTTGACACAAGGGAACCTCTGACATACCCTGTGTCGGACGCCACCCAGGCATCAGGCGGATTTGGTAATGGACCTTCTTTACTTTTCTGGGAGCATGGCTTCAGTAGGCTTCTTCAGTTCTCAAGGACTCTACCTTGGGTTGCCTTTTAACTCACTGGAAATAATTTGGATTGCAAAACTTAGGAAAGAACTGAGCTCCTGTAACTGTGTGGCCTCAGTGGGATCTATCAGTTAGATCTCCCCTGCTGGAAACAGGGCAAATGGACCTAGGATACCTTCCTTGCTCATACCTAGGCTTTCATTGCTCTACAACAGGACCCCAGCCTAAGGGCCTTTTACAGAAAGTGTTTGCCTGAATGAGTCAGCCAGTAAATTCCCTCTTAACATCTTCAATGATAATTATGTAAATAAGCCTTCTCCTAGTAAACCCAGGTTGCTGGAGGATACACAGGCCATCCCTAGCGAAGGGGACTCTGACTTTATCTCTCTCTGTTCCTAATAGATGTGGGGGCTTCTCCCTCCTTCATTTCCCGTGTTAATGGCTATAAATGCAGCCAACTGTGGTTAGTCTAACTCGAGACGGAGACTTGAATGAATCTTCCCAAGCAGCTGCTGAAACTCCCTTGGTTTTGGGGAAATTCCCTGTTTTCTCTGGCCCGACATGGACTGCCTGACCCCTCTCCTTTGTTCATGGGAAAGCATGAGTCTGCTCCTCTGTTGGGGCTGATGAGCTCTAAAACTGGGAATCCTTTCTCTGCCTCCTGGCGGCACTTTGTTCTTCTGTCTCCCCTTATCCTGTTTCTCCACCAACATGGGTGTGGCCTGCATGACTGGCCTCTGGACCATGCACCAAGGCTCCTTCCCTCTTCATGGTCAAGGAGCAAGAAGAGCAACCCCTGGACCTAACACCCCCCATTCCAGATTTCCCCACCTGTGTCTCAGGTAAACACTGAAAATAGGGTGGGTAGAACATAAGTCAGTATTTAAACTAAGTTAAGTTTGTTGGTTTAATTAAGATGGACATGTCTTTGAAAGTTACAGCAGTAAATGTGAAGCATTTATTCTATCCAGGTTTACTGAAGGTCAAATAACCTCGTGTTACTTCTGTTGAAATTTGTTAGCAAAAAGATAACTAAACTTATGGTTAATTGTCTCAAAGTTTTCATGGGTAATTGTAAATACAGCTTTCAAACTCTTTGCTAACCCAAAAGTTTATAAAGTTTTGCTTGGATGATAAATGGAATTAAATTTGTTGGACATCTAGGTCTTTTCAAATAGGATAAAAGGCTAAGTCATTAATTACTTACTGGATGTAGGTTTGTGCTTTTGACTTCTTACAGCAAAGAAAATAAGAATATTTAAATCTGTTGGTAAACATGTTTTGTACTTAACTGATTCATTAATTTGCCATCTAAAGAATTCTGTTGTAACAGTTTACAATTGGTTAATACTTAACTGACTAGAGATTAAGGTGTTTCTAAGAGTACAAAATTCTGCTAAGGGTAACAAGACTGGTGGAAATAAGGGAAACAGGTCTGTTTGTGGAAAAGTAGGAGATATGTAAAAAGATAAGGAATGGGAATGCATTTTGTTAAAGATAAAGGGTAATTTTGTTTTCAATGAGATGGTTGTTTGGAAAGAAATGGCTTGGGACAAAATCTAAATGTAAAAGAAAATAGGTTTGTGAAGGGAGATCTTCAGAAAAAGAGTTAGGTATGGTCAGGACAGATTAAGATTGAAATGAATGGGTTTTAAAGGTACATTGGTATAAAATTGAAATTCTTTCTGTTCAAAAAGACAAAGTTATCTTAAATGAGTTGATCTGCTGTTAAGAAAATGTAAACAGTTGGTTACTCTTTGCCTGTCCAGAAAAACCATTTTCCACATTTTGCCTATATCAGGCCTTTAACATCCCTAATTATATTTAGGCATGTGCTTTAAAATTTTATAAGATTTTAGCAAATGTTGACAAGATTTAAATTGTAAATGAAATCTCTAACTCATTATGCTTCTCCTTGGTATGCTAAGTTACTCAGGAAGTACTGCTCAACAAATGATAAACCTTAGGTTACATTTGGGTAAATACTATAACTATTCTAGAGATTCTATGCATTTCCTAAAGTTTTAATGTTTTGATAGATCATCATTTGGTATTGTAATTATTGAAGCATTATGTGTCAGTGGGTTGCAGGATAACTTGAGTTTCCTTGTCTACAGTATCATAGTGAACTCTCAAGTCAGATCATTAACAATGTCCATTTCTGAGTTTTTTGTCACTTATAATTGCTCTAAGTCTTGTAAAATGAGTTTTATCTTTTTTTAAGATTTTATTTATTTATTTGACACCAGAGATCACATGTAGGCAGAGAGCGAGAGAGGGAAGCAGGCTCCCCTCTGAGCAGAGAGCCGGATTCGGGGCTCCATCCCAGGACCATGGGACAATGACCTGAGCCAAAGGCAGAGGCTTTAACCCACTGAGCCACCCAGGCACCCTAAAATGAGTTTTATCTTAAAGGAGATTCATAAAAAGGACTTTCAGGAGAACACAGGTATTCAATATCTTTAAGATCATAACTGAAATGAGTAAGAACTTCCAGAACTAACTAAAGCTGCATTCAAAAGCCAGAACTAGTAACTAGTAACATGGGACTAAATGAACTAAAAGATTATAGTGTTGTGTCTCTTAATCTTGTGTCTTATTTTAAACATTGCTTGTTCTCTAATGTTTGCTCTTCCACACTAAGGAAAATTTTACTTAAGTTATCTGTGACTTACAGAAATGTAAAAATATTCACTTGTAAACAAATCAAAGCATTCAACTTTTCTATCTGAACCCTCTGAAACTCAAATGGTCTCAGTTAGTATTCTTCCATGGCAAGGAGTCATTTGCATACGTTCAATAAGAATCTGTTCTCCTTGTAACAGGACACCATTGGAAACATTGGTTATTTTACCAAGGCTTTTACTGGAATGTCTTATTTGAGAAAGACATGCATAGACTCAGATATGACCAGACAGTTTTAAGGAACTAAGGTGGACTTTATGAAACTTGGAGCCCTATAGCCCTTTGGAACTGTTGGCCCAGTACCTTGCTTACAGAGTTCCCAGCAGCCACACCAGGTGAGTAAAGAATGTCACTTCCTGGCAGGTGCAGGAATCTCAGGATACTTGGGAGTCCTCAGGAAGAGGAATTTGCCCAAATCGACAGGTATTGCAGGCATGTATGCTGGCAAGTATGTGGCTTGGCTTCTGGCCTAGAGAGGCTACTAAAAGTTCAACCTAGAGATTCCTTATAAGAAGTTCCAGCAAAGTAGATTCTAAAAGATCTATATGACCACTCACTGTTCTTGCTGAGCTTACATAAATAATTAGGCTCAAGCTGTTCAAACTGGACTTGTTTTTTCAAATAAATTAGTCCTGATTTGGCCATTTTTGGAAATGAGGGTTATTTTAGAGAGAAAAATTATGTTTCAATAACACACCTTTGTGGATGTTAAGTTCTAGGTTTGATTGTCTTTAAATGTTTGTTGTAAAAAAAAAAATAAATAAATAAATAAATGTTTGTTGTTTACCTAAGCTAGACAACTAGAGATAAACTTAAGAGAAATTACCGCAGTAACTCATATATAGACAATCTTCTGCTGATTATTCTGTGGTGATAATAACAGAACCCCATGGGCACATAACGATTTAAACAGCTGAAAGTGGGATCAATTCCCCAACAATTGTATAACTCAACTATCACCTTGACCAATTCTGTGGGCCTAGGATAATTGCCTAAAAGCCAGCATAACCCACTCCATAGGATTAACTGTGGACTTGTGGAGATAATGGACGACCGCACTTTCTTTATGATTGGATTGGATGATGCAGATGGGACTCCCCTTATCTCTTGACAAGTTTTCTCCCACTTGACAGTGATCCTTTGTAATCAGGATCGTTTAGGCTGGCTCACTCAAAGCGTTTCTTAATGGTTTCATCCCTTATTCATATTTATCCTAGAAGCCACCTCTGTTGAGGTATAATTGAAAACAAAGGCTTTGGCTAAGCATAGAACAGTCCTCCTCTTAAAGGGAGCCTCAAAGCTCGCTATGGGGCAGTCCCTGACTGTAATGACTTCACATCAGGTCCAAAATGTCTTAGAAACCAGAGGCCACCAATAGATGATGGAGGCCGACTTATTAAATACTGAGCTACACTTACAGATATGCCAGAAATAATACTTAAAACTTGTCAAACTTTAAACCTATTTACCCGTATGGCTGAATCTGACCATTGTATTTCTTTCTCTATAGAGCAAAACTTTTCAGAGTTGATCGATCTTGCTTATTCTAGTTGGCCAGATTTAAGATGCTCCTATTAAAAATACAAGTGACATTTGGTTTACTGATGATAATAGTTTTCATAAAAAAAAAATAAGAAAAGCTGGGTATGCCATAGTGCTCACTATCACTTTGCAATTGCCAAAGCCTTAAAAATTAATATTAATACTGACTCCTAGTCCTACATGTCCATGGAGAAATTTGAGAAAAAGGGGATTATTATCAAGCCGTAACTCCACAATCAAATATAGGCCTAAAATTATTACTCTCCTTAAGGCTGTACACCTACCAAAGGAGATAGCTGTAATGCACTTCAAAGGATGTCAGAGGATATGACCTTAGGAAAAAATGAAAGTAATACAGGGTTTACACCATGCCACTGATTTGGGCAAAAAGGCCATGCAGGTGACAAACTTCATGAGAGAAAATTGTCCCTAGGTTTGGACTCCCTACAAAGTAACAATGGACTGCCTTTTATTACACAGTAAAAGGCGGCCCTCCAAAACTGAATTGCCCTTGATATCTTGACTGCAGTTACAGAGACCCAGAATTGGAGGACTGTCTCCTAACAGGACCCAATGGTTATATGACTCTAACTTGTGCTCATGGTTTCCCCTAGGCTGGATAGGTCACTGTACTCTGGGTTTTGCATGGCCAACCTTCCAAAACTTACAACAGTGGTGAACTCTTTCTGTGTCATTGGTGACCAACTAACATTCACTTTTGTTTCCCCTTTGGAACTGAAGGATGTTTGGCACATGGAAGGAAGCTCTTACAAAGTACACGGTTAGTCCTAAATGACCCTTGAAGTAATATTTCTCTATTAAAATGCTATGGTAATACAAATGTGTAAAGCAGCTTTACAAAATAGAATGGCAAAAAACTAAGTTTATGTTCCAGATTATTACAAAATATTTCTTGGGTTCTAACATTCTCTAGTTGGCATTTTAAACAGTCCCTCTTTCCTTTAATAACTGATTAAACTCCAGGACTGGAAAAGAGTTTTTTGTCAACTAGCAAAAAACTTAATTTGAGCTTCTTCTTCTTCTTCTTCTTTTTTTTTTTTTGTTACACTAACCATGTTTTGCTGTTTTCTCCCATGTCGTCTCACCTGGCATCGACTCCTTCACTGCCATAACTCCCACAGATGATCCTTTCCACTTGGGAAGATCACCTGAGCAGTCTCCCCTGGATCCAGCTGCCTCTGTAACCCCACTACACATTCACCAACTGACCAGTGTTGACCCGAGTAGGTACGGACAACTCTATGCCCTGTTCAGCAGGAAGATGTTACAGAAGCTGAGACCTTCCACCTTCAACAACCTTAAAGATCTAAGGGTCAAATTGTTCAGGGGGGAATGATGAGGGAACAGAAGGCTGGCTGAGGACAAAGCAAAAGCTCACACCCAGCAACCTACCCCCACCACCTCCCCCCACCCCCCCACCACCCCCTTCACACACACATACACTCCTGGGTGGGACATAGGTGACATTCTTTAGGAATCTCCCACCCATCTTAATGTTAATACCTTGCTAGAGGGCAAAACGACCTTGGCAATGGCAAGGCCTCTGGTATCTGGCATCTTGGAGGTCTTCTTTAGCATATGAAAGTTCTATCAAAACCTCCCTTTTCCTTACTTCCCCCAACCCCCTGGTACAGGAACTGCTACCCCTCACAACCCAGGGCAGCAGCTCTTTCTGCCCACAGATCCTGTCCCCATGCATTAATAAACCACCATTTTTCACCAAAGATGTCTCAAGAATTCTTCCTTGGTCATTGGCTCCAGACCTCACCCCACTGAACCTCACCTATGTTCTAGAACTTCATCATGATGACCCATCAGTAGACGAGGCCCTGATATAAGCATAGAGCTCCAAGAGAACAGGAGAAGCCATTTGGGAAAAGGTATGAAATAGAGGATAAGTGAGCTGGTTAAGACGGAGCTAATATTCCCTTCCAACAAGAAGGGGGATTGACTGAGTCCTTCCCAGAAGCCTGTTACCTGAGTCTTAAGATGAGGCTGTACTAGTCCCTCTTACCTGGCCAACAGGTACCCTGTGTTTTATCAGAGAAGAGGGGGAGATAAGTCTCCCAGAACATAAAGACAGTCCGCATTACTCACCATCTTTTTTTTTTTATTAAAAGTTTTTTTTTTTTTTAAGATTTTATTTGACAGACAGATCACAAGTAGGCAGAGAGAGAGGGGAGGAAGCAGGCTCCCTGCTGAGCAGAAAGCCTGATGCAGGGCTCGATCCCAGGACCCTGAGATCATGACCTGAGCCAGAGGCAGAGGCTTTAACCCACTGAGCCACCCAGGCGTCCCCGTATTACTCACCTTCTGATGGATGAAGTTGGATGCTTTTCCTGGCCAATACATGTTACAAGATTAGAAGTTTCTTGTCTCAGGGAGTGGAAGAATGAATCTCGCAGATGCAAAAGAGTGAAGCAAAGTGAAAGTTTATTAGTGAAGGTGAGAACCGAAAGGAAAGAGAGAGCTCTCTAGAGTGAGAGGGGTCCGGAATGGGCTGCCACTGAGGGCTTTTTTTTTTTTTCTTTTCAGCGTAACAGAATTCATTGTTTTTGCAGCACACCCAGTGCCCCATGCAATACGTGCCCTCCTTAATACCCACCACCTGGGCTTTCAGTGGCAGTCTCTTCTTGAGAACTGACTGGGAAGCTCGTGGCCTTGACATTCTTGTGCTGTCTTAGCTTGAGTAAGGACCATTGAGAAACCATTAATGACTTACTTCTTTGAGGTTTGGTCATTTTCTGTGATACACTGTAGCTGCCAAAGAAAAATACTGCCGACCATTCGACCCCTTTGGAGGCCAGGGCTCTGTTTCCTTATCTCTTGTTGACTCTGGCTTAGGGCATCTTCCAGCCAGGAATAGTGTCCCAGCCAGGGGCCCCTGCCTCTCCCTGCCTATACCTTATCCTTTCCTTCCTCAATACCCGATGAATGCATTAAACGTCAGTGTTGTGCCCGAGTTTTCGCGTCTGAGAGACCACCAAGGAGCCAAGCACCGATGCAATCACATGAGGGTTTATTCGACAAGCTTAAGCTTGGGCCCAAGTATACCGGACACAGCAGAGTAGGGACTTGGACCCCGAGCTTAGTTAAGGCAAGGGTATTTATGGGTTTCTGTTACTAAAGCAGGGTGGGGCTTCCTGAAACCAAAGCAGGGTGGGGGTTACTAAAGCAGGATGGGGAAAAGTTCAGCCCTTGGGTACAGGGGTCTGAGATGGCTGCCAGAGCTAAGATGGCTGTACTTATGCTAAGGCTAAACCTGAGGTGGGATGGCCTTGATTTTTCTTGGCCTCCACAGTCAGACTTCATGGTTGGCAGGGCACTTAGAAATTTCGGGGAAATCTCAGGAACAAAGTAACCTGAGAAGGTGCGTGTCAAAATCTGAGTAGAAACTACACATCCTTAACTGGCTGCTAATCACACAGACAGAGGGCAGCTCACTCAGGACCAAGGCTGAAAATGCAGCCACTGGATGTAAAAACAGGGCACAAACAACAGCTGTCAGCACTGTGGTGACCAGACAGCAAGCTGACAGGTCTCCTTGCTAGGACCAAATCAGAGACCAGCCCAACCCCCCATGGTTCAGTGGTGAATGGATGCCTTAACCTCAGGTTGGAGAAGCTGGGAAGTCACTCAGCAGGGAGCAGGCCCGGAAAAGCAGATTTGCCCTTAAGCTAGTTGGTCTGATAAAATGTAGCGTGTCAGCGCTGAATGGAAACTGATTGATGGGAGTCTGTTATGTTGGTTGTTGTATTGAATTGTAAATGCAATGAGCAAGGTACCTCCCATGTGACTGTATTGTGCTTGAATCCTATGAAAGTGCTATAAACAAATAAAAGTCCTCCTAGCAGCATTGGTTGTGACCCTCCCCATGCATTCTTTCTGTCTCTTTCTCATTCCTGCCTTTCAGTCAAGGCTGGTTCCTTGGCAAGTGGCACCCCTGCAGGGACCTGAGTACTGGGATGGGCATATGCCACAGCAGGTGCAGAACTCCTCAGAGTAGAGATGTCTCAGCATTTGGAATTGGTAAGTGGAGCAGCAATCATGCATTGGGAGTAAAAAATTATGGGCCAAGAATTGGGTACTTTTTGTACAAGCGCTTAAATCCATGTTAATGTCTCATGGAACAGAAGTTAATGATGCTCAGAGAAATTTCTTAAATTTGTCCAGAAGTTCATCCCGGTTTCCTGAGGAAGGCACAGTTAATCTCCTAATAGATGTGGGGGCTTCTCCCTCCCTCATTTCCCACGTTAAATGGCTATAACTGGAGCCAGCTGTGGTCAGCTTCCCTTGGGTCAGAGACTTTAAGAAATATTCCCGAGCAGCTGCCAAAACTCCCTTTGTTTCAGGGAAATTCCCTATCTTCTGGCTTGATGAGGACTGCCTAATCCCTTTTCCCTTGTTGGCAGGAAACAAGGCATCTGCTCCTCTGTTGGAGCTGATGAGCTCTAGAACAGGAACCCTGTCTCCACCTCTGGCAGGACTTTGTCTCCTGTGCCTCTCCCTCCCCTGTTCCTGCACCAGCTTGGGTGTGGCCTGCATGACTGGCTTCTACAGCATCCCTGGTGCCCCTGCACTAAGGCTCCTCCTCTCTTCACTATCAGGGAGCAAGAAGAGCCCCCCTGGACCTAACACCCCCCACTCCAGATTTCCCCACCCGTGTCTCAGGTAAACACTGAAAGTGGGGTGGGCCCAGGTGGAACAAAAAAATCAGTATTTAAACTAAGTTACTTTTGTTGGTTTAACTAAGATAGACAAGTCTTTAAAGTTATCAGCACTAAATGTAAAACTTTCTCTTGAAAGGGTCCATGGACAAAAGGACGAGACTGATACAAAGCGAAGGTCAAGCAAAGCTTTATTTCGCGCCAAGCATCGAGAATTAAACTGACTGGCCAGGGCCGTCTCTTGCAAAGAGGCGACCTCTTCCAGCCTCACAGACTAACTTTTATAGAGCAAAGGCCATGTGGTTGAGCCTGGCCACACACAGGTGGCCAATTGAATTACAATTCACCCTATAGTAGTTATTTGAACTAGCCTATCACTCTGGTCAGAATTGGTGCCCAAAAGGCAGGGCCCACATTCTTGAGTGGTTAGGGAGGTGCTTTCCTGATTGGATGTCTCCACTTGGCTTGGCTCATCCTTGGTGGGTAGGGAGGTAATATGTGCGCTTTCACTGATTGGATGTTTCCACCTGGCCGGACATGTCCTTGTATCTGGGCTCCATTATTTTTGCCCAGCCTGACATGTCCTGGTATCTGTGCTCCGTTATTGGGGCTATTTGGCCGTATTTCACCAGTTCTGTTTCTAAGCGCTTTCCTCTTGGGGGGAAGGGGCAGGTTCAATCTACGTTTACTGCATAAACAACAAAATGGCTCGCTCTGGCTAAGTAGGCCCTTACACTCTATTGAGGTTTGCTGAAGGTCAAACAAGCTCATATTATCTCTGTTAGAAATTGTTAGCAAAAAGATGACTGGGGGCCTGGGTGGCTCAGTTGGTTAAGACTCTGCCTTCAGCTTAGGTCATGATCCCCGAGTCCTGGGATAGAGCCCCGCATCAGGCTCCCTGGTCCTCAGGAAGCCTGCTTCTCCCTCTCCCTCTGCTGCTCCTCACTGCTTGTGCTCTCTCTCTCTGTCTCTGTCAAATAAATAAATAAAATCTTTAATTAAAAAAAAAAGATGACTAAACTGATAGTTAATTGTGTCAAAGTTTTCATGGGTAATTGTTACAATAGCTTTCAAAGTCCTTGGTAACCTGAAACTTTGAAGTTTTGCTTGGATGATAAATGAAATAAGTTGGACCTCTAGGTCTTTTCCAAATAGGATAAAGTACTAAAGTATTGAATACTGGATGTAGGTTTGTGCTTTTGATTTATTGCAAGGAACTAAGGATATTTAAATCTGTTGGTAAATATGTTTTGTGCTTAACTGATTCATATATGCCATCTAAAGAATTGTGGTGTAACAGTTCAAAATTGGTTATTCCTTAGTCTTCACTTGAAATTAAGGTTTTTAAGAGTGTAAAATTCTGGTCAGTGTAACTAAGACTGACAGAAATAAGGGAAACAACTCTACGTGGAAAAGAAGGTGATATGCAGGAAAGATATAAAAAATGGGAATACATTTTTGTTGAAGGTAAAAGAAGGTAATTTTGTCCTAAATGAGAGGGTTGTTGGTTAAAAAAAAATAATGGCTTGGAACAATCAAAATGCAAAGAAAATGTGTAAAAGGTTTGTGATGGGAAATCTTTGGAAAAGAATTTTAATGGTAGGCAGGATGGACTAAGATTGAAATGAATGGATTTTATAAAAGTACATTGGTTTAAGAGTTAAAGTCTGTTTCTCTCTCTTTTTTTTTAAAGATTTTATTTATTTATTTGACAGAGAGACAGAGATCACAAGTAGGCAGGCGGGGGGGGGGGGGAAGCAGGCTCCCCACTGAGCAGAGAGCCCGATGCGGGGCTCGATCCCAGGACCCTGAGATCATGACCCGAGCTGAAGGCAGAGGCTTAACCCACAGAGCCACCCAGGTGTCCCAAGTCTGCTTTCTCTTTAAAGGACAAAGATTTCAGGTGCCTGGATGGCTCAGTTGGTTAAGCGACTACCTTTGGCTCAGGTCATGATCCTGGCATCCCCCGGATCGAGTCCCCTGTTGGCCTCCCTGCTCAGCAGGGAGTCTGCTTCTCCCTCTGACCCTCTCCCTTCTCATGCTCTCTCTTCCTCACTCTCAAGTAAATAAATAAAATCTTAAAAAAAAAGGACAAAACTTTATTTCTTGAATTGTTGGTCTGCTCTTGATAAGAAAATGCAAATAGTTGTTTTTTTCCCTGCCTGCCTAGAAAAACCAGTTTCTGTGTCTTGACTTTATTAGGTCTTTAATGTCCCTAATCCTATTTAGGCCTGTGCTTTAAAACTTCCTAAGGTTTGGGGCACCTGGGTGGCTAAGTGGGTTAGGCCTCTGCCTTCGGCTTGGGTCATAGGCTCAGGGTCCTGGGATTGAGCCCCACATCAGGCTCTCTGCTCGGCAGAGAGCCTGCTTCCCTCTCTCTCTCTGCCTGCCTCTCTGACTACTTGTGATCTCTCTGTCTGTCAAATAAATAAAATAAAATCTTAAAAAAAAAAAAAACCCTTCCTGAGGTTTGGGGCGCCTGGGTGGCTCAGTGTGGTTAAGCCTCTTCCTTCAGTTCAGGTCATGATCTCAGGGTCCTGGGATGGAACCTTGCGTTGGGCTCTCTGTTCAGTGGAGAGCCTGCTTCCCCCTCTCTGTCTGCCTGCCCCTCTGCCAACTTTTGATGGCTATCTCTGGGTCAGATAAATAAGTAAAATCTTAAAAACAAAACAAAAAACACAACTTCCTAAGGTTTTAACAAACTTCCCCAAGATTTAAATCATGAACAAAATCTAGTTGGCTAATTAGGCTTGCTTGCTTGGTATGTTACCTTCTGGTTCTAGCTATTGAAGTTTATGTGTCACAGAATAACAGAATTTCCTTGTCTAATAGTATCATAGTGAAGTCTCCCGTCAGATCATTAATAATGCCTATTTTTGAGTTTTTTGTCACTTATAATTGTTCTAATTGTCTTGTAAGATGAGTTTCATCTTCAGGGAGATTCATATAAAGGACTTTCAGGACAAACACAGGTATTCAATATTTAAGATCAGAATTGAAATGAGTAAGAACTTCCAGAACTAACTAAGAGTTGTATCAAACTAAAACAGAATTAGTAACATGGGACTAAATAAACGAAAAAATTGAAGTGTTATGACTCTTGTTTGAAACATTGCTGGTTCTCTAATGCTTGGTCTTGCAGACTAAGGAAACTTTTTCTTAAGAAACCTGTGACTTACAGAAATGTAAAAATACCCATTTGTAAACAAACCAAAGCATTCAACTTTTCTCTTTATCTGAACCCTCTGAAACTCAAAAGGTCTCAGTAAGTATTCCTTCTTCCATGCCAGTCCTGATCATTTGCATATGTTCAATAAGAATTTCTTCTCCTTCTAGCAGGACACCATTGGAAACATGGGTTATTTTACCAAGGCTTTGTAAAGTTCTAGCAGAGCAGATTCTTTTTTTTTTTTTTTTAGCAGAGCAGATTCTAAAAGATCTGTATGATCACTCACTATTCTTGCTGAGCTTACATAAATGATTAGGCCAAGTTTGTTAAAACTGGACTTGTTTTTCAAATAAATGAATCCTGATTTGTCTCTTTGGAAGTGAGGGCTATTTTAGAGAGAATAATTGTTTAAATAACCTACCTTTGTGGATGTTCAATTCTAGATTTGATTATCTTTAAATGTTTATTGTTTACCTAAGCTAGACAACTTGAGATAACCTCAGAGAAGGTGCACAATACCTCATTTAGACAATTTTCTTCCCTTATCCTGTGGGGACAATAACAAAACCTCATGGGCACAGGATTAAACAACTGGAAAATGGGGTTAATTCCCCCAACCTTATATAACTAAACCAGCACCTTGTACCCCACTCCATAGGGTTAACTGCAGACTTATGGAGATGATGGATGGCCCCACCTCCTTAATGATTGGATTGGATGATGTACTTGGGGATGTCCAGATGCCCTTATCTCCTGAGACAAGTTTTCTCCCACTTGCCCATGATCCCTTGTAGTTAGGATATTGTTAGGGCTGGACCACTCAAAGGGCTTCTTAATGGTTTCACCCCTTGGTCATATTCATCCTAGAAGTCACCTGTGTTGAGATACAGTTACAAGTAAAGGCTTTACCTAAGCATAAAAGAGCCCTCCTGGTACAAGGAGCCTCAGAGCTCACAATGAGACATTCCCCAGCTGTAATGACTTCACATCAGGTCCAAAATATCTTAGAGACCACAGGCCATCAATAGATCATAGGAGGCTGACTTATTAAATATCAGGCTATATTTATAGATATGCCTAAAATAATACTTGAAATCTGTCAGACTTTAAACCCATCTACCTTATTCCTGAACCTGACCTTCGTACTTGTCTATAGAGCATAACTGTTCAGAGGTTATTGATCTTGCTTACTCTAGTCAACCAGATATAAGATGCCCCTATTAAAAATACAAATGACAGTTTAAACATGTTCCCAAATAATAGTGCCATGGGCTACTGACCGGTTTGCTACTGATTGGGTAAGGCTCCCTGGCATCAGATGGCCAGCTCCAAACAGAACCCACTGGATATGTGAAACTGACCAGTGGCTCTGGCTTCCTCCAAGGTGGATAGGTTACTGCACCTTAGGGTTTGCCAAATACAGAGAAGCATTATTAAAGCCAATATACCAGGCGCCTGGGTGGCTCTGTCATTAAGTGTCTGCCTTAGGCTCAAGTCATGATGCCAGGGTCCTGGGATTGAGGCCCTCATCAGGCTGCCTGCTGGGTGGGAAGCCTGCTTGTCCTCTCCCACTCCCCCTGCTGTGTTCCCTCTCTGGATGTGTCTCTGTTAAGTAAATAAAATCTTAAAATAAATAAATAAATAATGCCAATATACCAACCCAGCTGGCCTTCTAAATTTAATTAAAAGAACGGTGGACACATTTTGTGTTACACTGTTATAATCACCTAGCTTCCACCTTTGTTCCCTCTTTAGGACTAAAGAATGTTGTTTGGAACATATAAGCTCTTACTAAGTACATGGTCAGCCCTAAATGACCCTCAAAGTGGCATTTCTCTACTCAATGCTATGGTAATACAGACGTGTAAAGCAGCTTTACAAAATCGAAGATGCAGATGTTTTCACTGCTACACAAGCTGGAAGTTGCGCTATCACAAAAACAAAATAGTATGCATGTGTTCCAGATTATCACAAAATGTCTGGGTTTCTAAATGATCTCTTTCCTTTAATGCTCACTTTAAACTCCTGGACTGGAGAAAAAATATTAGAGGTTGACTATCAAAGGTCTTTTGCTCAAACTTCTCTTTCTCATTGCAGCATTAACCTTTTTTTGTCATTTCCGGTGTCTCCCTGCCTGGTGCCAAGACTCACTGCCATGACTTCCAGTGAACAGATGATCCTTTCTCCTCAGGGAGGTTCACATGTTGACAGCATTGGATTCTGCTGCTCTGTCTTTCGTAACTCCCCTAAACTCCCCTACACATTCCCCAACTGCCCAATGTTGACTCAAGTAGGTAGGGACAACTCTACACCACTATTCAGCAGGAAGAAGTTACAGTAGATGAGACCTTCCACCTTCAACAACCTTAAAGTGTTGGGTCCCCCCAAAATTGGGTTACCCCAATAATGGGTCCGTGATTAAAGGAGCGAGACTGATACAAAGGGAAGGTCAAACAAAGCTTTATTTCACGCCAAGCATCAGGAATCACACCTACCGTCAAACAGACCAGTTGGGGCCACCCCTACAGAGAGGCTTTTAAATAAGTTCCCCCAGGGTGGGGGGGCAAGGTCAATTTAAGTTTTACAACAAAAAGGCAGTTCAACCGGGGTGGGGCCGCTCTGGCTGAATAGGCCCTTACAAAAGAATTAAGGGTCAACAAATAACATGGAGGTCATGGGAGAATGGAGAGGAGAAGGGAGTTGAGGGAAATTGGAGGGGGAGATGAACCATGAGAGACTATGGACTCTGAAAAACAATCTGAGGGTTTTGAAGGGGTGAGGGGTGGGAGGTTGGCAGAGCCAGGTGGTGGGTATTAAGGAGGGCACGTATTGCATGGAGCACTGGGTGTGGTGCAAAAACAATGAATTCTGTTACACTGAAAAGAAATTAAAAAAAAAAAGAATTAAGGGTCAAATATGTTCAGCGGGGAATGATGAGGGAATGTTGGCGGATCCTGGCGGAAGAACCAAGCGGCACTCGGTGACTTTAGAGGATCGGAGGTTTATTTAACACCATGGGCTCAGACAGGGTTGTTCTCCAAAAGTCTGAGCCCGGAGCACAAGCAGGGAGGGGGATTTGTACCCTTCTACTTCCACATACTTGGTACTTTTGGCGCAAGCAGGAAACGGGGTAGGAAAGAAGAAGCCAGAAGGGCTTTGAGACAGGGACTGGAATTCCCTCCCTGGCTTGGTCAGCCATCTCAGAGTACAGTTTTTCCCTATCAGGAACAGGGGCAAGCTGAGGACAAAGTAGAAGCTGACACCTGGCAACCTGCCCCCCCCCGCCACTCCTGGGTGGGACACGGGGGACATATTTACAGGAATCACCCATTTTATATTAATCCCTTGCTCCTGAGTTCAGAATATTGCCTTATGTACATGTTACTATTGACTCTTACTCTGGTTTCCTTGTAGCTACTGCTTGTACTGGTGAAACAAGAAAACATGTTACAGCGCATTGTCTCTCTTGTTTCTGGATCTTAGGCATTCCACGTTTGCTGAAAGCTGATAAAGGACCTGCACATACTGGTAAAGCCTTTCCTCACTTTTGTGTTGTCTACGGTATTTCTCACAGCACAGGTATTCCGTGTAATCCACAGGGCCAAGGCATTGTGAAACACACACATCAGACTTTAAAAACTCAACTACGAAAAACAAAAAGGGAATTCCTAACCTTCCCACATTCTTGCCTTAATCAAGCTTTACAAACTTTAAAACTTTTTACATCTTTCTGCTGATGGTGACTCCGCAGCTGACCATCTGTGGTCTTCACCCAGGAAAGCATTATGCCGCAGTGCGATGGAAGGACCTGTAAGGGCCTATTAAGCCAGAGCAGCCCCACCCCGGTTGAACTGTCCTTTTGTTGTAAAACTTAAATTGACCTTGTCCCCCACCAGGGGAACTTATTTAAAAGCAAGTCCGGGAAACCAGTCCCAGGTAACAAAGTCCAAGTACAAGGGTGGGTGAGGCCAGGTGGAGGTATTCAATCATTGGGGGCACATACTGTCTCCTAGCTACCAAGGAGTATGGGCCCCCGCCCGCCCTTTGGGAGCCTTTTGGCGCCAATCCTAACCAAGATGTGATAGGCTGGTTCAAATGTCTACTAGAGTAAATTGTAATTCAATTTGTCGCCTAGCATCACTGTGGAGTTTCCTGTGTGTGTGTTACAATCTCATTGGCCACCTGTGTGTGGCCAGGCCCAACCACATGGCCTTTGCTCTATAAAAGTTAGTCTGGAAAGCAGGGAGTCATCGTCCTCTCTGGAGGGGCGGGCCCGACTGGTCTGTTTGACGGTTGGTCTGATTCCTGATGCTTGGCGCAAAATAAAGCTTTGCTTGACCTTCGCTTTATATCAGTCTCGCTCCTTTAATCACGGACCCATTATTGGGGTATGCAATTTGGGGGGGACCCAACATACCCTTTAACAAATCAGTGCTCTGGTCTGATCCTGTTTTAATTTGGGGATGAGGGCATGTGTGTTTTTTTCCTAGGAACGCTGATGGGCCCATCTGGCTCCCCAAGTGCATACCACGTACCTGCAGTGGATCACACTCGAGAGGAATTTCTGGATCTGTCCCAATGCCACTCTGGAATCTGAGGGTTACACCCCTGATACTTGCCCCTCCACGATGGCCACCTCGTGGGAAAACAACCCGCCAAAAAACGATTCCAACTTGAGGGCAATTAAAGACCCTCACAATGCAGGCACAGGAAGTGTTGGAGGGTCAGAAAGTTAAGAGTGAACCCAAAACGCTTTTATTAGCCATGATAGTGCTTGTTGCCTGTCAAGTGTCCACTGCGTATGCTGATAGACTTACCAGGCCCTTACTCAAGCCCTGCGAACTTGCCAAACAAGTGTTTGATAATACACAAAATTTATTGAACTCAAATGGTCTTACTTCCTTGCTTTATTCCATTGCTGCCACCCTGACTTTTGTTTGCGTGTCTGTCGCCAGTCTGCACCCGAGCGGGATCCCTATCCCTCCTGCCCCTCCAATCCGGCCTCCATGAGCTTCATTTAAAAAATGAAAAAGGGGGAAACTGTGGTCACCAGACAGGAAGCTGACAGGGTCCTTGGGGTCCTAGGGCCAGGTCAGAGACCAGCTCCACCCCCCAGGGTTCAGCCCTGAAGAGCTGTCAGAACAGCAGCTTGCAGAAGCAGGGAAGCCACTCAGCTGGGAGCAGGCCCAGAAAAGCAGATTTGCCCTTAAGCTAGCTGATCTGATACAGTGTAGTGTAACAGCACTGAACGAAAACTTACTGACCCTTACGCTGGTTGTTCTATTGAATTGTAAATGTAATGATCAGGGTGCCTCCCACCTGACTGCATTGTGCTTGAGTCCTATGAAACTGCTCTAAACCAACAAATGTCCTCTTAGCAGCATTGGCTGTGACCTTCTGGATCCCATCCTTTCTGTCTCTTTCTTTCTCATTCCCACCCCCAACTCAGGTTTCTCCATTCAGTCAAGGCTGGTCCCTTGGCAAGCCCTGCAGGGGCTCAGGTCCTAGTGGGGTCCCTGCGGGTTAAATACTTCTAAAAAAAGAACAATCTTCAGAAAAATAAAATGGATTCCAGATTCGCTAAACCATAAAATGCACAATCCACTTTAAAAGGACACATGAGCAGGCATTCAAAGAAACAAATGTGTGACTCTAATGAGAAAGTCAACAGAACCGTATTCTCAGAGCACCCAGATGTGGGGTCAGCACCGCAGGCTCCCAGACAGCTTCAGGATCTATGTTCAAAGAACTGAATAAATACGTGTTGAAGGAATGTGAGAAAATCTTGTTATTAAATGGCGAACAGAAAGGAAATCTGAAGAAAGAAGCAGAATAAACTAAGAAATATATATATTATATTATATAGTTACTTTATATATATTTGTATATAGTGAAGTTCAACAGGTAAACAGCATTGAATGCCTGGGAAGGCAGAATGAAGACTCAATGAGGTTGAATAGAAATAGAAATTAATTAAAAAAAAAAAACTACCCAATCCAAAAGACACGGAAGAAAGATTAAAGAGAAACTAAGAAAACCTCAGAAATCCACAGGAGAATTAAAAAAGACAAATAGACTCCAAAAATGAGAAGGAAAAAAAAAGAGCAGCTAGATCAGGAAATCTTGTGTCAAAATTCCTCCAATTTGGTGCAAAACCCTTGAGCATACAGATCTGAGTCACTCATCCCAGAAGAGCAGCAAGAGCTCACACAGCAAGGCTCAGCCGCGTCCCCGTGAGAATCAAGGAGAAGATAATCTTCAACAAGAGTTCAGGACACCTTGTGCACAGGGCATGGTGGTTTGAAAATGTTCATATATTCACTGACTCTCCTCCCATGAAGCAGTAGAACCAATTTTCCTCCTCTTGTGTGTGGACTGGGCTCAGTGACTCCCTTCTCAGGGACAGAGTAAGGGGGACCTGAGGCTGTGTGACATCAGAGATTAGGTCTCAAAGGGACGGTGGTGCTCTGCTCTCTCCTCTTGTCTCTCCCTCTCTCAGATCGTGGGTTTGGGAGAAGCCAGGGGCCATGTGAGAAAGACCCTCACTGTGGGGAGCCCCACAGAGGGAGGAGCTGAGGCTTCCCCTGAAAGCCAGCGAGGGACTGACGATCCTACCACAGCCACACGTGGGAGCGGGAGCACAGACCCTCCCCACCGTCACCTCTGTGCATCACCGGGAGTCTAGTCCCATACTGACTGCAACCTAATGAGCAGCCTCGGCAGGAGCTGCCCGGCTCCCCTACCGTCACATGTCAGACCCTCGGGAATTTATTGCCATGATGATGTCACTTGGAGCTGCTGAATCGTGTTACACTTGGTTACTCCGCAACAGAAACTCTCACAGACACCAGAGCCTGGGCCCGGGGTACTGACAGCACACGCACTGTGCACCAAGCAGGTGCTGTGGAGCGGGGGCAGGGGTGCAGTTGGAAGGACTTTGAGGTCAGAGTTTAGGAGAAACAGATCAGCAGGACTGCCTGACATTTTCCAGGAGAGGGGCAGAGACAGTAGGAAAGGAAAAGAGGCCTCCAGAGCCCTACAGTTCTCCTGGGGACAAGCAGCTGAAGACTTAGTCACTGCAAACACAGCTTGGTGTCCTGGAAAGATGTGTCAGCGCCTGCGCAGAGAGGCCAAGAAATACGCCGGACCAGGTGCTATGTACACCACGTGCGCTTTTAGTATGGAGACACAGGTGGACCGTGACCTGACAGAACAGCTCTGCCAGGCAAACTGTCCCCTGAGGAGCTGAGCGGCTCTATTAACACCAGAAGTAAAAGAGGGGCACCTGGGTCCTTTAGTGGTTTAAGCCTCTGCCTTCTGCTCAGATCATGATCTCAGGGTCCTGGGATCAGGCCCCGCATCGGGCTCTGGAATCAACAATATGCTTAATCAGCTGAGCCATCCAGGCACCCCCAAAGATTCAGATTTCAATTCCTACATCTTAAATAAAAATTAATGGAAATAAATATAGCTAAAGAGCCACTAGAAGAATCAGACCATAAACAAACAAACAAAAAATTGCTTGAAACCAACAGGGGTACAAAAAGAGGCAAGAGAATGGAAAATAGAAGGGACAGTTCAGAAACAAATAAAATGATAGATGCAAATCCAACCATGTCAGGAAATCATATTAAATAAAAACCAACTAAAATTCCAAGAAAAAAGTTTGGATTATCGGGTTGGTGAAGATAAACCAACGCAATGCAGAGTAGAAAACTTGAAATAAGAAACCAAAATAAGTCAGAAGTTAAAGGGTTAAAGAATATCCCATGGGAATAAAAAGCATAAGGGATCTAGAATGTTGCATTATTCTGAAGCAAAATAGGCTTTCACACCAGGAGCATCACTAGAGACACAGAAGGACTTTCTGTGAAGATAACAGGTCAGCATCACAGCAAGACCAAGGTAATGAATGGAGAAGAACCTAATTAGGATTTCTAACACATGTGGTATAAGAGACAAATTATCATATTTAGACACCCATGCTCCTCTCTCATTAATGGAACAAATAAGGATTAGAGGAATTAAGCCATACCATGAGCCAAAATAGACCACAGACTGACCATAAAATAACTCTCTATAAATGGAAAGGCAGCAAAATTACAGACTATACTCTGTGACTGTAAATAAAAATCCATAACATGAAGATATCTGGAAAAGCCCTAAATATGTGGAGATTCGTTGCACACTTCAAAAGTACGTGTCATCATGGCTTAGAGAAGCCATCACGAGGGACGTCAGAATTCTCTTCACCTGAGTGACCACGTACAGAAATGAGAATGGGGGATCTGCAGAAGCAACAAGAGCAGAGGTTGTCATTTCGCAGTTTGCAGGGGCAGGGAGCCAGGCCTGAGGGAGGCAGACAGCAGGTCCCTGTGTCCAAGGGGCAGCAAGGAGTAGAAGAGGCCACACACCAGGGTCCTGGGCTCTCCGGGCAGGGGAAGGGGGCCACCTACCAGGTTCCAGAAGGCGGGGTCTGACCCTGCACAGGAGCTTTCCCCCTTGGCCATCTTGGGCATGGTGCTCAGACGCCTGGGTCCTGCAGGCCTGGGGAGACAGGAGGGGACACATCTGGATCCCCGGGGGAAATGTGAGACAGAAGCCTGGGCCCTGAGTCCTGGCTGATCTCCTTGTACCATGGCCCTGTCCAGCCTCCATCCCATGTGCTGCCCCCCCACTCCAGGATCGCATCTCCTGGCTCCAGCTGCTGGCCCTTCCCTGTTGGAGGCCCTGGGGCTGCTCTTCCTGGAGCAGGGTTTCCACTGTCTTCACAAGCAAAGAATGTTCCCCGGTGGCAGAGGCTGTGAAATGGGTGGATGGTAGGCATCTGTAAAACCGTAGTCTGGGGAGTGGGAATCTGGAAACTCCAGAATCAGAAACCAGGGCTGGCCCTTCAGGGTGCACGGGCCTTGCTCTCTCCTCCTCTCAGGCCCCTGATGCCCCAGAGCCTCAGCCAGAAACCCCTGTGCCTCTTCCAGACAGAACTCATCCTCCTCCCACAACAGTGCCCTAAGATGAACTCTTCCTCTGACCCTCTCATCCCTGGTTCCTCCTCCTGCACTCTTGTTGGCCTCCACCCCCTAATGTCACTACTTCCTCCCTGTGCTCACTCCTCCAGGAGCATCCCCAGGATCCAGGCCATCACCCAGGGAGCTCATCCCCTCCTCCTCGCCTCCTTCTCCTGCTCTTAGGGACTGAGACTCCAGAGCTGGTTCCTTGGAGGACGACCCATTTTTGAAAAAGCAGCAGCAGGAACAAGTGACAGGGACTCCGGGGTCGACGTCCCTGGAGGAGACTGAGGGCACCCAGTATGTGTGTGGGCTCCACTGCGGACCTGGGAGCCAGCTGTTATGCCTGAAGATCTGTCCTCCATGAGGCCAGAGTCCATGTTCATTCAACGAAGGCAAAGTACCTGTGCCAGCGTGTATTTTGGGAGACAATTCAGACTGAGGAATTGGCACTGTATGGGCTATTCTCCTTGTGGGCACAGCCCTGTGCCCTGCTGGGAGCCCAAGGAGACCCTGGGTGGGGGCGGGACCTGGAGAGAAACCCAAAGGGTGCTCAGGTCTTCTGTCTTCAGCCCTGTGGCCACAGGGAGGTGCTGCCGCGCTCCCACGCTTCACCGCCAGGGGGCGCACGATGCTGAGCTGAGTTAGGTCCAGAGGGAGGACAGGCAGGCTAAGAGTCAAGAGGGGAGGAGGTGCCTTCTGAGCAGCCCTGGGGTGGGGCAGGGATCCGAGGAGAGGAGCGCTGGGAAGTCCTGTCCCATGTCTGAGTTTACATCTGTCCTCCCCACAACCCTCTCTCTAGACCCTGGATGACAAGGCCAGGAAAACTGAAAAGTAGATCCTTGATCCTCCTGGACTTATTCCCTCTCTGAGGGCTATTTTACAAAGGACACTCTTTTATCTTAGAATAGTTGGGGATTTACAGAGAAGTGACAACGTTGGTGCGGAGTGCCTGTGGACCCCACACTCAGTTGTTCTGTCATTAACCCCAATCTCACCGTCGTGCATTTGTCACAGCTAATGACACAATATTCACACATTACTACTGATCTCCACACGGGATTTGCTTTTACGGTTTTTGTTTGTTTGTTTGTTTGTTTGTTTCTCTCCCAAGGTCCCATCCAAGTTACCTCTTGAGACCCATCATGGCTCCATCGGGCTCCAGCAGGAGCGGGGAGTGGAACTTATGCTGCATTTGCTGTTCCTTCCCCGCGGCCCTATCAGGAGCTCCAGCCATCATTCGTGGACACCGGAATGTATAACAGCTTGAGCGTGCTGAAGGGAAGAGCTGTGCGCGTTCTCCGCTTCCATTCCCCGCTGCCGCTCCAGGGACCGCTGCTCCTGCCCGGGAGCGCGGGTCTCCGGGGTGGTGCAGGGAACCGCCGGCTGGATGACAATAACCAGAGCCCAGAGATGGACACGGATGTTGGCAGAACCAGGCTAGGGGCTGATGCTCAAGCTCCTCCCCCAAGGTTCTAGGGCCCCTCCCACCTGCCAGCCCGATCCCCATTTTTGCTCACTTTTTTAACAAGTGCTTTTCTTATTGGTCCCCTTTTTAAGGGTTTTATGAGTGGTCTACAGCAAGTCCTTCATCAGATATGTGATTTGCAAATATTTTCTCCCAGGCTGTGGCCTGAGCTTGTTTCCTGATATAACAGTGCACATCAGGACACAGGTGTATTTTTTTGGTAAGAGACATGACAAATGGCTGACTGTGCTGGGTTAGGGGTAAAGAACTTGGGTGAGGGGTGAATGAGGGGTTACCATGTGACTTCTTTACTTTTGTGTATCTGTGAGTATCTCTGGAATTCTCTTGTACACACGTGAAAAAGGTTTTCAAAAAATACACTTCTTTAAAATCCCTAACACCTGATAGATCATCCTCAGACCATGACTGAAGACTCAGGTTTTGATCTTCTACTTTGGGACCAATCATTTTTTCACTGAACTATTTTGCCTTTGAACTTCTATTTGTGAAACAGGGGGGTTACATTGTATGGGCAAATCCTCCCACTGAAATAGCTTGAAATGCCATGTAAAGTAGAAAACCCACCAGATCGAAAGCATTAAAACTGGCATGCTACTGGGGCACCTGGGTGGCTCAGTCGTTAAGTGTCTGCCTTTGGCTCAGGTCATGGTCCCGGGGTCCTGGGATCGAGTCCCCACATCGGGCTCCCTGCTGGGCGGGAAGCCTGCCTCTCCCTCTCCCACTCCCCCTGCTTGTGTACCCTCTCTTGCTGTGTCTCTCTGTCAAAGAAATAAATAAAATCTTAAAAAAAAAAAAACTGGCATGCTACTATTAAATGAAACAATGAGCACACTCTAAAAAGAAGGGAAAGGCCCTGCCTGGCCCCCCACAGAGCAGGGTCCTGAGACATGGAGCAAAGGCTCTGTGAGTCCCCTGCCCAGAGCACAGAGAGGCAGGCCCAGCCGTTCGAGCTCTGTGCCCTGAGAGGCTGACTTTCCTACTATCTCCTTCCCTTTGGAAGTGTAAATAAAGCCTTCACATTCTGGTTTTGATGTGTATGTATGATATACAATATATATGATGTCATCTATATTCACTGCAGAAAAATTATAAAATGGGAAAAGTGATAAAAGACAAAGTAAACAGAATATGATTCTCACACCTGAGCCGTTCTGTTGCATTTGCTTCTGGTCTCTTATCTATCGTCCTGCTGCTGGAAGTCTCTCTCTCTCTCTAAGGCTCCGAGCCCAGCAGCCTCCCATCACAACATTCTGGAACATTGTAACAGCTCACTTGCATGGAGTGCACATCATACCCACCCCCTGATGGACAGGGGACAATGAAAAAGTCAACAAGGTCTCTGGGAGCAAACCTCATGGGCTGAACCCTGACTCCATCACCTCCTTGTCTCTGAGTCTCCCTTTCCCTGTCTGTACAAAGGGATTCCCTAGGCGGTGCCTCCTGGGTTTGCTTTCATGATGAACTATGACCCTCTGTGCAAATCACATGATGATAATTCCTGAGACATGTTAATTGTCCCATTATTTATACTTACCTTCATCATATTGATTATAGTGCTTAGATAAGTTCCCTTCTTTGTTTTTATAAACCACAAGTCAAGAAACATCTTGAGAACATGCGTGATTTTCTACTTAGGACAAACTCCTCAATTTTACTGTGTCACAATATAAGTACATAGCATTTATGGAGACATTTTTCTAAAGCACCTATAAAAAATTGTACCCCAGTGTTCACTCTCATCAACCTTTATGACAGTGTTTTCCCGACCTTCTGATGGACGCTCTTATCCCTTACTTTCATCTTTGCCAAGTTCATCGATTTTAAGTTTTATTCACATTACTTATTCCACATTCTCATGTTTGTTTTTTTGTTACAAATACATTTTGTTTTTATAAATTTGTTTACAAATTTGTACAAATTTGTTTGATATTTCACTTCCTCCTTTCCAAATTCTTTTCTAACATTTTTTATTTCTCTTTTTCCTTCTCTTTCTTTTTTTAATATTTGAGCACACTTGATACACAGGGTTCCTTTCATTTCAGACGTACAACATAATATTTCACCATATAATCCAACAATTCCACTTTTGGGTGTTTACCCAAAGGAAATGAAAACACCAATTCTATGATTATGTTTTGAATGGGGTGCAGCTATTTTAAAATATGAAATTTAACAGAGAAGAGCCAGCAGCCCCCAACATTGGGATCTGGTCTGACACTGACCGTTGGGCTCAGTGTGGTCAGAAGCTGCCAAATGTCCGCCACTTGGCCATATTCCTCTCCTGTGGGACATGAGCCTCACAGAACATCAGCATCAGACAAGGACATTCTGAAACCACGACATCACTCTGTGTCCATACAGACAAAACAAGACGCTGAAGAACCAACAGAATAACACGGATCTCCCTGTGTCAGCCAATGTGAGCAATCACTGCTTCTTCACCATGACTGCTCTCTCCTCGCTCTGGTCTGGCCTGCTTAAGAGCAGACTCACTGAGATGCTCAACCATGGGATTGCCCACACCTCCTGACAACACGCAGTTGGGAGTGGGCCCCAAATTCCATGGGTCCTCTCAAAAACTCCCATTCAAAGTCCATGTCCCATAGGTTCCAACACCTTCATATTAAGTTGCCCTGTGGCCCCCAAAGATGTGCGTTCTCTCTCACTGCAACAGGTAATAGATCCAACTTGAATGCCCCACAGGTGCTCCTGGTGGTCTTGGGCTGAAGAGCATTGAACCATGTTACCCTTTTGTCTGTCACAATTGTTTTTGTGTCTTTTAATTTGCTCATGGACATGAGTTTGTATCTTTGTGAGAGTGTGATTGACATGCAGATATTTCATACTTTTCCTATAGGTTTTCGACACTAGACTGTGCTTAGAGAATTTCTTCATCCTACGGTTGTAAACATTTCGTGTATATTTTCACCTCGGTAGAAATGAGGAGCAGAGGGTTTCACAAGGTTGAAGGGAAACACGGAGAATTGTCTGAACTTGGGCAAAAGTGTGGGGAGGAGCAAGAGGTAAAGGATGATAAGGTGGTGGAATCTAAGATGTCCGTCTTCTGCCTTATGATGTTTACAAGCACGTACAGAGCCTACAAGGTACATGCTATAGCCAATATACCCTCTCACCTGGGCTCAGTGAAGACTTATGAGCCTCCTTATGTTCACCAGGTGAACTCAACCAACACCAAGACATCCAAAGCAATAGAGACAACATTGAGCTCCGGGGATGGGCATCTTGAACACTCATGACCTAGATGTGATAATCACGTTTTGGTTCATGTCTGTACACTTCAGCTGTCTCAATGCATGGCAATTACACTTTCATGCTATATTTTAGGCGTATGTTTCAGATCCACATAGACAAATCTATGACTTCCATTTAAAGGTAAATTTAATACACATACACCCATGAGTCACACAGTCTCTTCTTTGAGGAGGATCCTGACAGCTAAGAGCGTTCTAGATATGTACTGTCTGAATAGTAGCTATGAGCCACCTGTGGCTACTTAAACTCCTATTCATTTAAAACAAAAATGCAACTGCTCAACACACCAGCCCCATTTCAAGTGCCACCTGCATCTCAAGAGCTACACGCATCTCGTGGCCACCATACTGGACAGCGCAGATGCAGAACAATTCCTTCCACACAGACTGTTGTATTGGTAGGTGCTGTGCTTCATGCTTCGTGGGTCTCAAGTCAAACATATTAGACACATGTAGAGTGAAAAGACCAACATGATTTCTCTTACGGACGACATCAGATTTCTGTCTGGGATGTGAATACATATGAAGCCGATGTGTCACAAAATTAAAGTTGGTTATGCATGAATCTCATGCCTACAGGTAAAAACTGTCCCCAGTTACAAAAGGGAAATCCCTGTCCCTCCACCTTCCTTTCCAGACTGGGGACCCTCTCTGCCATCTCATTTCCAGGAGGTGAGGTCTCTTCTAGATGCACTCAGGGGCTAGAGTCAGAGCTGAGTTTTCAGAGGCAGGAAGTGCAGCTCAGGGAAAGGGATTCTGCTGAGTGAGGAGGAGGCCAGAGCAGGACCAGTGGGAGACTCTCCCAGGGTTTTCAGAGCAGCCGTTCTCAAAGTGTGGTCTGGGGAACACCTGAAGTCACTGAGGCCCTTGCACAGAATCCATGAAGTTAACACTATTTTCATAACATCACTTAGACATTGTTTGCCTTTTCACCACTTTGACGTTCACACTCAGGTACAACTTAGCAAGAATGGAGGTGATGGATGCACAGGACAATTGTTATTCTTCACCACTACTCACTTCCATAAAAAGACAAAAACACTCTTTCCACCATTTTTCCAAGCCACCATAATGATCCCATGACTGTCCCACCAGATGCTCTCAAGAGTATTAATGCCTAGAAGAGAAGCAAAGGCAGATCTTATTAGGCCATGCTCCAAAGTCATCATCCCATTTCTAACTGTGATGACAAAGCAGGTTACATTGGGAATTTGAAATCACTGATGATCAACGAGCTGGGAACATTGCTGGGAACCTCACAAGCAGCTTAAACTCCAGTGGACTGAGAAGCCGCAGATTTAATGTACAACTCAAAGATCTAGAAAAATGGCAGAGGAATCCAGACCCATCCCTCCATTTTAGTTTCATTGTCCTGAGAACCTCAGCTGGCACCATGAAGAAGCAAGACGAAAACCCACACAAGGGGAAATCCTGGGATTCTTTCTCTAGGGAGGTATTGCCTATGTGCAAGTAAAATACCTCAAAACAAAAGTAGGACAAAACAAAACTAGAATCACATTAAAACACTCTGATTGAAGCATTAAAAATTATTTTCTTTATTAATCATTCTCAAATCCACATTCAAACATATCTATATGATGATGTGGGGTGTTCAGCCCTTCTACATACATAAACCCCTTGGAAAATAATTTGTGTAAAATTAACTGGCCTCCCCCCCCCTTTTTTTTTTTAACAGAATTCCTTTTTACCTGAAGGAATGAATGACACAGAAACTTGGATGATTTAGACTAAGACATTTGGCAAGACAGTTTCTGGAAGTTGCCATAGGTGGCTCATAGTTACTATTCAGACAGTACATATCCAGCTTCTGGAAAATGAACATGAACATAAGCTTTCATGAAAATCAACTCAAATAGGACAGTTGAGAGTACTTGTTGCCTTGATCAAATGTAAGCTCTCAAGAGAAAATCAGAAACTTGTGATGTACCAATAAACTTGACAGCCTCCCATTACTGACAAACTTTTCTATTGGGATCTGTGGTAATATTAAAACAAATATGGGGGTGCCTGGGCGGCTCAGTCAGTTACGTGTCTGCCTTTGGCTCAGGTCATGATCCCAGTGTCCTGGGATAGAGCCCCATATCAGATTCTCTGCTCACCGGAGAGCTTCTCCCTCTTCCTCTGCCTGCTGCTATGCCTACTTGTGCTCTCTATCTCTCTGTCAAATAAATAAATACAATCTTTTTAAAAAGGCATATTGTTTTTTAAGATTTTATTTATTTATTTGACAGAGAGAGAAGGATCACAAGTAGGCAGAGAAGCAGGTGGGGTGGGGGGAAGCAGGCTCCCTGCTGAGCAGAGAGCCTGATGCAGGGCTCTATCCCAAGACCCTGAGATAATGACCCGAGCCTAAGGCAGAAGTTTAACCCAATGAGTCACCAGGAGCCCCCAAAATATGACTTTTTGATAATTCAATTTCAATCTCATCAACACTGGTACACGTACATAACTTAGTTAAACAACACATTACTTTTTAAAATTTTTTATTTATTTATTTTTTATTTCTTTACAGTGTTCCAGAATTCATTGTTTATGCACCACACCCGGTGCTCCATGTAATACGTGCCCTCCATAGTACACACCACCAGGCTCACCCAACCTCCCACTCCTCTCCCCTCCAAAACCCTCAGTTTGTTTCTCAGAGTCCACAGTCTCTCTCTCCAATTTCCCCCAGCTCACTTCTCCTCTCCATCTCCCCATGTCCTCCGTGTTATTCCTTATGCTCTACAGATAAGCGAAACCTATGATAATTGACTCTCTCTGCCTGACTAATTTCCCTCAGCATAATCTTCCAGTCCCATCCATGTTGATACAAAAGTTGGGTGTTCATCCTTTCTGATGGAGGCATAATACTACATTGTATATATGGACCACATCTTCTTTATCCATTCGCCTGTTGAAGGGCATCTTGGTTCTTTCCACAGTTTGGCAACTGTGGCCATTGCTGCTGTGAACATTAGGGTACAGATGGCCCTTCTTTTCACGACATCTGTATCTTTGGTGTAAATACCCAGTAGTGCAATTGCAGGGTCATTGGGAAGCTCTATTTTTAATTTCTTAAGGAATGTCCACACTGTTTTCCAAAGTGGCTGCACCAACTTGCATTCCCACCAACGGTGTCAGAGGGTTCCCCTTTCTCCACATCCCCTCCAACACATGTTGTTTACTGTCTTGTTAATTTTGGCCATTCAGCACGTTACTTTCTTTAAAATCATGCATTCGTACAAGATCTGTTTCCTGTGCCAGATGGGCCTGTGGATTTTAATGTAACAGAGACTTGCAAAAATGTAAAATGCTAGAATATCACTTTTCTCGCTATGGTTTTTATTTGTAGAAATAGTTATTTTGCATGAAAACAATATTTTTATTTTCATGTCATAGATTATTAATATGATTCTAAATGAACTAATGAATTTTTGAACCTGTTTTATATCTACTACGGTAAATACTGATAGAGATAACCCACAGACACAAAATGATCCTGTGAGACCGTGTAGATACCCTGTGAACAGAATGTTTGAGAATCACTGACTCACACAGCTCCTGGGCCACGGCTCAGGGGGACAGGGTAACAAAGAGCGCTCTGTGCAGTAGGTGAGGGATTCCGGCAAAGGCCCAGGTCCCTGGATCGCCTCTCAGGCCTCAGAACTCTGTCCGGGGTGGGGAAGCCCCGTGTTGGGGAGTCCGGATCGCTGTGGGTGGGGTTCACGTCCTCCTCTCCCAACCTGTGTGAGGTTCTCCTGCCGGGATACTCCTGACGCGATACCGATTCTCACTCCCATTGGGTGACAGGTTTCTGGAGAAGCCAATCAGCGGCACCACGGTCCCGGATTATGAAGTCTTCTCACCGTCTCCGAGTTTAGCTGCGGCTCACGGACTCGGCAGACACTGAACAATCAGGTTGTGATGCCCCGAACCACCTCCTGCTGCTGTCCGGGGCCCTGGCCGTGGCCGAGACCTGGGCGGGTGAGTGCAGGGCGGGAGGAAAGGGCCTCTGCGAGGCGGGAACGAGGGGACCCCCGGGGAAGGCGCCTCTCCGCCGTCCCCGCCCCAGACCCTCAGCCGTCCCCGCCCGCCCCGGCCTGTGCTCCCCCGTCCCTCCCCACCAGCGCCCTGCTCTCCCCCAGTCGGTAACCCCCTGCTCCTGCAGTCCCAGCCGCCTCCACCTGGGCCCCGCTCCCCGCGCCGGGAGGAGGGTCGGGCGGGGTCTCAGCCCCTCCGCGCCCGCAGGCTCCCACTCCTTGAGGTATTTCGACACCGCGGTGTCCCGGCCCGGCCGCGGGGAGCCCCGCTTCATCGCCGTCGGCTACGTGGACGACACGCAGTTCGTGCGGTTCGACAGCGACTCTGCCAGTCGGAGGCTGGAGCCGCGGGCGCCGTGGGTGGAGCAGGAGGGGCGGGAGTATTGGGACCGGCAGACCCGGAACCTCAAGGACGCCGCACAGACTAACCGACTGAGCCTGAAAAACCTGCGGGGCTACTACAACCAGAGCGCGGCCGGTGAGCGACAGGGCCCGGGTGCAGGTCACGACCCTCATTCTCCGATATCCGGGTCTCAGCGTCACCCAAGTCTGAGGGACCCTCCCGCTGCCCCTCCGCCGTCCCCTATCCCTAAGCCTGAAGAACCCGCGAGAACTTTTAGGCGGTTTTACTTTCTGTTTAACCCCCTCCCTGTCGGGCGGGGCCAGGGTCTCACACCATCCAGAACATGTACGGCTGTGACATGGGGCCCGACGGGCGCCTCCTCCGCGGGTACCGTCAATACTCCTACGAAGGCGCGGATTACCTCGCCCTGAACGAGGACCTGCGCTCCTGGACCGCGGCGGACACGGCAGCGCAGATCTCCCGGCGCAAGTTAGAGGCGGCGGGTGATGCAGAGCGCTGGAGGAGCTACCTGGAGGGCAGGTGCGTGGAGTGGCTCCAAAAGGTACCTGGAGATGGGGAACCAGACGCTGCTGCGCGCAGGTACTAGGGACCGCGGGGCCTCCTTGATCTCCCCTCCCCTGGAGCTGGCTTCCCACCAGGAAGGGAAAATGGACTCAGTGGCAGAACACCGCCCTCCCACGGGTGGGGAGAGGGAGGTCCGCCTGGGTGTTCAGGTTCCTACTAGAGAGTGACTCAGCCAGAGGGCCGCTTTTCTCTAAAGGACAATGGAGGAATCCAGTCTTTCCCAGGAGGCAGGTGGAGACCATCCCTGCAATAACCCTTTTCCCTTTGGCAGCCACCTTGGGAACCATGACTTAACCTCTCAAGGCCTTTTTCTCCAATACAAACATCTTTGGAGGTCTGACTAGGGGTTTTTTGAGTCATTCACTCTCCACCGCAGTCAGGACCACTAGTGCACACTCCCCTTAGACCTGCAGCCTCTTACCCTGGGCTCTCTCCCTGATTCTAGAACTTTCCAGGATTAGAAATTCCCAAAGGCTGGGTTGGTGACTCGGTTTTGTGCTTCTTCCATCCGAACCAATACCTGGTCCACCTCAGGGTGGTCACATGACTGTTCCTTCAGCGGCCCCTAAAGATAAGCCCAAGTGTGGTTTTTCTGATTCTCTTCCTCAGAACCGCCCAACACACGCGTGACCCACCACCCCATCTCTGACCGTGCTGTCACGCTGAGGTGCTGGGCCCTGGACTTCTACCCTGTGGAGATCACCCTGACCTGGCACCATGATGGTGAGGACCTGACCCAGGACACAGAGCTTGTGGAGACCAGGCCTACAGGGAATGGAACCTTCCAGAAGTGGGCGGCTGTGGTGGTGCCCTCTGGAGAGGAGCCGAGATACACATGCCATGTGCAGCATGAGGGGCTGCCTGAGCCCATCACCTTGAGGTGGAGTAAGGAGGGTTTTCGGGTAGAATCTCTTCTCGGGCAAAGTAAAATCCTTCTCAAGAACTTCAGCAGGGTCAGAATTCAAACCTGAGGCCTGGACTCGTCACCATCCCTTCCCTTTCCAGAGCCACCTCCTCCCACCATCCCCATCACGTGGATCATTGCTGGCCTGGCTCTCCTGGTGGTCACTGTGGTGATTGGAGCTGTCATCTGGAGGAAGAAGCGTTCAGGTACGGAATGGAGTGGGGGGATCTGAGGTCTCTTGTCCCTCTGGGGGGTTTCCTAGGTAGGAGAATGGCCTGTCTTGTTACTGGAAAGTACCATCCTTGCACATGGATGTGTCCACTCTGGAGCTGATTACTACACTCACTTGGTAGCAAACACTTGTGAAAATGAAGGACACATTTTCATCTTGGTAATTCTGGTGATGGGGACCTGATTCCCAGCAGAGAGGATGGTCCCTGCTGAGAACAGACCTCCAGCAAGTTAGGTGGTTCAGGGACACCACACCTCATTCGTCCTGTTTCCTGATCATGTCCTGGGTGTTCAGCCAGAACTATGCAAACTTCATTTAGAACCAGGATTGGGAGCTTCCTCTAGGATCTTAGGGCCCAGCCATGCCTCCAGCCTTTGACATGATATTTTTTTCCCGCAGGAGGAAAAGGACCAAGCTACTCTCATGCTGCAGGTAAGTGTGGAGGGGGTGATCCCTGAGCCCCTGGGATAGTGTAGACAGGACCCCATGGGGAGCTCACGCACCCCATCACTCCTCCTTTAATCGCCTCTCCTGTGGGCTCTGACCACGTCCTGTTTGTTCTCCCCTAGGTGATGACAGTGCCTAGGGCTCTGATGTATCTCTCACGGCTCCTAAAGGTGAGACTCCAGAGACCCTGATGTGGGGAAGGGTTGGGGCACTAGGGACACTTTGAACATGAGGGGGGCTGTTGAGAATGTCCCCACTTAATGGGACTGATCTCAATTTGTACATGACTTTTTTTCACAGTGTGAGACCAGCTGCCTTGTGGCGACTAAGAGATGGAAGATCTCTTCACACCCCCACTCATGACACCAACAACCCCTGACTTTGTGCAGAAGGTGTCAGAATGTGTCTGTGTTCTTATGAACATAACATGAAGACGTGAAGAGATTTGCCCACCCTGCCCACCAGACCCCTCCCTATTCTGATCTGCATTCTCTTCTCTGATGTGCTTTCCTGTTCCAGCAGAAGCAGGGCTGGACCATCTCCATCCGTGTTCTATTTCATGTTGGGCTCAGTACAAATGACTAACTTCCTATTGAAAATGAGAATCCAGATATAAGTTGTGTTTCCTGATTCTTGGCATGTGGGGTTGATGAGGTAATAAAAGGAGTTTTGTAAAATTGAGACAGCAAATAAGTGGAAACTCTGAGAACCTTCCAGAATCTGTGTTTACTGTGCTGAGTCTGTTTGCAGGTAGGGGTAGGAGCAGGCTGTGAGAAGCTGAGCAGCTTTGGGGCCTGTGCCCAGTGTGTGCTCAGTGCATCATAGGTGTGACGTGCTCACCCCTCAGCTGGGTCATCTCTCTGCTCCATGTCCTTGCCCCTTCTGTCGAAGCTTATCTACCAGGACCTGTGATCACAGGGACATGGAGGTCACCTGCAACTTTGTGCAACAAGAGCTTCCTGTGACTGCATCAGCCTCGCATTAGGCCTGGGTTGGGTCATAGCCTCCATTTGAGGATGGGGTTTTTTCACTGTTTCTGTAGCGTATCAGGCCTGTTCTTGCTCTTGTGTAAGAGTTTTTGTCCATTCTCCCTTGGATGACCCCAACAGTTAGAGCAGTGGGTGGCCTTTGGTATATGTTCCCACAGGCCTAGGTTGTCCCCGGCACACAGGAGTCTCTGTGGTATGGAGAGATGAACTTCCAGATTCATCCATTTCTTCCCCTCACTCTAGACTTGTTTTCTAGATTATTCTTTGGATTCTGGAGATAGAGGAGGAATCTGAAAGTTTCTCAGCCTTAATAAACATCAGTTAGTTTCTCTCTCTCCAGCTGCTCTGCCCTCTCTCTCCTACCCCTAGTTCAATGATCCTAGTGCTGGCTTGGATCCAAGTTCATGGATCTATAAAGCAGAGTTTAATGTAGATCTCTTTGTGGTTGGAGAAAAGGACCCAAAAGTCTGGGTACAGCATTTCTGGAGAGAGAATTCTGTGTGCTGTGCTGTGCTGTGCTGTGCAGGAGAGATGGTGTGGGGGGAGGAGCTGAGCAGAGAGAGGGAGGGGATGCAGCCCTGTGAGAAGAGAGAGGCAGCACTGACAGGGAGGTGGACATATGGGGATGGGAGCAGCCACAGAACAGCTGTGCCTCGGGGCATCTAGAAGAGGGAGTCCTCTAACTGCTCATTCATTCAACTGATAATTGTGTGCCACATACAGGACATGCAATGTTTATATCTGGGCACCTGAGTGAGACTAAGAAGAAAGAAAATGTGCTGGTCTTATGGAGAGTATGTTCTAGTGTAGGGGCAGATTGCACATGACCGTCGAACAATGTGGGGACTGGGGCAGTGACACCCCCCCCCCCATGAAGTCAGGAATGCAAATATAGCTTTTGACTCCCTCAAAGCATAACTAATAGCCTACTGTTGCTGGAAGCCTCATTGATAATGTGAAGAGTCACTTGACACGTTTATGTTACATGTAGAAAACAGTCTTCTAACAATGAATGAAGCTGCAAAAATTAGAAATCACAAGGAAGAGAAAATGCATGGATAGTACTTACTGTAAAAAAGTCCGCACACAGGTTAACATGCACCATGCACCAATGTCATCAGAGGTGAGCTGTGTATTGTGTAAACATAGTAGTAAGGGAAGTGTTTAAGTTGGAAGTTGGCAGGAGCTGTGAGGAAGGAGACCCAGAGAGCACCTGTGCTGGGACGGTGCGATGGCTCCTTTACTCCAGGGATCAGGGGAGCCTCACTGAAAAGGTGACCTCATGATGGAGGTCTGAGAATATTAGAAGGCTTTGGAGTTTTCTCTGAGTGAGGTGTGAACAGATCAATGGGACTGACTTTCTAAGCAATACCTGTTTGCTGCTGTGAGAATCGAGAGGAGTAGGGTGAGTGACCAGTAGGGAAAATGTAGGAAACCAGTGCTGTGTCCCAGGAGGGGATTGTAGACTGTACATCTGGGGTGTGAGGAGGGAAGATAATAGGAAGTGGTTGGGTGCTGGATATTCACAGATGGACTTTGCAGCATTTCCTAATGTATTCAATTCTGGATGGTGAGTAGGAGGAATCAAGGAGGGCATCCAGTATTTCAGACTGCAAGTAGAAATGGGGAGTGCCTTCCTTGGATATGGGGAAGATTCTGGAAGCAGGACACTGGGGGAAGCAGCATCACAGGCATCCAGTTTAAGAATGTGGAATCTGAGACAACTATTAGAAATGCAGTGAGGTTGGCAGTTGGATATAGACTGCAGGGGAGGAGAAATATCCGGATTGGAGAAATACATTTGGGAGGTGACAGAATATTCATGATGATTAGAGCCTTCAACAGAGATGAGGTCACCAGGGGGGCAAGGCCCATAGAAGAGAAAGGAACAGCACCAAACCCTGGACTCCTCTGGGCTAAGCAGGCTGATCAGAGCGCACACCCAGAGCGCACTGCACTGTCTGGTTCTGCGTCTAGAAGGCACAGAGACCAGAGAGGCCCAGGCTTCAGTGTGCACGGGAATTTCCTGGACTATGAAGATCTAGACAGTCCGGGGTAGAGCATGAGATGCTGGGTTGATAACAAGGCTGGTGCTGCTGCTGCTGGTCTTCAGATCCCACACTGAGTAGCAGTTACATGAAGCAGGATCCCCACATGGCTGTGCATCAGCCTCTCCTGTAGGATTTATCACATCAGTAATTCCCCAGCCCACGCCCAACATTTTAAGGTTCTGGGTCTGGGGAGAGTCCTGAGTATTTGGTAACAAAGCCACAGGCAATCCTGTGACTCCACCAGATAGAGAAACACTGAAGTCATCAATGAGAGCCCTCATTGTGGGAAGGGGTCTTACAAACACATCTAAATGTTTTTTTGGGGGGTGCCTGGGTGTTCCACTCTTAGTTTCAGCTCAGGTCGTGATCTCAGGGTCATGAGAACTAGCCCATGTGCAGAGTCTGCTTGAAATGTCCTCCCTCTTCCTCTACCCCTCCCTGCCCCTTTCATACATACTCGCTCTTTCTCTCTTTCTCTCTGTGTCAAATAAATAAAACCTTCACACGGTTTTTGTAGGAAAAAAAATACAAGACATGCTGGGAGATGCATTTTTTCTCTCCTGTGGGGCACAGCCAGGTGGCAGACTGAGGAAATTATCAACTCAATATAAAACGTTTGAGTTACTGAGAGTGTAGATCTTAAATGTCTGCATCACACAAAAGGAAATGGTAATTGTGTGACATGATGCACATGTTAGCTAATGTTACAGTTATCATTGTGCAATGCAGAAATGTATAGATCAGCAGTTTATACCCTAAACTCACACAATGGTGTATGTCAATCATATCTCTATAAAGTTGGTTAAAAAAAAATGCCTGAATTCTTGCTCTTGGAAAGTCTTTACATGGGTTTCTGACTCCTTGTGATACATACGTGCAGTTACAGAGAGACTCGGGGAAGAGAGAGAATATATGGGACCTTGTTTTACTTCCAGGAAAGCCACAATACAGGCTTGAGGCTACACAGCCAGGAGCAAAATCCACACTGGACCCTAGATGGAGGCCCACAGACAGCCAGCGCCCCCTATTTGATATCGACACCGCTGTCCACACCACTGACTCCCCTGAGGGAGGACACTGGGCCCTGCGGCTGGGACTGCTATCGCTGCTGCCCCTGATATCTGCATGACACAATTGTGACACGGCTCAGACCCTCTGTGCCCAATTCATGAACACTGTCCCAGTGTGTCTGTCACGTATCCTGAGTCTGAGTCTGGCCAGTGGTCACGTGACTGTTGAAGCTTCATGTCATGTCCACCTGCAGGACTGGCAAAGTGGGTTCTCCTCTCTGTGGATGGAGGCATCTCTGCCCCCACAAGATTGTTGATGTGTGGCATTTCCGTACGTGGGAAGAGAGGTACATGTTCTGGGAATAGACATTGGGGATCAGGAATGGAAAAGAATGACAGATTTCCATATTTGGAGCTGTGATCTGAGACTAGAACTTGATCTGGACACTGTAGGCACTCAAGTCTGCTTAGATGAGGAGTGACTCATAAGTGGCATCTTTCAACTTATTCCCTTGATGGTTGTTATGGCCCAGGTTTCTCCACTCCAGTCCCTACTCATAGATAAGTGAAGTAGCATTGCTGGGCCATGAAGTGATTGCTCAACAAGTATTCTCCTGGCCTTTGTCTATCCTGGGATTTAAAAACCCAGATCTGTATCACTTCAGATGATCCTCATATACACACTGACATCTGATGTTTCTTTCTCTATGTACATATTTCTGGGTAGAGTATCCATAATTTCACCAGGTTTATGTGGCCTCCACAAAAGTCTCAAAACCCATTACAGTGTAGACACTGTCCTACTTCATGTCTGGTCCACAAACAACTATAATTGCAGTATTTCAGCAGATCCAATGACGTGGTATTCATGCTCAGTTTTGCTTGGAAATAACCAGTCTCAGACAGAAGAAGGTAGAGCTTTCCAGCTTACACTCACTTCCAACTTCTGTGTGTACTTTCTGTGGTCTGAGGAACAGTTCCCAGACCAGGGCTTGTTCACAGGAGACACAGTTCAGCACTGGTTTAGGTGACTTACACTCTAGCACTGACTCAGGTGCCTAAAACAGAGTAGAAATGAAAAATAGTTACTGAGGATTCCAATTCCACCTACACAGTAGACTTAAGGTTTAAGGCTGCCCCCTCTCCATGTGAGGTGATGAGCTCTGGTGTTATATGCAACTGATGAATTATTGAACTCTACATATGAAACTAATGATGTACTCTATTGGCTAATTGAATTTAAATACAATTTTTTTTTAAAAAAAATAAGGCTGCTTCTTCTCCCCAAAATGAAAATGATAGAAAAAATGTAAAATCACCCAAAAGTGCAGAACAATCAAGAGAAAAATCATTTAGCCTGAAATTTATAAATAGGCCGTAAGCCTCAGAGAATAGTTGTTCTGATCTGTAGAGTATTTTTCAAATCTAGAAAATCTTAGCTTGGCTTCTCAGGCTCATGAGCTTCATAGAGAGGAGACAATGCCCAGAGCTGCTTCATGGGAGCAGCAGGAGAAACATCCCCTCCCTGAAAATCTGGGAACCTAAGATTCACATCCTCAGAACATGGTGACACAAATCTGTTCTATCTTCAAGTGCAAGAACATTCTGAGGAAATTTGCCTTTAAGTCAGGAAAAAGTGAGCAAACAGCTATTTCAAAAGTTTGCAGACACGGACTAAGCCGTCTGTGATTTGCAGTCCAAATTTGCTTACCATTGACCATTGGGCCAAAATAACTTCATGTCATTAGCTTAGTTATAATTGTCCTGGATTGGTGATGAGCTAAAACTTTTAAGAAAGAAATTTCTCCAGAGAAGTCTCTATTTAACCTATGTGTCAAAAAACTTACACAGAGGGGCGCCTGGTTGGCTCAGTGGGTTAAGCCTCTGCCTTTGGCTCGGGTCATGATCTCAGGGTCCTGGGATCGAGCCCCGCATCCTCTGCTCCGCGGGGAGCCTGCTTCCTCCTCTCTCTGCCTGCCTCTCTGCCTACTTGTGATCTCTGTCTGTCAAATAAATAAATAAAATCTTTTAAAAAAAAAACTTAGAAAAATTCACAGAGGAAAAAATGCAACTCCTAGAGAGAAATGTAAAATTCAAATGCAAAAAAGATTGTGATTAAGTAACTTTAGAAAGAGTGAGTAGTAAAAAGCTCATGAAACTTCAATATTGGAACCATAAGATACAATATAACAGGACCAGGATATGATACAAATATATAAACATATGTCATTTGAATATATATTATGGATATGATATAAAGAAAAAAATCACAAAATTTAAAGTGTAGAAAATTTGGCAAAAGCAAAAGCACCTCTTAAGAAAATAACTACAAAATTGATTAATGATTAAATAATGAAAATATTACAGTTTATTCACTGAATAAGAAGCTGTCAGTAAAAAAGAAATGAGCGGAGGGGCACCCAGGTGGCTCAGCTTGTTAAGCACCTGCCTTCTGCTCAGCTCATGATCCCAGGGGCATGGGATCAAGCCCACTTCTGGCTCCCTGTTCAGCGGGAAGCCTTGCTTCTCTTTCCCCATATCTTCTGCTGCTCCCCTGCTCCTGCGCTCGCTCTGTCTCTCTCCTCTCTCCTATAGAAATAAAATCTTTAAAAAGAAAGAGAGAGAGAAATGAGTGAGGTATGGAAAACAAAAAGCAAAAAGACAGCGACATAAATCAACAGTGTCAATATTAACATTGCAAGTGAGTGGCTTAAATAAGTCAATCAAAGTGCAGATCGTTAGCCTGAACACAAAACAAGATCCACCTATGCTGTCCACAGTAGATGCACTTGATCTCAGTTACAAACAGATTAAACTCAAAGGGATAGAAAAAGTTACCTCAGGCAAACAACCATAAGAAAGCTGGAGTGGATACACTCATTAGCCAAAAGGGACTTTATAGTAAGGGGACACCTGGGTGACTCAGTTGTTAAGAGTCTGCCTTTGGCTCAGATCATGGTCCACTGAGCCTCTGCATAGGCTCCCAGCTCAGTGGGAAGCCTGCTTCTCCCTCTCCCCCTGCTTGTGTTCCCTCTCTCACTGTGTCTCTCTCTGTCTAATAAATAAAATCTTTTCTAAAAAAATAAAAAATAAAAACGCTTTTTATTTAAAATACTTTTTATTTAAAACGCTTTTTATTTAAAAAATAAAAATAAAAACATTACAGATGAAGTGTTCGGAACAGTAAAGGAAGATGCATCATTACATGGATATAAAAAACACAATCTTCTGTCAAAATCTTCTCCTGCCCCATTGACCGCAGCTGAGGAAGAATCACAACGATTAAAATTAATCTGACGTGCCTGTGGACATGAAGCTTCAAACACTACAAGGAGTAGCATTTCCTATTTCTTGAGAAGCTTTTCAAGCTTTGGAAACATTAAGTAACAGCTCAACTACGTACAGTTGGAAATAGATATGAAAGATGAAATTATAATTTTGGCCAACACAACAAAGACAGAACTGAAAGACTTGCCAAGGAGGAGTCCCAAGGATTCAGCACACTACCATTTCTTCCTGTGGAAAAATTCCCATGAAGGAGACGGTTTGAAGTCCATAGTTTTTATTGACTCAATGCTGGGATACACATGCAGTAAAGAGAACGGATACTGTATTCTAGCTGCAAGAGCCCTCTGCTAGAAACTGTTGAAAGACAACTACAAATGGACGTCATTAGAAAGATAGAGATAGGGTGCTTGATTGGCTCAGTTAAGTGTCGGCTTCTCCCTCTGCCTTTCCCTCTGCCCCTCCCCCCTGCTTGTGCAGGCTCTCTCTCTCTCTCTCTCTTAAATAAATAAAAAATTTTAAAAAGATTTTATTTATTTATTTGACAGAGAGAGAGAGAGAGAGAGAGACAGAGATCACAAGTAGACAGAGAGGCAAGCAGACAGAGAGGGGGAAGCAGGATCCCAATAAGCAGAGAACCCAATGCGGGGCTCGATCCCAAGACCCTGAGAGCATCACCTAAGCCAAAGGCCGAGGCTTAACCCACTGAGCAACCCAGGTGCCCCTCAAATAAGTAGAATCTTAAAAAAAGAGAGAGAGAGAGAGAGAAAGAAAGATCAAGAGAGAAAATGGGGATGAGTTGACAGCAGACTTCCTTTATGAAGAAGGACACCCAAAGCAGTAGGCACATAGCAAAGTTTTGCAAAATTGAAAGGTCCTGCAGCAAAATGAGGAATTAAAAAACTCACTAGGGGTCCAGCTGAAAGTGAAGCCACTGATGATTAAAATCATTGTATTGAGGATTCCAATCCTAGCTTTTTGAAAGTCCAGCTTTACTACAGGAGAACTGTTAGATTACTGCCCACAGGTCACCTGACCAAGCTGTTTATGTTGATGCATAGCAGTAAAAAAAATGGAACAATGGGAAAGACCCATGTTTTGGAATTACCAGTTCATGGCCAATGGCCAACAGCTAGGCCACATGGTCAGGCACAAGCTTATGTCTTTCATATCTATTTCCAATCTATTTCTAATGTTATGATATGACTGGTCAGACACAAGCTCTGTGTCCTGGGTCAGGTCCTCCTCATCATGCTGCCAGGTCAGGGTGATCTCTGCAGGGTAGAAGCCCAGGGTCCAGCACCTCAACGTGACCTCATGATCAGAGACGGGATGGTGGGTGACATGTGTCTTTGGGGGCATCTGAAGAGAAGGGTCAGAAAATTCAGGAATTTAGGGAGGAGTTAAGATGATGGAGGAGTAGGAGACCCGAATTTCATCTGGTCCCTGGAATCAACTAGATAGTTATCAAACCTTTCCGAACACATGGGAATCAATGGGAGCTGTGAAGAAAGAAGTGCTGCAAGTTTACAAGTAGGAAAGCGACCAGTGTTTGGGAGGTAGGAGGTGCGGAGACACGAATCCAAGGTGAAATATCGGAGATATGGCAGAGCGGAGACAGCTTGCCTCAGGAGGCAGCTGCCAAGTATTATAAACAGCAGAGCACAAAATCGGGACTTTAGGAAATCTGCTCCAGTGCAGGATGTCCCTGGCTTAAAGGTACTCAGGTGTCAGAGTGGGGCAGAATCCAAGGTGGGACAGCATGGTCTCAGGATCCCCAGGGTCACAGAAAGAACAGGGGTGCCTGAGTGCACAAAGTTCCCAGGCATTGGAGCCGGGAAGTCAGCTGCATGTTGCGAGTCTAGGTGCTGGCTTTCTGCTCCGTGTTGCCATAAGCAGGGAACCGCTGCACTATTCAGTGAACCACTCTCTGAGCAGGAGCCCAGTAAGCAGCAGACGCTCAGGCAGACCCCCACCTCCCCTGGGTGGAACTGCACCAGTCCCTGCTGCAGGAGTCCATCAAGTTTGGAGTTTTGAGACTCAGTCATGTTCCTGACATAAAAACGTTTGGTCACAGGCTGGGTGAACACAGAGTTCATAGGGAAACTGGGGAGACCAGGCTGATCAATCAATTGCTTTTCTGTGCAGACTCACTAAAGAGTGGGGAGTGTGAAGTTTCAGATCCAGGTCTAGAGAGCAAGGTGCAGCCATATTCACCCCACTGACCAGAGCTGAAAGCCTCAGGGACCATAACAGCATCACCTAGCGGAATCCAGAGATTGAAGCAGTGATCAAAGCCTCCCAAAAAACAAGAGTCTGGGGTCTGATGGATTCTCTGGGGAATTCTACCAAACATTCAAAGAAGAAATAATACCTATTCTTCTGAAACTGTTTCAAAAATAGAAACAGAAGGAAAACTTTCATACTTTTTCTATGAGGCCAGCATTTCCTTGAGCCCCAAACCAGGCAACAACCATATCAAAAAGGAGAATTTCAGGCCAATATCCCTGATGAATTGGATGTCAAAATTCTCAATAAGATCCTGGCTAATAAAATCCAACAGTACATTAAAAGGATTAGCCATCACCACCAGGTGGGATCTATCCCTGGGATTCAAGGGTGGTTCAACATTCCTAATCAATCAATTCGATAGAAAACATAAATAAGAGAAGAGACAAGAATCACATGGTCCTCTCAATTGATGCACAGAAAGCATTTGACAAAATATAGCATCCCTTCCTGAGTAAAACTCTTCAGAGTATAGGGATAGAGGGAACATTCCTCAAGTCCATAAAATCCATCTATGAAGAACCCACAGTGAATATCATTCTCAATAGGGAAAAGCTGACAGCCTTCCCATGGAGATCAGGAACATGACAAGGATGCCCACTCTTGCCACTATTGTTCAACATAGTACCAGTAGTCCTAGCAACAGCAGTCAGACCACAAAAGGAACTAACAGATATTCAAATCAGCAAAGAAGAATTCAAACTCTCTCTCTTTGCAGATGACATGTACGCTATGTGGAAAACCCAAAAGTCTGTACCTTCAAACTACTAGAACTGATACAGTAATTCAGTAATGTGGCCAGGTACAAAATCAGTGCACAGACACCGGTTGCTTTCTGATACACTAACAACGAAACTGTAGAAAGAGAAATTAGAGAATCAATTCCATTTACAATAGTACCAAAAACCCTTGGATACCTTGGAATAAATCTAACCAAGGAAGTAAAGGATCTATAGTCTAGGAACTACAAAACACCCATGAAAGAAATTGAAGACACAACAAGCTGGAAAAACATTCCATGCTCATGGATCAAAAGAATAAACATTGTTAAAATGACTGTGCTGCCCAGAGCAATCCATACTTTCAACACCATCGCAATCAAAATACCAATGGGATTTTTCAAAGTGCTAGAACAAACAATCCTAAAATTTGTATGGAACCAGAAAAGACTGCAAGTCACCAAAAAAAAAAAAAAAATGTTGAAAAGAAAAACAAAGTTGGGGTAATCACGTTGCCTGATTTCAAGCTATGCTACAAAGCTGTGATCACCAAGACAGCATGGTACTGGCACAAAAACAGACACATAGACCAATGGGACAGAATAGAGAGCCCAGAAATGGACTCTCAGCTTTATGGTCGACTAATCTTCAACAAAGCAGGAAAAAATATCCAATGGAAGAAAGACAGTCTCTTCAATAAAAGATGCAGGGGAAATTGGACCGCTATATACAGAAGAATGAAACTGGACCCTTCTCCTACACCATACACAAAGATAAACTCAAAATGGATGAAAGACCTCAATTTGAGACCAGAATCCATCATAATCTAGAGGAGAACATAGGCAGTAACCTCTTTAACATCAGCCACAGCGACTTTTAAGACAGTCTCCAAAGGCAAGGGAAACAAAAGCAAAAATGAACTCTTGGGACTTCATCAAGATAAAAAGCTTCTGCACAGCAAAGGAAACACCAAACAAAACAATGGGAGAATATATTTGCCAATAGCACTACAGACAAAGGGTTAATATCAAAGATTTATAAAAAACTTCTCAAACTCAACACCCAAAAAACAAATAAGTCAAAAAAGGGAAGAGAACATGAGCAGACACTTCTCTGAGGAAAACCTACAAATATCTAACAGACACATGAAAAATGTTCATCATCACTAGCCACCAGGGAAATTAAAAACAAAATCACATTGAGATACCACCTCTCAGCAGTCAGAATGACTAAAATTAATAAGTCAGGAAAAAACAAATGTTGGCAAGCATGTGGAGAAAGGAGAACCCTCCTACGCTGTTGGTGGGAATGCAAGCTGATGCAGCTACTCTGGAAATTACTGTGAAGGTTCCTCAAAAAATTGAAAATAGAGCTACCCTACAACCCAGCAATTGCACCCCTGGGTATTTACCCTAAAGATACCAAAGTAGTTATCTGAAGGGTCGTGTACACCCCAATGTTTATGGCATCAATGTCCACAATAGTAAAACTATGGAAAGCGCCTGTATTTCCATCGATAATGAATGGATAAAGTTATTATACAAACACACACACACACACACACACACACAATGGGATATTACTCAGCCAACAAGAAAATGAAACTTTGCTATTTACAATGACATGAATGGAATCAGAAGGTATTATGCTAAGCAAAGTGAGTCAACCAGAGAAAGACAATTATCATATGATCTCACTCATATGTGGAATTTGAGAAATGAAACAGAGGATCACAGGGGAAGAGAGGAAAAATAAAACAAGATGAAACGAGTGACAGAGACAGTCTGTAAAAGACTCTTAATCATACAAAACAAACTGAGAGTTGCTGGAGGAGACACGGGTGGAGGGATGGCGTCACTGGGTGATGGACATCAAGGAGGGCACATTTTGTAATGAGCACTGCGTGTTATATGAGACTGATGAACCACAGCTCTGTACTCTGAAACCAATAAAACATTGAATGTTAATTAATTGAATTTAAATTTTAAACTGTTGAAAAAATTAAAAGATAAAAACAAAAGATAAAAAGAGGAATCCTAAAGTTTGAGAGAGGAAATAAACAGAAGCACTGAGAGCCTTCCAGGGTCCACAAGTTGGCTGGGCTTCCTCTGGGGGTGGGGATGCAAGAGTGTGTGAAGAGCCAGCATGGAGGGGACTGTGCCCAGCCTGTGCTCAGTGCATCCTGGGCTTTGACATGGTCACTGCTCTGCTGGTCATATTTGTTGCTCCTTTGTCCCTTGTCCCATCAGTGGAAACTTGACCCACCAGGTCCAGGGATCACAAGGATTCCGATCTCTCTTCCCTCTAGGACTTTATGCAGCAAGATCTTCCTGTGACAGGGTTGCCAAGGCTTAGGCCTGGGTCAGGACTCAGCCCCCACGTTTTTGCTGTCTTTTTTTCTCCTCCTCCTCCTCCTCCCTCTCCCTCTTTGTTTCTATGGAGAATTAGGCCTGTTGTTGTTCTTGGGTACAAGTTCTGGTCTCATGTTCTCTGGTGTTCCCAGTCTGGGACATCCCCAGGGGTCATCTGGTCTCTCATTGTCCCTTCAAGGCCCAGGGAGCCCCTGCACACAGGAGTATCTGTGGGGTTGAAAGGTGACTTTTCAGACCCATCCATCTCTCCTCCTTCTAGGGATGTTCTGGATCATTCTTTCCATCTTTCCCTCAGCTTTTTTAAAAAAGCAGGTTATGGAGTTAGAGGCAGAAACTGATAATTTCTCATCCTTATTGTATTTCAGTTAGTTTCTATTTTCTTAGCTCACCCGCATGACCCCTTGTTCTTGACACTAGTAATTCCAGTTCTGGTTCCACTCCTGATTCATACAGTGATGAAACAGTGTCTAATTTGAATTCACAATTCTCTGGAATACATGACCCATAAGCCTAGATACACCTTTCCTGAAGGGAGAACTGTCATTGTTTCCTGTACATGCAGGAGAGATGATGTAGGGAGGAGGACATGAGAATGTGGAGGAGACCACCACTGGTGAGAAAAGTGATAGGTTCCAGGAACAGCTGTGGCCTAAGGCTCATCTAGAAGACAGAGGTTCTCTGTGCAGATCATTTCTCCAAGTGATAACTGTCAGACACAGAAACTCCTTTGTAGCATCTAGGACACCTCAGTGAAGTAGAAACAGACCAAATGGGCCCACCTGGTGGGGCACATGTGCTGGTAGTGAGGGGCAGACTGTTTGGTAGTAACTAAGGGAAGTGTGTGTGTTAGAGTCTGGGAAGTGCAGTGAGGAAGGGGACGCAGAGGAGACCTGCGTGGGGACAGGGAAGATGGCTACTTTACTACAGTGGTGAGTGTGAGCCTCACTGAGAAGCTGACCTCTGAGAGATTAGAAGAACATGAAAAAATTGTGTAAGAAGACTTCTGGGGAGAGTTCTTTCCAGGCAGGGAGCCTCCAGTGCACACTAGAGCAGGACCCTATCTGTGTTCAAGGAAGGGTGAGGAGGCCACTGTGGCTGCAGCAGAGAGCAGGTGACATGAGGTCAGATACCAATCACATCATGCAGGCCTGAGGGTGTGAGAAGGGTTTTGAGTTTTCTCTGAGTGAAACGTGGAGTTACAAGAATGAACAGATCAGGGTAGGGGCAAGATGGCAGAGGAGTAGGGACCCTATTTCAACCAGTCCCCTGAATTGAGCTGGACAGCCATCAGAGCACTCTGAACACCCATTACATCAGCCTGAAATGTAAGATTATGCATCTGGGTCTCTACGGGGGCAGAGGATCATCAGTCAAGATGTGCAAAACATGGAGTTGGGATTGTGCAGACAGATATCGGAGGAGAAACAGAAGGGGGAGGGAGCCACCATTAGAAGGGGGAGGATAGCCACATACCCATACGGTCTTTGTCTTTCTCTGACTATTCTGCCTGCATGATACTTTCTTGATCCATCCATTTTGCTGCAAATGGCAAGATTTCATTCTTTTTTTATGGCTGAGTAACATTTCATTGTATAAATGTACCACATCTTCTTAATACATTCATCTATCAATGGATATGTGGGCCATTTTCATAATGGGACTATTGTAAATAGTGCTGCAATGAACTAGGGATGCACATAGATTTTTTAATTAATGTCTTCATATTCTTAGGGTAAATACCCAGTAGTGAAATTCTGGATCATATGGTAATTCAATTTTTAATTTCCTACAGAACCTCCATACTGTTTTCCAAAGTGGCTATACCAGTTTACATGCCCATTAACAGTGCCAGAGGGTTCCTTTTTCTTCACATCCTCACCAACACCTGCTGTTTCTTGTGTTTTTTATTTTAGCCATGTTGACAGGTGAGAGTTGATGTATCATTGTGGTTTTGATACAGGGACCATTACTCAGCCAGCACAGGGAAGACATGGAGGAGAACAGGGAGGGGGCCCTCTGGCTGGAGTTGTCATTGGGGCAAGGAAAGCAGAGGGACACAGGATGAGGAAGTCACTGCAGGATAGTGGCCAGTTTGCATTCTGTCTAGGAGATCTGGGACTGGAAAGGCTGAGAATACAACAGCACCAAGGTCTTCAGGCATTTCCACTTCACCTTGCTGATAATTTAACTCTTTTATCATTATAAAATGATCCTGTCTATCTTTATTAACATTTTACTCTTTCTCCCCAGCGAACAATGGTAGGTCCATCCTATTCCCCACCAGAGGCATCATCAGGCCACTCTTCCAGTCTGGGCCAAGGCCCACACTTCCCCTCCCCCAGAAGTACTGGCCTACCTTAAACACCCTTGTGGTCACAATCCCCTCCACAGCCCCCCTGCCTCGCTAATCCTCCCTCACTTGGCCCTGATGAAACTTCACCACAGGCAGCACGGTCCCTGGTTCTCCACTCCACCATAACCCCCCTGGGCACCATGTCACCCCTGGTCATAGATCATTCAAACTTAGCCACCCCCCCCACTGCCCCTCCCTCCATGCTGATAAGACCTCTCCTTCACCATGGCCTTCTTGCTCCTCTCTTGGTCCCTGAAGGTCAGCCACTCCCCTTCACCTCCAACCTACACCTACCTACAGGAGCCTGTGTCTCCTTCTCCTGGCTCCTGTCCTGAATGTCTACCATCTCCACCCTCCTCGGCCATTCCTTCTTCCTTCTCCTTCCTACCCCCTTTCCTCTCTACCTGCATTGGAAAGCCTCCTTTCTGTCCCTTCTACAGGTGCATTTCCTGTATCCTTAAGACTTCAAGCAGCTCAGGACAGCAGAACTTTTCGGAGAAACATTTGACATGCAGTTACTTGCAGGATACAGTTTCATTCATGTTCTGTTTCCTGCCCAGAGTCCCATGGTCTTCATTATGGATCTGTGCATCAGAGAATTTTCAGGAGAGACGCTTGGATGGTCAGGCCTTCTTGCACCATGACAGTGAGAAAGACATGTCAAAGCCACAGGGACTGTGGGGAGAAGAAGTCCTGGGACCTGAGACGTGGCACATAGAGTCCAAGGACTTGGAAGGTAACAGAGGAGCCTCAGAATGACTCTGGCAGACATCTAGCCCTGCAGGCACAGAAAGGAGGTGAGAGGGGGTTGGAGGGGGGGGGGGGTGGGAATGGGAGATCTTTTCCAGGAAGTTCAGGGCAGACAGCAGAGACCTGTCTCTTTTCCTGGATTTGCCTGGGAGTGGGGTGTGGATTAACTGTCTATGGATTTTAGCCTACAGGGACCATTATTCAGCCGGCACAGGAAAGACATGGAGGAGAACAGAGAGGAGCCCCTCTGGCTGGAGTTGTCACTGGGCAAGGAAGGCAGAGGGACATAGGATGAGGGAAGTCACTGCAGGATAGTGGCCAGTTTGCATTCCATCTAGAAGATCTGGGACTTGAAAGGCTGAGAATACAACAGCACCAAGGTCTTCAGGCATTTCCACTATAATGGGGAGCTCTTCCTCTCTTATGATCTGAAGATCCATGGATGGACACTTCCCTGGTCCTCTGCTCAAACCTTGGTTATGGAAATCAAGAAGTCCTTGGATCCAGATGGCTAGGATTTCTCAGCCCATATACAGGGAGAGTTTTGTAAAAGCAGCAGAAATATTTGGAGTCCTGGATGAGTTTCTTTGGCAGAAATGGTTCAGCCCTGAGACAGAGACTTTCTCTGTTGGATCCATTGAGCCTCCCCCAACAACCCTGTCCAAGGAAACCCTCTTTGATGGAATGCATATATGTTCTGCTGGTGCATTGTACTGTGATCTACCTGTCCTTAAGCCTCTTAATAAAGGATAGAGACACCAATCATGTGGAGACAGAAGTGAATCCTCCCAGGGGTGCCTGGGAGGCTCAGCTGGTTGAATCCAACTCTTGATTTCAGCTCAGACCATGATCTCAAGGTTGTGAGATCGAGCCCAGTGTGGGGCTCCATGCTCAGTGCAGAGTCTGTGGGATTCTCTTTCTCCCTCTCTCTCTGCCCCTCTGCCTGCTCATGCAATCTCTTGTTCTGTAAATCATCAATGAATGAATAAATAAATATAAATAAAACAAAAAAGAACAGGAAGAAGAGGGAGAATGAGAAGGAAGAGGAGGAGGAGGAGGAAGAGAATGAGGAGGAGGAGGGGAAGAAGTAGTGATTCCTCCTAGTGTCAACAGTCTAGGGAGGCAGTGGTCCTCCTGGAAAGCTGAACCAGGGAACATGGGCATCAGGCAGGAGAGGAAGCCCTAGCCTTGCTGTCACAAAGAGTTGTTCCCTTATAGTGCCCTCAGCCCAAGAACCCACCCTTCATGCCCCACCCCTGAGCATCAACACAGGGATCCAACAGAGTGAGGCCTGGATCTTAGATCCAACAACATGCCTGTCCAAAGGAACTGGGTCCTATGAAGCAGAACAGACTTGGAGAATGAGAGCTTCAGCCAGAGGTGGAGAGGCGAGAGAAACAGCCCTGATCTCTCTCTCTCCCTTAGAAGGGAGCAGGGCTAACCCTGTACCTCACTGGCTCTGTGCTTTTTTCTCCAGTGCCCCCAACCCTGAACATGACCTGCAACTAGACCTTGGAGGGCAAGGCCAGTCTGACAGGCTCAGTGTTCTGTTTCTCTCCCAGGAATATCTCCCTGACCAGTATGCCCAGCAGTTTATGGGAGTTCTGCCTAGTGGGAATGGGGCCTACTGGATGTGTGTGGCCATAAGGATTCCTTAAACAAAGGATCAGAGGTTTACTTGCTACATGGAAGCCACAGGGAATTGCAGTTGCCACCCTGCGCCCTCACATTGTGGGCCTGCCCAGGACAGGTGGCAGGGTGGGGAGAAGACAACAGTCCTGTGGTCCTGGGATGGCCGGGTCAATATAAGACCCTCTTCCAGGAAAGGCCCTGGTGCATCAGAATGGAGGGACAACCCTCTGCTTTTCTTATTGTTGCTGGTTTCCTTATTGTCATTCTTGCATGAGTCCTCTCTCTAAGAACAAGAAGTCAGCAACAGCTGCGGGAGCCCAAGTGAGAAATCTGGGCAGGGGGGGGGGGGGGGGGGGCTCTCCTGAGATATGGGAGGTCCCTCATGTCTCCCTCTGCACAATATGGAGGGAACAATAAGCCTCTGTAACAGGAGCTTAAGTCAGAGTGCTGAGAGAGTGGGAGCCACATGTGCATATCCACCCTTATCCCTATTCAAAGCCAAGGTCCCTGGGGCCCTTGAGTGGTGATCACGACCTCTCCTTGCTCTGGGTGAGGACTGGGGACTGGGGATTGAGGTTCCCTGATCTGAGCTTGTCCCTACTTCTCTCTATTCTCAGGCTCAGCAAGGTTGGTCCAGGGACATTTCCAAGTAGGAGGTGGAGGGGAGGGGGTGACAGTGGCAGTTTCAGGATGCAGAGGGTGGATAGATAGGCTCAGAGATGGTGGTCTCAAGAATCTCCTACACCTCATTTACAAGAAGGTTGTAAGAGGCACTGCCTGTATTGCCTGGGGGAGTCCCTGCTAGGAAAGGGGCAGGAAGGCTCTGGCAGCCTCAGCCAAGGAGCATTTGGGGAGGACCTGTGATTCCAGGTGTGAGTGGGCCAGGAAGGAGCAAGAAAGGCCTCGTGCACCAGGACCTGAGCCAGGGATGAGGGTGGAGGGCTGTGAGCATGGGGTTTTCCTGAGTCAGGTCATGTACAGACTCCACTGAAGCCTCTTTTTCTAGACTGCCTGCCAGTCATCTGAGCTTCCTGATGTGCCTTCCAGTTAGGAGCTGTTGGCTCAGGGGAGGGGAGGGAGGAGGCTGAGCTTCAGGTGGGGTCTGTGCCTATAGCTGAGCATGGCCAACAAGCAGGCAACAGCCCTGGTGCACATGTGGTTATGCAAGTGGGGATGTAGTCACCTAGGGAGAGAAGGTGCTGTGTTTGTGACCACTGCCTGGCCTCAAGGAAGAGGTAGTAATAGAACCTGTCTTTCAGGGATGCCCTGTGCTCCTTGGGTGGACAGGTTCGGGCTTGAGACAAGGGAAGGCTTTGAGTTTCTGCTCCAGAGTGCTGTTCTTGGTCCCAGGGCCCTTTCCTGCTCTGCCCTGTGCTTGGTGGAAGCAGGCCCAGGTGACAGTTCTCAGGGATCATGTGGGGCAGCAGAAGACTAGCACAGGCTGAGAAAAGACGTGAGAGAGAGAAAATAGTGAGGGTGTTATCGTCCTTCAGAGAAAGGCAAAGCTAAATTTAGACAACTGAAGAAGTCCTGAGAGCACACAAAGCAATATTTGGCACCAGATGGGCTTCTATTGGTTTCTCTTTCCTCCCTGAGCTTATTAGCCTTCAAGACCTGGATTAACACCAGATGGCACCAACGGGCCATAATGGCAGCAAGCAGCATTTAACAGCCTCAGCACACTCCCCATTGAGAGTAAACATATTCTAGAATATTCCAGACCATTCAGATTTCCAGATGACTGTAGCCCCAGCCCATGTCACACAGAACAGAAGACTGCTGCTGGGCCTAGCTGATTCACACAATGAGAGAGAATAAAAGGTGGTTGTATTATTTGGAGATTTTTTGTTATCTAGCAAGAGGTAACAGCAATGTCTAATGTACTACTATTATTACGTTTTATTTATTGTCTGTCTTTCCTGTGAGATGGGAAGCATTAGGACAATATGTGCTGCGTTTCTGGCATTAAATGATTACCAGGCCTAACACAGAGTTTGACCCACAAGCATTCATGGAATATACCTAGAGGAATGAATGAGTGAATGAATGAATGAATGAAAGTTGTGATCAGAATTCCTTCAAGTTGGGCTTGGAGCTGGTAAGAGGAAAGTTTATAGGCGTTTCACGTGGGGAGTTCTTTATGAAGTGTGTATGTGTGTGTGTGTGTGTGTTGTGTGTGTGTGTGTGAACCTGCACAAGTTCCTATATGAGTTTAATATGTATGTATTGGTCTTGGTTGCCTGAAGAAGGAACCAAGAATATGAGGAGTACCCCCTGCACTCATATTCCAATCACATGGGCAGTATAGACAGGTAGCAGCTAACCACTAGATGCCTCTGAGATGTATTGGGCTCGGGAAGGGGCTTTAATTATGTTGTAGGTCATTGACTCAGCTGCAGAGCTTGAGGCCCTTTGGAGCACGTGGTGAGTCACCATGAAATCCCTGGATCAGCCATCAGGGTAGAAATGAGATCTGCGGCTGAGTAGCAGAGCTCCTGTCTAACTGTTAAGGGTAGCAGACAGTGGAATCTGAGGTGGTCAGGACTGAAGATTCTGGCATTGACATCACTTGACATGACTTAAGAAAGAGCCAGTATCCCAGCCTCTAGCATCAGAGAAAGCAGTAGGAACAAGGGACAGGAACTCATGTCCAAACTCATCTCCATGGAAAGTGGCAGTGTGTTTACTGGAGCATCCGTCATATTTGTAGGGCTGGCTGCAGATCTGGGAATCAACAGTTCTGGCTTGGAGACCTCTCTGTTCCCTAAGACCAGAATCCCAAGGCACTCAGTGGGGAGGAAACATCAATATCAGTGTAGAATTTTGGGAAACACTTTACAAGCCAAATCTGACCAGACATACATCGCCCCTTTATGTAGGGCCCTGTGCTAGTGTCATAGGTCAGGGACTCACTGGGGAGGTAATGAGTGAGCAGGAATAAAGGAGCTCAGGTCTTCTGTCCTCAGCCCTGTGACCACAAAGGGGTATGGCCACTCTGCTCTCAGATTCCCACTGAGCAGCACTGAAGTTGGGGGGTGGGGAGCTGGAAGGAATGGGGATGTAGAAAGCACACACATGTTCAGGAAAAAGTGTAGACTCAAAAATGACATGAAGTGAGCTGATGTGTATACCTAAGGATGATTTCTGGCACACAGCCTAGAACAATAAGGAAATTAATACGAACAACAAACATGTTGATGGGAGAATCTGACTTTCAGAGTTACCACATCATAAGATTGAGATGACCCATTTTCAAAAATGACAAAACACTAAGTGTACAAAGAAACAGGACCAACATGACCCATTCCACGTAAAAAAAAAAAAAAAAGAAAAAAAAAAAGAAAAGAAAAAAAGCAGAAAGTGTTCCTATGAAAGATCAGATGGTGGACTTACTAGACAAGGACTTTAAATAAACTGTCTGTATGGTGCTCTGAAAATTAAAAAAGTCAAAAAATTAGATATGGGTAAAATAAAGTATTTACAAAGAGATACAAAACACAAAAAGAAGCTAAAAGGAAATTCCAGTGCTGATATGCACAATTACTTAAATGAAAATTTTATTAGAAGTGTTCAAGAGCAGATTCTAGCACATAGAAGAAAGAATCACTGAACTTGAAGTTAGGACCTTTGAAGTGATCAAGTCTGAGGAACAAAATGAACACAATTAAAGAAAAGGGAAGAGAGCCTACTGGGGCACTGACATAACATAAAGGGAACCAACATAAGCATTTTGGGAGTTGAAGACAGAAGAGAAAGAAAAAAGTAAGAGAGATTGTTTGAAGAAATAATGGCTGAAAACTCACCCAAATTCAAGAAAGACATGAACATAAACATACTCCAATCAAAGCATAGAGCTTGGCAGAATAGTGACAGAGAGATGATCCAACTATATGTTATTTAAAAGAGACTCACTTTATCAAAAAACACAAATGACAGTGAAAGGATGGGAAAAGGTATTCTGTGCACAAAATAACCAAAAGAAAACTGGAGTATTTCTTTTTTTTTTAATTTTTAATTTTTTAAAAATTTCCTTTCAACGTAACAGTATTCATTGTTTTTGCACCACACCCAGTGCTCCATGCAATCCGTGCCCTCTCTAATACCCACCACCTGGTTCCCCCAACCTCCCACCCCCCCGCCCCTTCAAACCCCTCAGATTGTTTTTCAGAGTCCATAGTCTCTCATGGTTCACCTCCCCTTCCAATTTCCCTCAACTCCCTTCTCCTCTCTAACTCCCCTTGTCCTCCATGCTATTTGTTATGCTCCACAAATAAGTGAAACCATATGATAATTGACTCTCTCTGCTTGACTTATTTCACTCAGCATAATCTCTTCCAGTCCCGTCCATGTTGATACAAAAGTTGGGTATTCATCCTTTCTGATGGAGGCATAATACTCCATAGTGTATATGGACCACATCTTCCTTATCCATTCGTCCGTTGAAGGGCATTTTGGTTCTTTCCACAGTTTGGCAACCGTGGCCGTTGCTGCTATAAACATTGGGGTACAGATGGCCCTTCTTTTCACAACATCTGTATCTTTGGGGTAAATACCCAGTAGTGCAATTGCAGGGTCCTAGGGAAGCTCTATTTTTAATTTCTTGAGGAATCTCCACACTGTTCTCCAAAGAGGCTGCACCAACTTGCATTCCCACCAACAATGTAAGAGGGTTCCCCTTTCTCCACATCCCCTCCAACACATGTTGTTTCCTGTCTTGCTAATTTTGGCCAAAACAGGAAAAAATATACAGTGGAATAAAGACAGTCTCTTCAATAAATGGTGCTGGGAAAACTGGACAGCTATATGTAGAAGAATGAAACTCGACCATTCTTTTACACCGTACACAAAGATAAACTCAAAATGGATAAAAGACCTCGACGTGAGACAGGAATCCATCAGAATCCTAGAGGAGAACATAGGCAGTAATCTCTTCGATATCAGCGACAGCAACTTCTTTCAAGATATGTCTCCAAAGACAAAGGAAACAAAAGCGAAAATAAACTTTTGGGACTTCATCAAGATCAAAAGCTTCTGCACAGCAAAGGAAACAGTCAAGAAAACAAAGAGGCAACCCATGGAATAGGAGAAGATATTTGCAAATGACAGTACAGACAAAAGGTTGATATCCAGGATCTATAAAGAACTCCTCAAACTCAACACACACAAAACAGATAATCCTATCAAAAAATGGGCAGAAGATATGAACAGACACTTCTCCAATGAAGACATACAAATGGCTATCAGACATATGAAAAAATGTTCATCATCACTAGCCATCAGGGAGATTCAAATTAAAACCACATTGAGATATCACCTTACACCAGTTAGAATGGCCAAAATTAGCAAAACTGGAGTATTTCTACTAATATCAGTCAAAATAGACTTAAAATCAAAAAAATTTAGAAGAGACAAAAAGAACAGTATCTTGGATTGCAAGTTTCAATAGAACATGAAGATGTAACAAATATAAATTAGTAGCATTTAATAACAGATCAACAAAATCTATGAAGCTTAGCTTCATAGGATGAAATGCAGAAGTAGAGATACCCACAATAATAGTTGGAGAATTCAATATCCCATTCTCAAAATTGGATAAAGCAACAAGCAGAAGAAAATTAAGGAAACAGAGGGCTTGAGCAACATAAAAAAACAACTAGATCTGACTCCCATATACAGAACACTCTACCCACAAATAACAATACCTGTTCTTCTCCAGGGTACATGGGACCATTCCCAGGATGAACCACATGTCAGACCACAAATTAAGACTCAACAGAATCAAAAAGAGAGATATCACACGAACTATCCAACCACAATGGGATGCAGTTAGAAATCAATAACAAAAGGAAAACTGGAAAATTCACAAATTGGTAGAAATTAGACACTCTTTAACGAATGGGCCAAAGGAAATCACAAGTAAAATACTTACAAAATATTTAAGTCAGTGACCATATTCTCAGCGAGGGTTCTGCTTGTCCCCTTCATACCCTGCCTGCCTTCCTCCCTCCAGAAGAGCTGGCCACATCTGGGTGGTGTCTGCAGTGCCAGCAGAGGGGGTAGTGGCAGCAGTGGCAGTGTGGGTTGCACCCTGTGGAGGACAATGTGTGTGTGTGTGTGTGTGTAGGGGCTCTCTCCCTGCATTTTCTTCATCCAGACACCTGGGCTGTGGCCCCTCAGGTGCAGAAGACGAATAATCTCTCCTATAGTGACCCATGTGCCCTCTTCTTCTGTCCATCTTGCTCTGGAAAACTGGCTTTGAAATTACCCTTTTTGCCACCTGATCCAACATACATGCCAACGTGTCATGAATTTGAAAACCACTGGACTTCACACCAGTCAGAAGGAGCAGACCGACAGTACTCTTTCAGAGAAAAAGACACTATTGAGAGTGTTTCCATGACTAGAACCAGTCAAGGCAACAGAATTTCCTGTATTTTGTGTGTTGTTCACCCAATGCCATGTATGCTTTACTCTTCTCACATGGACATCCTGTTGATTTTGATCAGATGATCAGCTTTTACATAGCACTGGGATCATGGATTAATTGTAGTATATTCTCGTATGCTTATTCTGGGTATGGTTCAAGTTCTGGGAAACCAACAGAGAAGAACCTCTATGCAGCTATAGGAGCTGCTTCGCTTGCTCTTAGGACAAGATGTGGCATTCACCCTGAAAATGTGATTGTATATGGCCAGAGTAGATGTTCAGCTCCATTTGTAGATCTTGCTGCTTGGTTTGAGAGTGCTGCTGTTACTCTTCATTCTCCTTTGACCTTGGGAATGCCAGTCACTCTTCCTGACACCAGAAGACCTATTCTTTTGAAGCATTCCTAAACATGGACAAAATCTCTGAGAGAACTTCACCAGTGTTAGTAACTCATGAGACTGAATAAAGGACAGGCCAACCTAGGGAGGGAGATGGGTAGGGGGTGATGTCACTAAGCTCACATAGGGGGCTAGGTGACCAGACTCAGAGAAAACTCACATGTGGAGAGAAAAATATGGCAGAAGGCAAAGGGCCAGGGAAGAAAAGGATACTAGAGGAGCTGCTGGATGAGAAAATGGCTGTTGATGGTGGGTGTGGGGACACTAGAGACTGGGAAGGTCGCTGGAACCATGTAAAGAAGTTCCTCGAGTGATCTGAATCCTTCACACACACCCATTCCGAACCCAGCACTGAATCTCTCCAGTTCTTGTTAGATACATGTAAAGTTCTAGTCATTGGAGCTGGTGGCTTAGGATGTGAGCTCCTGAAAAATCTGGCATTGTCTAGTTTTAGACAGATTCATGTTATAGACATGGGCACTACAGATGTTTCCAATCTGTTTTGTTTCTTGAATTCCACATATGAGTGAGATCATATGATAATTGTCTTTCTCTGATTGAATTATTTCACTTAGCTTAATACTTTCTAGTTACATCCATGGTATATATCTATATATACCACATATTCTTTTCCATTCATCTGCTGATAGACATCTGGGCTCTTTCCATAGTCTGACTCTTGTGGACATTGCTGCTATAAACATTGGGATGCACATGCCCCTTTGGATCACTGTATTTGTATCTTTAGAATATATACCTAGCAGTGCAATTGTTGGATTGTAGGGCAGCTCTATTTTCAACTTTTTAGGAACCTCCATATTGTTTTCAGAGTGACTGCACCAGCTTGCAATCCCACCAAAAGTGTAGGAGGGTTCCACTTTCTCAGCATCCTTGCCAACATCGCTTATTTCCAGACTTCTCCATTTTAGTCATTCTGACTGGTGTGGTATCTCATTGTGGTTTTGATTTCTATTTCCTTGATGCCAAGTGATGTTGAGGTTTTTTTTTAATTTAATTTGTTCAGTGTTCCAAGATTCATTTTTTAGGCATCATCACCCAGTATTCCATGCAATACGTGCCCTCCTTAATAGCCACCACCAGGCAGGCTTTCCCAACCCCCCATCTCCCTCCCCTCTAAAACCCTCATTTGTTTCTCAGAGTCCACAGGCTCTCATGGTTCATCTCCCCCTCCGATTTCCCCCAACTCCCTACTCCTCTCCTTCTTTCATTGTCCTCTATGTTATTCCTAATGTTCCACAAGTAAGTGAAACCATATAATTGACTCTCTCTGCTTCACTTATCTCACTCAGCATAATCTCCTGCAGTCAGTCCCATTCATGTTGATACAAAAGTTCGGTATTCGTCCTCTCTGATGGAGTCATAATATTCCATTGGATATATATGAACGATATCTTCTTTATCCATTCGTCTGTTGAAGGGCATCTTGGTTCTTTCCACAGTTTGATGACTGTGGCCAGTTCTGCTATGAACATTGGGGTACAGATGGCCCTTCTTTTCACTACATCTGTATCTTTGGGTTAAATACCCAGTAGTGCAATTGCAGGGCCATAGGGTAGCTCTATTGTTAATTTCTTAAGGAATCTCCACGCTATTTTCCAAAGTGGCTGCACCAACTTGCTTTCCCACCAACACTGTAAGAGGGTTCCCCTTTTTCCACATCCTCTCCAACACTTCTTGTTTCCTGTCTTGTTGATTTTGGCCATTCTAAGGTGATACCTCACTGTGGTTTTGATTTCAATCTCCCTGATAGATAATGATGATGAACATTTTCTCATGTTTCTGTTAGCCATTTGTATGTCTTCTTTGGAGAAGTGCCTGTACATATCTTCTGCCCATTTTTTGACAGGTGTTGAGTTTGAGGAGTTCTTTATAGATCTTGGATATCAGGCCTTTGTCTGTAGTGTCATTTGCGAATATCTTCTCCCATCCTGTAGGTTGCCTCTTAGTTTTATTGACTGTTTCTTTTGCCTTTGGAGATGTGTCTTGAAAGAACTCCTCAAACTCAACACCCAAGAAACAGATACTCATGTTTAAAAGTGGGCAGAAGACATGAACAGACCCTCGCTGTCTCTCTCTCTCTCTCTCTCTGTCAAATAAATAAATAAAAAATCTTAAGAAAGATATGGTTCATGTACACAATGGAAAGGATAAATACCTACCTTTTGTATCAACATGGATGGCACTGGAGGAGATTATGATGAGTGAAATAAGTCAAGCAGAGAAAGTCAGTTATCATATGGTTTCACTTACTTGTGGAGCATAAGAAATAACACAGAGGACATTAGGAGAAGGAAAGAAAAAGTAACTGGGGGAAAACAGAGGGGGAGATAAAACATGAGAGACTGTGTACTCAGAAACAAACTGAGCCTTTTGGAAGGGAGGGGTGTGTATGGAACTGGAGGAGATTATGCTAAGTGAAATAAATCAGCAGAGAAAGACAGTTATCATATGGTTTCACTCATATAGGCAACATAAAGAATAGCATGGAGGACATTAGGAGAAGGAAGGGGAAAATGAAGGGGGGCAGGAATCAGAGTGGGAGATGAACCATGAGAGACTATGGACTCCAGAAATCAAACTGAGGGTTTTAGAGGGATGGGGTTAGGGGATGTGTTAGCCCGGTGATGGGTATTAAGGAGGGCGTGGATTGCATGGAGCGCTGGGTGTTATACACAAACTGTGAATCGTGGAATACTACATCAAGAACTAATCATGTACTGTATGGTGACTAACATAACATAAAAAAATTATTGTAGAAATCATTTTAAGAAAAGAGAAAACAATCTCCTCTGGGAGGGGAGTCCCAGCTCTTACCTCAAACTTCCCCTTGAGCATTCCTACTACCACCTTATTGGCTTCAAGTATTGACCACCATTAGTAACCAAAAGCACAGAAAGAAAAAGAAAAACAAAACCTGAAAATTTACCAAGGCTTTATTAAAGACTGGAATAACAAGGAAGTAAAAACAGTATCACATGAGGTGCCTGGGTGGGTCAGATTGTTGAGTGTCCAACTGCTGATTTTATCTCAAGTCGTGATCTCATGGGTTATGAGATGGAGCACCTCTTTGGGCTCTGCACTCAGCAGGGAGTCTGTTCGGAGATTCTCTCTCTCTGCCCCTCCCCCTGCTCTTCTTCTCTCTCTCTCTCTAATAAATAAACCTTTTTAAAAAACAAAATATATCCATAAAGCTAACTAAATAACAGCTCATCAGGACTCTGTGGCTCTGCACCATCCCCATGTACTTCTAGATAGATGATGGAACTACTGTTCCCACGTTTACTTCCTTCAACTCTCTCTCATACCTGGTTTTTCTTTTCCTTCAAACTTCTGAGATGCAATCATTTCACCATGAGAGAATTTCCTCACTATTGTGTCTAAGATGGATACAAATCAATGATTTTTAATTAAAATACAATTTGAAGAGTTATTGTAATATGCTATATAGCAGTATTTACCACTATTGCTCGGCTGTGATCATGGCAAAGGCATTATTAAGCCAGCTCAAAAAGGAAGTTGTAATCTCAGAAACAAAATAACAATTAGTTGATCTGTGTTTGTCAAGGAATTACCATTGAATCAATCACATACATCACCAACTGGATGTAAGTAAGGGGTAATGATGGTACAAAGTGTTGACTGCTGCATTTTCTTTCTCTATTGCCGGACTGACCCTTTCAGGCCAGGCTTTTTTTTCCCTTAATGTTTATTAATGCAATTAATAGTGCATTTAGTGCAATTCCAGCACTTGGCCTTGAAACTGTAGGTCCTTTGAATTCCCACTAAGAAAATTTTTCAGATGATAATAAGAAGAAAATATTCTCTCTTCTTGTACAGTTGCAGAAAAGCAGTTTTAGTTTTGTGACACAAAATTGAACTTACAAATGTATTTTCTGACAAATAAATCTCCTAAAATACCTGGCCTTTAAAGATCATTGCTATGCCCTATAAAAGTAACCTCTATCATCCAAAAAATCTATAACTGTACTTCATTGTCTAAGAATTCTTTTCTAGATATTAATATCTAAACAGAATCTTCCCTGGTTGCCCAGGAATTTCCCAGTTTTAGCACTGAATGTCCCACACCCCAGGAAAAATCTCAGTTCCAGGTAAACCCAGATGGTTGGCCAATGTAATCAACATCTCTGTGTTCTAGAAGGTACAAATGCAAGCCCATGTTCTTTGTAGAGTAAGAAGAATATTGTTGGCATGTAGTTTTTCCTCAAGCAGGAAGATGTGAAACCTGTGGTTGCAATATTTCTTGCTTAAATGAAGAAGCTAAGAGCATGCATTTCACTCAAAACAAGGAACTGTAAACAATAAACTTCTGTGATAATTCTTAAAAAGTCAACATGCTCTGAGTCCCCAAATGGGCATATATTTTTGTGCTCAAATACTCATAACAAATGCTCATAACAAAGGAAACATGTTAATAAGTCTACTATGTAATAAAATAGATTTAGGATTAATTTTAAACTGCTAGTTAGTAATAATTTTCATATTTACTTAGAATTTAGAGGAACTTTGAGTAGAATGGATTAATGAACTCAATACATTAAAAATTTTTTTAAAAATGTAATATTTAAAATAAGAATGCCTGGGTGGCTCATTTGGTTAAGTTTCTGACTCTTGATTTCAGCTCTGGGTCTGCTCATCCTCTCAGGGTCATGAGATCAACTTCACATCCAGCTCCAAGCCGAGCTGGGAGTCTCCCTGAGATTTTCTCTCTCTCTCTCCCACTGCCCTTCTCCACTTCGTGTTCTCTGTCTCTCTCTAAAATAAATGAATAAATATTTAAAAAATAAAATAAAATATTAAAAATGCCTCACCTTCTGTGAAGTGTGTAAACCTGGTGATTCACAGACCTGTACCCCTGGGGATAAAAATATATTATATGTTTATAAAAAATAAATAAAATAAATTAAATTAAATTAAATTTTTAAAAAATGCCTCACCTTGAATGAACCTGTAGTACTACATTAGAATCAGGATCATCAGTATGAACTCAAATTTAACTTCATGTAAATACAAATAGATACAAAAACAAGTATAGACATGTGTGGATACATGGGTTTGTATGCTACGTGTATAACCTAGCTCAGTCTGCAGGGAGGGCCTTAAAACAATGACACCCCAGTAGCAGTCAGCATATCCAGTTCCTGGTCTTGGACCCACAAGGAAACATAAAAGAGCTTCCAGTAATCAGAGCTGGAACAATTTGAGCAACAAAATAAATAACATAGTATAGGATCATAGCTTAAATACAATATAAATATGAGATTACACTAAGTTTTTAATAAAGTAACTAAAGAAATGGCTGAAAAACAGAGTGGACATAAGCAACAAATATCCTCCCCCAACCCCCCCCCCCAAAAAAAATCCAGTAAAAGGAAGGCAGTTGGAAGATTCTGGCTGTTGATTAACAAGATGGAAACAAACAAAGGTCACATCACTCTTAGAACAGAAACAGAAAGAGTGACAATTTCCTCCATGAAATCCTGAAGGTGCTCAGTTCTGAAGATATCAGATGCAAAATGGGTAGAGTTGAAAGACAGGGCTGACACAAGGCTTTGCTTAAAAGTTTGTATGTAAAATACTTACATCTCCATTGCCTTCCACATCCTAGATGTAAAGTCTTGGAAACCTGGATGCCCATTCTCCAGAGGATCTCTTTTCTAGGAAAACTGAGAGGTTCCAGAGAAGAAATGATCTCTGAGACCGTAGATAAAATCTTTAGAGATAGCTGAGAGGTTTGGCATCTATAAAACAAGAATTACACACTGGTTTTCCCTGCTATGAGCAGTTTCAGAACTGAAAGATGAAAAATATCAGAGAAATAATCTTAGAGAAATTTCCAGAAATTGAAACACAAGTTTACTTATTTATTTTTGTTTGTTTGTCAGAGAGAGAGAGAAAGAGCACGCTCACAAGCAGGGGGAGGGGCAGAGGAAGAGGGAGAAGCAGTCACCATGCTAAGCAAGGAGCCCCATGTGGGACTCCATCCTAGGACCCTCGGATAATGACCTGACCTGAAGGCAGCTTTCTGAGCTACTGAGCTACCCAGGCATCCCAAAACACAATTTTTTATATTGAAAATTCCCACTGAATGTCCAACATACTGAAAGAAAGACAGAACAAAACAAAAAGATGTAGGGAACATTATTAGAAATTCTGTAACACCAAATCTGAATAACACAAAGGAGAAAATACAGGTTATCTACCAAAGAATAAGAATAACTTCAAGTTTCTCTTGGTAACCCTGTATGCTAGAGGACAGCAGACCAAAACCTTCAAAAATTTGAGAGAAAATGATTGTCAGCAATTAATTCTCTGCTCTGAAAAATTACCTGGCAAGTATGAGGTCAAATAAAGATATTTTTGTAAATACATAAATTCAAATAAATTCTCCTCAGACCCATCTTTGCTAAGAATTCTACTTAACAATATGCTCCAACAAAATAATAAGCTAACCATGAGAAAGAAAGTTAAGGTAACATGATTTGGTAGATTCAACCTAAAAAATGGTGAAGGAGTGTTCCAAAATGACAGCTAAATAGTCAGGCCAGCAGTCAAGAGTAAGGGAATACAGGACCTCGTCAACTCCAAGGCCTTCAAGGAATAAAGAGGAGGAGACAAATAGAACACAAAATATGGTAGAACATATAAAGGAACTAAAGTTATGTGGATGGAATTGGGGCAAAAGAAAAAGAGCACCTAGAAAAATGTTAAAGTATACAATAATGAGTGTATTCATAGAAGTACTGGTTTCTGATCACTTAAATTAGCAATATATCTATATTGGGAAGAGTGGAGGAGAGGAGATGAGTGTTCCAAAATTGATAAATCACCACCAGTCCAAACAGGAATTCAATAAGGATTCTCTCAACTTGATTAATAAGAATACAATAGTATAAGCATATCATTGTAAGTAAGGACATAACCACTGAAAATAAAGCAAATATAAGCATTAAAAATGATTGCTCCTTTAAAGTTCCCATTACGATTCTTGCTGCTACAGAAAATGGAATCAATTCTCTAAATTCCCTTTTATATTTTCATTGTTAGTGTATAAGAAAACAACTGACTTCTGGACATTGATTTTGTATCCTGCCACATTACAGAATTGCTCTATGAGTTCTAGTAGTTTGTGGGTGGAGTCTTTTGAGCTTTCCCTATAAAGGATCATGTCATCTGCAAAGAGAGAGAGTTTGACTTCTTCTTTGCCAATTTGAATGCCTTTTATTTCTTTTTGTTGTCTGGTTGCTGTTGCTAGGACTTCTAGTACTATGTTGAACAACATAAGATACCTGGGAATAAACCTAACCAAAGAGGTAAAGGATCTGTACTCCAGGAACTAAAGAACATTCATGAAAGAAATTGAAGAAGACACAAAAAAATGGAAAAGCATTCCATGCTCATGGGTCGGAAGAATAAACATTGTTAAACTGTCTATACACCTAGAGACATCTATACTTCCAATGCCATCCTGACGAAAATTCTACCGACATCTTCCAAAGTGCTGGAACAAACAATCCCAAAATTTGAATGGAACCAGGAGAGACCCTGAATTGCTAAGGAAATGTCGAAAAAGAAATACTTGTTCTGGTGGCATCACGTTGCCTGATTTCAAGCTTTACTACAAAGCTGTGATCACCAAGACAGCATGGTACTGGCATAAAAACAGACACATAGATCAGTGGAATAGAGTAGAGAGCCCAGATATGGACCCGCAACTCTATGGCCAAATAATCTACAAAGCAGGAAAAAATATACAACGGGAAAAAGATAGTCTCTTCAATAAATCCTGCTGAAAAATTGGACATCTATGCATAGAAGAATGAAGCTTGACCATTCTTTTACAGCATACATAAACATAAACTTGAAATGGTTAAAAGATCTCAACATGAGGCAGGAATCTATCAAAATCTACGAGGTGAACATAGGCAGTAAACCTCTTTGACATCAGCCACAACAACTTCTTTCAAGACATGTCTCCAAAGGCAAAGGAAACAAAAGCGAAAATGAACTTTTGGGACTTCATCAAGATCAAAAGCTTCTGCACAGCAAAGATAACACTCAACAAAACAGAGATGCAACTCATGGAATGGGAGAAGATATTCACAAGTGACACTACAAAGGGCTGATATCCAAGATCTATAAAGAACTCCTCAAACTCAACACTCAAAAAACAGATAATCATATCAAAAAAAGGGCAGAAGACATGAACAGACAATTTCCAAAGAAGACATGCAAATGGCTAACAGACACATGAATAATTGTTCATCATCATTAGCCATCAGGGAGATTCAAATCAAAACCACATTGAGATACCACCTTCTACCAGTTAGAATGGCCAAAATTAACAAGAAAAGAAACAATGAGTATTGGAGAGGATGTGGAGAAAGGGGAACCCTCCTACATTGTGAGTGGGAATGCAAGTTGGTGCAGCCACGTGGGAAAACAGTGTGGAGATTCCTTAAGAAATTAAAAAATAGAGCTACGTATGACCCTGAGATTGCACTACTGGGTATGTACCCCAAAGATACAGATGTAGTGAAAAGAAGGGCCATCTGAACCCCAATATTCATAGCAGCAATGGCCACAGTTATCAAACTGTGGAAAGAGCCAAGATGCCCTTCAACAGATGAATGAATAAAGAAGATATGGTCCATAAATTCAATGGAGTATTATGCCTCCATCAGAATGGATGAATACCCAACTGTTATATCAACATGGACGGGACTGTAGGAGATTATGCTGAGTGAAATAAGTCAAGCAGAGAGAGTCAAGAATCATATGGTTTTACTTATTTGTGGAGCATAAGGAATAAATCAGAGGACATTGGGAGAAGGAGAGGAGAAGGGATTGGGGGAAATCAGAGGGGAAGACAAACCTGAGAGACTGTGGACTCTGAGAAACAAACAGGGTTTTGGAGGGGAGGGAGGAGGAGGGTTAGGTGAGCCCAGTGGTGGGTATTAAAGAGGGTACATATTGCATAGAGCACTGGGTGTGGTGCATAAACAATAAATCTTGGAACATTGAAAAAATAAAATAAAGTTTAAATTTAAAAAAAAAGACTTATGATCAACGTATGACTCACATTCCTTCTTATTTACCTACAGGACCTATGACTAATGCATGACTTTTTTCTTCTCCTTTGTTGGCTGTTATCTTGTATCTAATAAATATAGGACTGAGGAGTTGTTCGGGGCCACAGTCCTTTCAGCTGTCATCCCCTACTCCCTCTCTCTTACAACTGACGTGTTTGTGCCTCATTCTCCTCCTGTGCACCATTAGGAAGCCGCACGTATGTTTTCACATCATTAATTGGTGTCTTTTCATTTCCATTTGAAGAACTCCATTTAGCATTTTTTATAAGGCAGGTCTAGTGGAGATCAACTACCTCAGATTTTGTTTGGGAGAATCTTTATCTCTCCTTCATTTCTTAAGGACAGCTTTGCTGGGTAAATATTCTTGGTTAGCAGGTTTTTCTCTGAACACTTCAAATATATCAGCCCCATTCTTATGGCCTCTAAGGTATCTCTTCAATCTTGCTGAGCCTCATTAAAATAATCATTTTGAATTCCTTTTCAGGAAACACAGATCTCCATTTCCTTGTGGTCAGTGCCAGAAAATGATTGTATTCCTTTGGGAGTGTTGTACCTGCTCGGTGCTTAGTGTTTCCTGGCTTCGTGTTGATGTCTATGCATTGCAGGGTTAGTCACCTCTCCCAGCCTTTTCAGACTCCCCTCTGAAAGGAATGTGAGGAAAGACTTTCATGTGAAGGTGGTACAAAAAAACTGTCTGGGGACGCCTGGGTGGCTCAGTTGTTTAAGCCTCTGCCTTCAGCTCAGGTCATGATCCTGGGGTCCTGGGATCGAGTCCCGCATCAGGCTCCTTGCTCGGAAGGGAGCCTGCTTTCTCCTCTCTCTCTGCCTGCCTCTCTGCCTGCTTGTGTGTACTCTCTCTCTCTGACAAATAAATAAAATCTTTAAAAAAAAGAAAAAGAAAAAGAAAGGAAAACTGTCTGGGTGGGTGCAGCATTTACAGTTCTGGGAAAAGAGCAATGGTTTTGTCTCTGTGCACCTCCATCGGCTGAGGTCAAGATCTGCAAAGACCTGGGGTCTCCTTTGTTGCCAAGTTGTCACCTGTCTATGATGGCAGTGGAGGCTGGGGCTGTTGGGAATCCTCAGTAGCAAAGGCTGCTACGGTCCTCTTCTTCTTGCTTGTGGGGAGAATTTGTAGTCAAGGGGGTTCCTTTTAGTAGCAGGTCTGGTGTGCTGGACCTCATTGGCAGTGGAGCTGGGGTCTCAGGCTTAGAGGTGCACAGACCTAACTGAGCATTTGGGGCCTGGACACAGGAGCAATTTCTGTGGCAATGGCACCAGTGCCTGAGGTCTGGGCCTGTGCAGATCACTCATACAACCGGATTCTCTGTGGCTTCCAGTAGTGACTCAAGCTGTGGTAGGGGCCCAGGGATGACAGGGGACAGCAGTGGCTGGGACCTAGGGGCACTGCACAGAAGCAGCATGCTTCAGTGATGGTGGATCAAAGCCCCAGCTTAGGTCCCTTACGTGGGGCACAGGGCATTAGCAGTCTGGCCCTGTTGATGATGGGTCAAAGCTGTGACTCAAGCCCCAGCCGGCAGGACACAGAGCAGCAGCAATATGACCCCAGGATGATGGGTCAAAGCCCCAGTTGAGTATACATGAGGTGTGCACAGAACAGCAGGACTGCCTGTATGATGTTGGGTCAAAGCCCCCATCAGGACTCAGGGAGAGGGGTGTAGAACAGCGGTTGCATGGCCCTGGTATCATTTGCTCTAACCTCCAAATGTGGAACAAGGGGTGGAGCACAGTGCAGCTGCATCTCCAGCCCTTGCAGATGGTGAGGTTCTGTGGGATCCTAATCCTGGAGAGTGGAGCACAGCAGGGACTTGGACCGCTGGGGGCAGGTCTCACCACAGTGAGAGCTCCAGCGCTGGGAAGATGAAGCAGCAGGATCTGGGGGCTCCAGCTCCCCCAGCTCCATCAGGGGGTTCAGCATTAGTGGAGACTGTGGGGGTCCTTGGTTGCACAGATGCAGACTCCACAGGTGAGCAGGATGGCTGGAGTCCTCCTGTTCTCTTTTCCCTGCAGGTGAAATCCCTCTGAGGGCATCTTCCTTGCTCTGAGCTGCTCCAGACTGAAGGATGGATGACACAGGTGAAACGCTTCCTGTGCTTTTCTGTGCAGCCATCCTCGGTTTTTGTGCTGCAGATGGTTCTGCTGTTTCCTCAGGATAGTCCAGAGCTTTCCCAGAGCCACTGTCATCAACTTGTGTTATTTATTGTTTTTGTTGATGTTTTTACAGAAGCAAGGGTGGTACCCTCTCATTTTATATATCATTTATCTATCTACCTATCATCTATCTGTGTATCATCACCTATCCTTACCTTTTGATTATTTGCATTTGATGTTTATCAGAAAACACCAGAGAGGGAGATCCTAATCACCTTACTTCAGCTGGAATATCTCTAAGATTGTTGCCTTAATATCTTTCTCTAGCAGGTTTGTCTTCTCTTCTTTCTCGGTTATACTCATTGATTTTTTTTTTTCCTTTCAATACTCATACTTTCCTGATTCTTTGTAGGCTTGTGAATTTTTTTGAAAACCGGACATTTCAATCTTAGTAATAGCTGGTAATAATACTTGGTAATAATTGATAATCCTGGAAGTTAGGTCCTCCCCTCCCCTGGAGTCTGCAGAGCTTTGTTGGTTGCTATTTTTTGCTCTTGGTGTTTGGTCATTCAGTTGTGTACAGAGTCTCTGTCCCAGGAATCCAGCTAAGGTGCCATCAAAAGAAATGAAATCTTGCCATTTGCAATGACATGGATGGAACTAGAGGGTATCATGCTTAGCGAAATAAGTCAATTGGAGAAAGACAACTATCATATGATCTCCCTGATATGAGGAAGTGGAGATGCAATATGGGGGGGTTAGGGAGGGTAGGAGAAGAATAAATGAAACAAGATGGGATCAGGAGGGAGACAAACCATAAGTGACTCTTAATCTCACAAAACAGAGGGTTGCTGGGGGGAGGGGGCTTGGGGAAGGGGGGTGGGGTTATGGACATTAGGGAGGGTATGTGCTATGGTGAGTGCTGTGAAGTGTGTAAACCTGGTGATTCACAGACCTGTACCCCTGGGGATAAAAATATATTATATGTTTATAAAAAATAAAAAATAAATTAAAAAAAAAAGAACCTCTCAGGTCATTTATGAGTCTGTACCTTTCCCCGGGCAAGGGTAGCTTTCTAAATGTCCCTGTACCTACGGTTGCTTTTCCATGTTCTACTGCTTATATGCTTGCCTCCCAAAATGGAAAAATGGGGGAAATGAAGGGGCGTGAAGCCCCCAGGTGTTTTAAATACTCTTAAAGTGCTTCAGCCATAGGAATAAGGGCTTGTCCTACTGGCGGTGGGCTTGCAAGCGCACTTGCCTGCATCTTCGCTGCATCCCTTTGACCAAAAGCCGCAAGCGGCCATCAGAACACTCATTCCTGATGTTTGGAAGACAGCGTCCTAATTGCTCACCTTAGCTTCCCCAAGCTACGTTCAAACTGCTGTAGGAACTTCTGCTGGCTCTCCGCAACAAACTTGGGGCAGGGAGATGGCAGCCTCATGTCTGGGGCCAGGCTGAAAATGATTGAAATAAATAGCAGTTTACCCTCCAAGCCTTCCCCCTGCAAGCTGCAAGCCTTCAGTAGACTCCAGCTTTCCACGACAGTCACATCGGACAGATCCCCAGTGCACCTGCTGTCCAGGAAGAGACGGATCACAGATGCTTCCTGCCTCTCCATCTGCCCTGACAGCTCTTCTCAGCCAGTCAGCACAACTTCGAGCTTCCGGTGGATTCAGCACACTCTCTCATTACGGGATTTTTAATTACAGCTTTACTGAGATCTTATTCGTATATCATTCACTGATTTAAGGGTACAGTTCAGTTGTTTTCAGTATATTCACAGAGTTGTGCAACTATCACTCTAACAAACTTCAGAACATTTTCATCAGCCCTAAAAGAAACCTTGTGTCACTCCCCCTTTTCTTCCATCACCTCTCCCCATCCCTAGGCAACCACTCATCTCTACCTTCTGTCTCTGTCGATTTGCCTTTTACGGACATTTGTTTAAACTGGAATCATACAACACACGGTCCTTTGTGACGGGCTCTTACACATGGTATGTTGTCAGGCGCATTCATGCTGTCTTTAGGTTGTTAATTTGCATTTCCCTCACTGAAGAAGAGAAAGCACATTTCCATATGCATGTTTATCTTTTAGATTTCTTCTTTGTTGCTTTCCCATTTATCCCCTTTCCCAGGGTTCACTGTGCTCTGTCCCATGGGAGACCATCCTCCATGGACCACATACGGACTGAGCTCTCCAAATGTTCCTGTGCCTTCTGGCTGCCACTCAAGTTTGGCAAATGGGAAGCTTTAGGGCATTTACTCTGTAAGTAGTCTGTCTGATGCTCACTGACCCAAGCACAGTTTATATATCCTGTGGACAGGTGTTTGGTTGCTAACATGTGTGGGAAAGAATTTCTCCTCATTTGTGCCTTATCTTTTCACTTTCTTAATGATGTCTTTTGTGAACAGCAGTTTTCAATTTTAAGCTGATAACATACATGGATTTTTTTTCTCTATTGCAAATGTCTTCTATGTTCTGCATAACAAGTCTTTTCTTAAATCAGAATCATAAAGTTTTTTTTGTAAACTTTTCTGAGATTTTATGGATCTTATTTGGTTTGCTTTTGCATGTATGTGGTGTGAAAAAAAGTTTCAAATCTAGGGTTTTGAAAAGCTAGTAGTCGATTCACTTTTTATTGAAAACTCCATCCTTTCTCCTTTTTCCTAGAGTCCTACTTGTGTCAACAATCCAGGATCCACATATAGTTGGGATTATTTGTAAACTCCTCATTTTGTACACTGGTCTCCTTTTTCATCTCTTTGACAATTTTCTATGAATTACCCTAGCTTTGTACTTTGTTTGCATTAGATAAAGTAAGACTGTAAAGACACCAGAGTGTCCTTGCAACTTTTTAAGTTTGAGAAGCACATTTCCAAGTTCTACAAAAATGTTTTACCTCAGCTGGGAACATGCATGTCGGGTGACTAAATGTTTTTGGTGTTCTGTGCGTGTTCCCGAATGACAGTGAAAGTCCCATTAGAATTGATTGTGGGGTTAAACAATAAGAGAGGCTTAGAGGGATTCATGGAGAGGAGTATACTTACTGAACCCTCCCGCTCTAGTGCATATTCTCTCTCCCCTACACACATGGACCCATATCCCCCTTCTCTCCACACACAGGCAGAGACCTCTGTGAAGTCTGTGCAGCATTGCATTGTGGTGGCCCAGCTCCTGGTGGAGAACCCCCCAGCTCTTATCCACAGAGGGATGCCCCAGGAGGAGTGATGAGTCAGAGATGAAGGATGTTTTCTGTCCTTGGGAGGAGATCAGACTGTTGAGAGAAGGGACTGTCAACATTTTTCTAATTTCCTTTCTCATAGGACTTTCTTGGTATCAGCCATTTAAAGATCTTCAACAAGGAATTCTTGTGGCTACCAACATATTTCACCCAGGCATGGACACTGAGCAGTGAACATTGTCACCAACTACCACATGCCTGAGGCTTCCCACACCTACATGCATGGGGTCAGCTCCACACCCCGGAGCATCCTAGTGCCCCTCCCACCCCCTGATTTTCTATGTCTTCTCACCTTACATCCTCATCCCTCCTTTTGGGTGTCTTCCTACCATGGGTTCTTCCCAGGGCTAACATCTTTCTCCTTCCAGGTGGCCCGAGCAGGCCACTTGGCCCCAAGGGCATGGCCATCATGTTTGTGCCAGATGAAAATGATGCCAAGATCTTCACTGATGTGCAGGGTCGCTTTGAGGTCAGTAGCAGTGAGCTGACCAATGAGATGCACATCTCCTACAGCGAGTCTGGATCTCAGGAAACTGGCTCCTCCAACTCTTCAGTCTCCTTGTTCCTTAGTGTATGTGTCCTGAACCATATAGAGCATTAAGTGGGTGCCCAATGCATGGTGGCTTCATGTCAACTTTATGGCCCCCAACCTTGATTCCATGTTGGGATGTTTATTTATTTCTGTGTGGGGTCCCTCTCCTCTCTCATCGAGTTATTTCTCTTTATTCAACCCCACTCTACCCTCTGACCCCACACCCCACACAAACACTCGCATGTATAGGCGTATGAGTTTCTGCCAACCCCACATGGCCTCTCCACACTTATCGTAACTGCCATCTTTTCCCAGCAGGTGTATGGCCACAGGCAAGGGCTTGTCACATCCCTTCTGGAATGTGACACTCTGTTCAGCAGACGACAGCAGGCACGAGGGTGGGGGGACACTACTCCCACCTGCACCCCCACTCTACCCTATGACTTCCCCCTTCTGCATCACCACCCCTCCTGAACCCCCATTCCCTCATTTGTCAGAATTTTTCAAACAACATTAAAATGAAATGTACACACATCTGTGGTATCGGTAAGTATCAGAGTCTGGGGTGAGGGTCTTTTACGGTAGGATTCATGATGGATGTCTGTAAGGGCTTGGGACTCATGTACCATGCTGCAGAGCCCAGGCAACAGGCCAGTCAGGTGCTTTCCTTTTCTTGCAGTGCCTCTGTCTGCTTTGGGATGTTGGATCTGCTGGCACCATGGACGAGTCAGGAAGAGTTCTCTCCTTTTCATTGTTGGAAGACTTTGAGAAGGACTGGTGTTGATTCTTCCTCCAATGTTTGGTAGACTTCACAGTGAAGCCACCTGATCCAGGACGTCTCTGTGATTTGATTACTGATTCAATCTCCTTACTAGTTATGGGTCTTGTCAGGTTGGCTGTTTCTTCATGATTAGTTCATCAGTTATCTGTTTCTACGAATTTGTCCATTTCATCTAGAGTTTCCAATGTTTTCATGTATTCTTGTTATTTCAGTATGGCTTTTCCCTGTTCATTAACTGCTGTTTTTAATTGTTAAACTCTTTTACTTCACAAAATATAGAGTACCTAGAAGTTGTGAAATTAGGAGAAGTTTTTCAAAGAATGTAGGATTCCTTAAACATCCATGACCCATAAATAAAAGCTGATACATTTTATAGTTTATTCTTTCTAATTAATATCTTTACATTTTTTTATTTGAACATAGTGGACACACAACGTTACATTAGCTTCAAGTATAAAACACAATGATCACTTTGGTTACATCACACTATGCTCATCACAGTGTAGCTGCCATCTGTCACCACACATGATGTGACAGTGATTCCCTGTGCTGTGCCTTTCATTCCTATCACTCTTCATTCCAGAACTGGAGTTGTGTCTCCTGTTCCCCTTCTCCCATTGTGCTCATCCCCCACCCCCTTCCCTCTTGCAGCCATTAGTTGGTTCCCTATATTTACAGGTGTAATTTTGCTTTTTGTGTGTTTCTTTATCCATTTATTTTGTTGTTTAGATTCCACATATGAGTGAAATTGTATGGTATTGTCTTTCTCAGTCTGGGTTCCTTTGTTTAGCAGACATGCCACCCTGTAGTTCCTTCTATTGTCAAAATAACAAGACCTCATCCTCAATTATGGCTGCATAATATTCTATGGTTTGTGTGGGGGTATGTGAGTGAGTGTGTGTGTGTGTGTGTGTCTGTGTGTGTATCACCTTCTCCTTGTCCATGTGACTCTGGGTGGACACAGGGTGCATCAGTGTAAAATGTGAAATGTGAAAAAGACTTCACATTCTGAACATCATCTGGGATGAGGGTGCCCCCTGATGTCTGGGGCCCTGTTCAGGTTCAGGGAGCTGAGGGAGACCCTGGGCGGGGGCTAACTAAAGAGGAGAGAGGACCCCTGGGTCTTCTCTCCTTGGTCCTGAGGCCCCACACAGGGAGAAGGGTAAAGCTGTCCCCACCACTGCTCTGCTCTCAAATGGATTCTGAAGGAGAAGCCTGAATGGGGTTTGCACTGATTGTCAGGTAGCGATGTCTGAGCAGAGGCCTGGGCATCAGCGGGACAATGAACAACCTTCCAGACAGCCCTGGACTCCACAGGGATCAGGCTCAAGTGTGTGGCATGGGTTGCAGTAGAGGAAAGCTCAGGAGCCCTGGTGCCCCTTCTGCGGTTTCTGTATCCCTCTGCAACTCCTCTCTCCAGCCCATAGATGGTAGTCCGAGGGAAAACCACAAAGTAGAAACTCTATTTTTGACTTCTTCTTTCTGAATTTTTCAAAACTCAGTTAAACAAAAATAATTTCTTATTTGGGAAAAGCATCTCAATACCTACATCCTACTCCACAGTGTGGACGTGTGCACTGGGGTTAGAGGACAAAGATCCCAGCTCCCTAGGCCTCCTGCTCCCTGGGGAAGATATAAGAGGGGTCCCTGTGCTGGATTCACAGCCAGTGTCACAGAAGTCTCTCTCCCAATGCAGCTGTCAGGCAGAGCTGACATCCTGCGTGAGTGCACTCCCGCCCCACAGGGGTCAAGATTGAACCCACGGACTTATTTAACACCTCTCTTGCCCCAGGGATTGTCTCCCATAATTGGGGGTTGAGAAAAGGTCCATAGGTAGAACTAAGATCCAGTCACCCCAAACCTCCTTGTCCAATGACAGAACCCAAAGGAGAGCCCCAACCCTTGTTCCTCCCCATCACCTCTCAAACACTCAGCACCATCATCTATCTGCCTGGAGTCCACCAGGACTAATGTCATTATGTCCCTTTCTTCATCTCTGTTGGTCACCCCCGGTCCCCCAGATATCCTGCACTCTCACTCCATGAGGCTCTGCACAGCCCTATCTTGCCTCCTTCCATGCCCCCTCCCTGCTCCTGAACCTTCCACTGTGCCCCTTGGAATGCTCAGCCCATGACTGGCAAATGTCCACATCCTTTCAGGATGTACTCTTCACCAGGCATCTCCAACAGAAATCAGGTCTCCCTGAGGACCTGGCTCCCTATGAAGTCCTCTCCCACGGGGTGTCTCATGTTCCATGGACCTGGCACCCCTGCCCTGGAGGTATGTGGGCTCTCAGTTCACCCAAACTCTCCTCACTGTTCTTCATTTCTTCATTTTTTAAAGATTTATTTATTTATTTGGCAGAGAGATACAGAGAGAAAACAAGCAGGCGGAGCAACAGGCAGAGGGAGTGGGAGAAGCAAGCTCTCCGCTGAGCAGGGATACCCATTTGGGACTCGATCCCAGGACCTGAGTTGAAGGCAGCTCCTTAACCAACTGAGCCACCCAGGCATCCCCTTTCCTGTTCTTCTTTCTGCTAATGATCTTGTTTCTATGTCAAGGAGCACACCGAACACATTAGAGGACAAATGTACAGATTTCTCCCACCATCTACTCATGTCCTACCATCAGTCCCCATGTGATAGTACTTTAGGACAAGTAACCCATCCATGCTGGTGCCAGCAAAGCTGCTCCTTCTGCTGCTGCCCTAGACAGCATCCCTTCTTGTCTACTTACAGGTACTGGTCTGGCAATTCTTCCCTGTTCTCTTTTTCATCATCAGTGTTTCTTCTCAACTAGATTATGGTGCTGGCTATAAGAAGACACATCCCTGACCAACAGCTTGAAGGAGTGCAACTGATTCCCAGCTGTGTGCTCTCAACTCTGATGCCATGTGCGCTCTGAGATGACATTTCTTATGGAATTCCTCCAGCCAGTGCTTGAGAACAGCAAGGAAACTGAGACAAGATTCTTCCTCTTCTGCAGGCTGACTGAGGCTCCAGGGCTCCCCGACACCCTGATGAACTTGCCTGACTCTGCACTGGGTCTAGGATGCTTCCAGCCAACCTTCCTTCTCTGTCTCCTTCCCTCAGATTCAGACTTGCATCAAGATTTGCTGTTCTCCCAGCCTTTCTGGCTCCTTCGTCATGTCTTCTCACAAGGCTTTCTCCTAACAAATTCCTGGAATTATCATCCTGTACTGGGGTCTGCTCCCCACAAACACTGAAACACAAGTGGCATTAGGAGTGGCCCAAGAATTCAGGCAGGAAGATGGGGATTGGGGACGAGCTGCCTGGCAAATCAGGAGTCCACTGACCAGGCTGGAAGGTGGGACACAAAGGGCAGCTGAACCACCTCAGGTGTTACTGGAGGTGAACTGAGAAACTGTCCTGGTCTGGGGGAAAGCTATGGCAGGTGGAATGACAGAAGCTGGTGGAAAGTAATGCGGGGAGGCGGGGGGTGTTGCAGAATCAGTGGACATCCAGGTTACTGGTGATCTCTATTGATGCATCATGGAAAGATCATGGGAATCTGAGGGCTATTAACAAGCAGTGAGTGGCTAGACAAGAGAGCCTCTGCAGTGTCTTACAAAGGCAGCCGTGTCCTGTAGAGGAAGGTGCATAGAGCTGAATGGCAGTTGAATCATAATGGGAGAGTGGAAGAACTCCAGAGAGGTTTGGACACTCAGCAACGGCAGACCTGTGATGTAACAGTCAGTGCCCTGTGGGGAAAACCTAAGTTCCTGCAGACTTGATCAATTTCCTCCCAGTGGATGTCCTTCAGCACTCTCTGGACACATGAAGGAGGTGCGCCCTTCTCTAGAAATGGTTAACACTTCCTGTGCTGGAAGATGGTGCAGAAGTCTCACCCCTAGGTGCATGTGGTATCCACCAAGGAGTTTTGCAAGAACTACCCAGTATGCATGTGTAGGAGCATGAGAAGCAGCTCTGGGACTGGATTCTGTGGGTGCTTGATCAAGGGACCAGAATGTCAGGCTGGCGAAGGAAAAATGCATCAATTGGGGGCACTTTTCAGGATGTGGGTTTATCCAGGACCCCAGGACATGGGGCACTCTCACTGTTGGGGTGGCTCTATGTAGACTGGAAAAAGTGACCAACTCTCCACAAGGTAGACCTGGTAGTTGCCCCAGTAGACAGATAGCAAAGGATGGGATAAAGAAGCTGAAGGAAGTGGACATGCGAAATGAAGTCATTATATGCAGCCAGAACACCCACCAGAGGATTATGTTCCTCAAGAATATCCAGAAGACTCACCTTTCCCAAAGCCAAGGTGCTGGCAAGAGGAAACTGCATCACTAAGAAATTTGAGGGTATTTTCCTCTACAGGGCAGGGATCATGTCAGGGACGGATGTCCTAGAGTTAGCTCATTAATATCAGTGAGGATGAAAGGGCCCTGAAGAGACCAGTGGGAGCTCCATGACCAGCAGATTGGATGAAGGACATCCAGTAAGTACCCCTGGTTATTCCCCTTCCCCCCAGTTTCAATCAAAAACTCAGGTAGGTGCTGCTGGACAGGGACCTTGTTGATATAAGTAAGGTCTCAAAGCAGCTGACTCTTAAAGTCAGGGAGATTCCCATAGGTTAGACTGTCCTGATCAGGTGAGTCTTTAAAGGGCTGGGCTCTTCCTGAGCAGAAAAGATCAAGTGTGAAAAGGATTCACTGTGACGGGTTTTCTCTATTGTTGGCTTTGAAAAGGGAGGGCAAAATGGCAAAGATGCTTATGGGGATGGGGACCATTCCAGCTGCCAAGGTAGTGGGGACCTCGGCCTTATAACTGTAGGAAACAGAATTCTGCCAACAGTTCTGTATGAACTTGAAGGAGCAGCCCACCTCAAGATGAGAATACAGCTTTGTGAAATCCTAAACAGAGAACCCATCTACACCATGCCTGAATTTCTTTTTCTTTTTCTTTTTCTTTTTTTTAAGTAGGGTCCATAGCCAACTTGGGGCTCAAACTCATGACCCTGGGACCAAGAGTCACACACTCTACCAACGGAGCCAGCCAGGAGCCCCCCATGCCTGGATTTCTGACTAAAAAACAATAAGTGAAAAAACTGGTGTTGTTTTGAGCCATGAAGCTTTGGTAATTAGCCATGCAGTAATTGAAAATGAATCCCCAGGCTCACTCTGCAACAAATAAACACAGAGCACTTCTTCCCCTGAAATGAATTTATGAACTATTATGCACACTAATTGCATACAACAAAACCTTTTTCGATTTTTTTACTATATTCCCCTTTGTGATTTTTATGGAATGAATTAAGTTCTAATACAGTCATATTTCATTCATTCATTCATTCAACAACAATTAATTTAGTGCCTACTATGTACCAGGAATAGCTTTCTATGCTGTAGATACAGTTTCCAAAGCACCTGTGCAAATGTCCTCTACATGCTAGAGGCTTCCCAGGAGTGAGATGGAGCCATTGGAGCATTTTCAATGAAGACATGACATGAGCTGACTCACGTCATCAGGACGTCCCCTTGGACGTCCCCTGTGGGGACAAGGGCCCTGGGTGGCAGGTGATAGGGAGGCACCAGGGCCCCAGCTCAGGAGTGAGAGATGGTGGAGACTAAGGGGCGGAGAGGGCCTGAGGGATGAGAGAGAGAGAAAAGGGCTGCAGACACAGACTGAGACAGAGAAGCAGGGGGGAACAAATTCTAAAACGGCTGAATGCTCAGACTTAAATATGTTGGCATGTAGATTTTTAATTCATATATATGTAAAGGGCTTAGCAAGATATTCTGTGCATCTGGTATTAACTGCACTCTGTGGGGCTGCCTGAAAAACAGTTACCTCCTTATGATAATCAAATACCTAGAAGCCCTAATAACCATGCCCATGCCTTAGGTCTGCACTCAAACACAGACAATGCCTGGACACTCGGGAAGGGCATTTCTACTGCACTGAACACTTGCCACTTCCAGGTGATCCAAGCTTGGACAGACTTCCAGCTGAAATACACAGTAACAATTGTGCATCCCTGCAGTGAGGGTATGTCCAGGATTCTCATAGACAATCTCAAGGCTAGGGAATGGAGATAATTTCAGAACACAGCAGTCACTGATCTATTGTTTGGGGAAACTGAAGAGCTTTGTGAGTCTGACTGCTGTGCTGTGTGGTCACATTTCTGTGGGAAGGGGCCAAAGTCACTTTCCCAGACTAGACTGCTGATGTTCAGGGGGTATCAAGACTGTGCTACCACTACAGTGGATCCACAAAAAGAAAGTGGGTTCAGTGAGAATCTGCAGCTGGTGCACTAGACCCAGCTTCTTCAGGTGTAAAGACAAAGCCCTGTCCCTCCAGCTCTGTTCCCAGGGCTGCTGTCTTTCTGGTAGCAAATGCCCTGGGGGTGAGTTTCCTCTAGAAGAGTCCAGAGAGAGATACAGAGGTGAGGGGTGAGAGGTAAGAAAGTCAAGTTCAGCAGATATTTCGGAAAGGACTGTGGAGAAAAGGGGCGGAGTCCAGCCTGAGGGGCTCTGCCTGGTTTCCTTAGAGCCCCTGGGCTCTTCTCAGAAGACAGGGTGACAAAGTGATTATCTGATCACCCTGCAGGAGGAGAGGGGTCAGGGAAAAGTCTCAGATCTCCAGGAGGGTCTGGTCTTCAGAGTCTCAGGAGCAAGGGCAGCGGCGATATACGGAAGCCCAGCGCCAGGGAGTCCCCATGTCCCCGGGTTTCACTTCTCCCTTTCACAGCCTGTGTCTGGTCCTCCTGCCTGGATACCTATGACGCGCAAACACTTCGCACTCCCATTGGGTGTCAGGTTTCTGGAGAAGCCAATCAGCGGCACCGCGGTTCCGCGTTCTAAAGTCCTCACCCTGACGCAGGGACGCAGCTACTTCTCGGACCCTGAAGGTCTGGGTCATGGGGTCCCGAAACGTAGTCCTGCTTCTGGCTTGTGCCCTGGCGGTGACCGAGACAGGGGCGGGTGAGTGCGGGGGCGGTAGGAAAAGGCAGCTGCGGGGCGGGAACGGGGGACCTCCCGGCGGGGACGAGGGACCTCCGGGGAAGACGTCGCACCGCCGCCCCCGCTCCAGACCCCCAGCCGCCCCAGGCCCCGCTTGGGTCTGTGCTCCTGCGTCCCTCCCCGTCTCCGCCCTGCTCTCCCGCACTCGGTGCCGGCTGCCTCTACCCTCCAGGCTCCCTCCACCCGGGGCCTCGCGCCCAGAGGAGGGTCTGGCGGGGCCACAGCCCCTCCCCGCCCGCAGACTCCGGCTCCGTAGGGTATTTCCACCGCGGTGTCCCGCCAGACCCGGGGAGCCCCTCTCTGTCCCCCACTGCCCTCCTGCCTCCCACCCCCCACTGCCCTGCATTCTCCTCCCTCATCTACTCCCCTGTTCCAGCAGAGGGGCCCTCTCCATCCCTGTCTGTGCTTCTCTTCCCAAGGAGCTGCCGCTCTTAATCTCTGGTTGAAATTAGAACTCCGGATGCAGTTTGTTTTCTTCAGTGCTTGCCTGGAGGGGTTGATGGGTTACTTAAAAAACAGAGGATTCCTGATGTTTGAGAGAGGAAATAAAAGCACTGAGAGCCTTCCAGGTTCCCCAAGCTTGCTGGGCTTCCTCTGGGGGTGGGGGACAGGAGAGGCTGTGAGGAGCCAGCATGGAGGGACTGTGCCCAGCCTGTGCTAGGTGCATCCTGGGCTTTGACATGGTCACTCCTCTGCTGGGTCATCATCGCTGCTCCCTTGACCCTGTCCCTTCAGTGGAACTTTGTCCCACCTGGCCCTGGGGTCACAGGGATTTGGATCTTTCCTGTCTCCAGGACCTTGTAAGCAAGAGCTTCCTGTGAGCAGGACAGCCTAGAATAAGAACTGGGTCAGGACTCAGACCCCAAGTTTTGTGTGTCTTTTATCCTCCCCCTCCCTCTCCCCATCTTCCTCCTAGTCCCCCTCCGGGTTGTGTGTTGTTTTTTTTTTTCCCTTTGGTGACTTAGGCCAGTTCTTCTCCTGTAAGAGTTCTGGTCTCATGTTCCTCTGATGTCCCTAAGTCTGTGACAGCCCCAGGGCTCCTTTGGCCTCTCATTGTCCCCACAAGGCCCAGTGAGCTCCTGTACACAGGAGTCTCTGTGAAATTGAAAGATGAGTTTTCAGACCCATCCCATTCCTTCTCATTCTAGGACTGTCCTGGATCATTATTTCCATCTTTCCCCCATAGCTTCTAGAAAGCAGATTCTGAAGTTAGAGACAGGATCTGGTAGTATCTCATCCTTACTAAACTTTGCTTATTTTCTATCTTCTCTGCTCACCTACCTGCCCCCCTGCCCTTGGTTCTGGTGATCCTTTCTCTGGTTCTGCTCCTGATTCATAGAGTGATGAAGCAGTGTCTAATCTGAATCCACATTTGTCTGGAATATATGACCTGTAAGACTATGCACAACTTTTCTGAAGGAAGAACTGTCATTGTTTCCTGTGCTGTGCAGGAGGGATGGTGTGGGAAGGAGGACATGGGGACATGGAGGACACCGCCACTGGTGAGAAAAGTGGCAGCTGACACAAACAGCTGTGGCCTGAGACTCATCTAGAAGAGAGAAGTGCTCTTTGTGGATCATTTCTCTAAGTGATAATTGAGCGTCAGACACAGGAACACTACTGTAGCATCTAGGACACCTCAGTGAAGTAGAAACAGACCAAATGGGCCCACCTGGTGGGGCATATGTGCTTGTAGTGAAGGGCAGACTGTGCTAGAAACTAAGGGAAGTGTGTGTGTTAAAGGTTGGGAAGTGCAGTGAGGAAGGGGACCCAGGGGAGACCTGTGTGGGGATAGGGAAGATGGCTACTTTACTGGGGTGGTAAGTGTAAGCCTCACTGAGAATGTGAGCTCTAGGAGAATTGAAGTACATGGAGGAATTGTGTAAGAGGAGGTCTGGGGGGAGTTCTTTCCAGGCAGGGAACCTCCAGTGCACACTCACTAGGGCAGGAAATGTCCTGTGTTCCAGAAAAGGTGAGGAGTGGAATCACAAGAAATGTCTTGGTGGAATCCGGTCTGAGGCAGACTGGCAGAAGTAGTGGGAGACCAGGATTAGCCAGGCAGCACGATACAAGAAAGAAACAAAATGGTTGAGTGTAGTGATGGTGCTTTCCTAGAGATTTAAAAGGTCTGACAAGTGAGGGGGGAAATATTCAGAGAGGACGACCTCTCAAGTTCCACAAAGTTGAGACAGAGCTTTCCAAATGAGTGTGATCCTTATAGCTAAGACCCTGCTTGGATAACACAACTCAGCCTGCAGGTCATCTCCAGCATGGGACCCAGAGTGAAAATTATGTTGCTCAGTGACTATGCAGGGTAACAGCCTGGTAAGTACAGATTTATGAACACATCCAGTGTGTGAACACATCCAGTGCAGAGACCTTGCTACTCTCCATTCCTTCCATCTGTCACCTGGAACATCCCTGTGCAAATTCTATAATAAGGCCCAATGGTCCCCACCTCCTGGTTCACATGGCCTTGTAGAATCTCCTCCTACTGAGTATGGGGGGAGGGACCTAGAATATCTTCTAATGAGTAAAATGTGGCAGTGGTGACCTTGGAATATATATAATCATGAATTCCATTTTGCCTGCTGAGTTTCTACCGTCTTCTCCCCTTGCACGCTTTGCTGAAGCAAGCAGCTGTGTTGGAAAGACCAGAAACTGAGGTCAGCCTGCTGCCTACATCCAGCAAGATGCTGAGGCCCCCAGTCCACCAGCCCACAAGGAATTACTCAGTCCTCCCCAGAGGGCAGCCCTCCCCTTTCTTGAAGACAGACATCCCATTTTCTCTTTCCAACGTAAATGTCAAGTACTTGCTTTCCTCTCACTCTATCTGGAAAGGCCCATGAGGGTATCAGGAAGGGCTACTTTCAAGTCACTTCTCACCTTGGAGAGCAGGCATCACCAGAAAGTCAGCTGGAAGAAAACAAGTCAGAGACAGCAGGATTGGAAGGTCATGAGTGCTCACCCCCATGTCTCTCAGGCTCACTCAGGCTGTGCTTTCAGGCTGTGAACACAACAGTAAGTGAACTCTGCCCACCCACTGCTGGTCTCCCCACTTCTGCATGCTGGACAGCCCACCTCACACCCCAGATGCAGACTCCACTGATTCACTAGAGCCCAGATGTGCCCTCCCTCCCCTCCACCTCCAGCAAACATACTCCATCTGCCAACATACAACCAGCTCTCCTGTCCCCTCAAACCCCATGGACTGCCCTACAGGGATAGTGAAAAATGCATACGCCTGACAAGACTCAGTGCTGGAGAAGGAGAAGCTGTCAGAGCCACCGAAGGTGGTGACCCTTACTGAGGCAGGTGAATAGTGTCCAGGAGTCAAAAAAAAAAAAAAAAAAATGGTGGGCACTTGGGTTCAGCCCCTGACCATTTTGTTAGAATCATGGCTCAGCCAATTGACTCAGTTAACCTCATAGTGACCTTGGTTTCCTTCCCTATAAATTGTAGTTAGTACCTTTCCCTATCTCACAGGGTTATTAGGAGGTTTTAAATGATTTAATTCATGTAAATCCCTTAAAACTACGTCTGATGCTTTTCTTAAGCAGAACCCTAGGGAGGAAGTGAGTCCCACCAATGTAGCTCCTGTTCTCTTCTTCCTACCATGACATGTACCAGTTCACCCCCTCACTCATCACCCGGAGCCCCGCTGACTTTCTCACTCGCTGCAGATGGAATTTGTCATCCATGTGGTGGGGGTGGGGGTGGGGCAACCATGAACTGGCCAGGGTGGACACAAGGATGAGGAATTCTCAGAGCAGGGTGCATGCACACACACACAGGCATGCGTATACACACGAAGACCCATACATGCTTGCACGTGCTCACTCACACACATATATACAAACCCCCACACAAATACCTGCACACATTTCTACAGGATTGTGAACCTGCCCCCAGACAGACATGTGTACATGACACACTAGCATCACATTTCTTACTTTATTTGGGGTCTGGCTTACTCTTACTTCCTCTTTCTAAGAAATCTAGGACCTTGATGGCAGTTGTGCATCGACTGATGAATTGGTAAAGAAGAGGCGGTGAATAGATAGTTAGATAGACAGACAGATACAATGGAATATTACTCAACCATCAGAAAGAAAGAAACCCTGCCATTTGCAATGACCTAGATGGAACAAGAAGGTATTAGGCAAAGTGAAATAAGTCAGTCAGAGAAAGATAGATACCATTTGATTTCATTCATATGTGGAGTTTAAGAAACAAAACAGATGAACATAGGGGAAGGGAAGAAAAAATAAAAACAGAGATGGAGGTAAACCATAAGAGAATCTTTTTTTTTTTTTTTAAAGATTTTATTTATTTATTTGACAGAGAGAGATCACAAGTAGATGGAGAGGCAGGCAGAGAGAGAGAGAGAGGGAAGCAGGCTCCCTGCTGAGCAGAGAGCCCGATGCGGGACTCGATCCCAGGACCCTGAGATCATGACCTGAGCCGAAGGCAGCGGCTTAACCCACTGAGCCACCCAGGCGCCCAACCATAAGAGAATCTTAATGAGGGTTGCTGGAAGGGAGGTGAGTTGGGGGAAGGGATAATTGGGTGATAGGCAGGAGGGTACATGATGTTAGGAGAACTGGGTGTTACATGCAACTGATTAATCACTAAATTCTACTCCAAAACCTAATAATAAAGTATATATTAGCTAAATTGATTTAAATACAAAACAATTTTTAAAATTTAGGATCTTGAGGGAGAAGGACCCGAGAATTTTTTTACCACCAAAAAGTGACCCCCTCCCCAGAACTCAGGTACACTCTGGATCTCGTGCATGCCTATTCCTGGAACCCTCCTACAGGAGCGGGACATGCGACCTTAGATTGAGATCCTGGAATCCAGAGGCAACTGTGCATTGCCCCAGGTGGTGTTGGGGCTCTGGGGTCCAGCAGGTCTCGAGCCTCCCACCTTCTCCTAGCCTGCCCTCCCACCAGCTAGGGAAACCCCCGTGCCCCCCACCCCACCGCCCCAGGCTTGCTGCACAGCAAGATGCCTCCATATCTCTTTCAGAATAAACAGGAATAAGAGTTTCAGTTGAACCCTTGGGGTGAGACAGGCAGGTCAGAATGAGGAAACTAGATCTCCTCACCCCCTGTGTTCTTGTTGTTCTAGAACACAACTCTAGCAACTACAGTTCCAACCATCTAAAACTCTGCCAAAACAACCCCAATGATGAGACTGTCAGGAGGAACCTGGGCAGCAGATGCCTCCTTGGTGAGCAGGGTGAGCTGGGCAAAAGGATCAGAGGTGAAAAGGAAAACTGAGTGGTGCGCCTGTGCCCTGACTCTGCTGGAAGTCTCTAGAAGGCTCCTGGATCCCTGATATGGGGCTCAACTCCTCATCCCCCACCCCCCGTCTCATGGTGATGGGCTCAGGCAGCCCCTCATCCTACACACAGCACATGTATCTATCTCTCTTCATCTCCAGAAGGCAGCACAATCACTGCCCACATCTGGATAGTTCCATTCCCTTCTGCCTGGTCTCCATAAGCTCCTTGCACTAGACCTGGTGCTCCCTGGCCCACCGCCAGGTCACGGTCATCTCCGCAGGGCAGGAGCCCAGGGCACACAGCCCCTCAGGGTGACCCCACAGTCAGGGGGTTGGGGGTGGGTCACGTGTGCTCTAGGAGGCTCTGTGGTAGAGCAAACAGGGAGCGCTAAGGCAAGGCCTTCTTTTTTTTTTTTTTTTAAAGATTTTATTTATTTATTTGACAGACAAAGATCACAAGTAGGCAGAGAGGCAGGCAGAGAGAGAGGAAGGCAAGGCCTTCTAGAAAAGCGTCGGCTCCACAGACCAAGATGTGAACCTGCTGAGGGTCTGGCTGCTTGCCAGGGCAAGGCAGGGAGTGTTCCCTTTCAGAGGGCAGAAGGCACCAGCACTAGCCAGGCCTGGGCCCAAGGCAAGAAGATGGGAACCGCCTCTGACATTTTCCTCCAAGGGAAGAGCCTTTTCAGAGACTCTCCACCTGCTTTTGAAGCCTCTAACTCAGTATCTCTAGCTCAGTATTGATAGGTCCTCACAGCTACTGTGTCTCTGGTGAGAAAGAGCCTGAAGAATGAGAAACCTCCATGAGCCTCAGAGCTACTGCCACGCTCTCCTGAGAGAATGTTCCCCAGCGTGAGCCTAGGAAATGTGTGCCATGCCACTGCCCAGGGGACTCAAGATGGGCTGCTGTCCTCAGCGCATGGCCCCCCGTCCCACACTAGATGTCCTCCATCCCTGTGTGTGAGTAGCTCTGGAGAGAGGGCAGCCCCAGGCTGGGCCAGGAAGAGCTGCAGGGCTGGGCTGTGGGGAGTCCTTACCAGTGTGGCTGATGTTCTTGCCCCAAACCCCAAGCGTCTCTGCAGTGACAGGAAACGCAGCTTCTCGAGTCCATCTCGTCCCTCCATGGCCCCCTGCCCACTGGCCTCCCGTCTCTGCTGGGGTAGCGGCAATGATGAGACTACCATGGATGGCAGAGGCTCCATGTCCAAACTCAGTCACTGTCATTGTCCTAGTCATCCTGTCACCGCCCCAGGGTCCCACTGTCCTCCTGGAGCTCCCAGCCATGGTGACCTGCAGGGTGGGGGGCCTGCCCACCTCCTCCCCAGGACCGGTCAGTATCAGTCAGGGCACAGCACACCTCCAGAGCCCCCCAGCATCTGTCCTTGCGCCCCCCCCACCAGCTTCTCCATAGGGAACATTCACTGTGTAGACTGTGCTAGTGTGACACAGTAAGAAGGATGTATTTGGTCTTCCCCGCTTGCACAGCTCTTAACACCTCTGTAACGGCCTGAGTGATGGGAGTCATAGGAGCACCTCTTCCTAGATTTTGTTCCCAGATCCTTAAAAAGTTCTGGAAAGATCCTGGCCCCATCCTTATACACTGTACCAAACCTCACTGCATACCGTCTCTCTCCTCTGATGCTGTGAGCCCTGAGAAGGCAGGACTGAAATAGAAGTCAGGGCCTGAAACAGAGCCATCTGGTAAACTGTGGAATTCATGCTCCTGTACAGGAAAGTCTGAGCCCTAATTGTGCCTCTCACTGGTTTATGCCTGGATCCCACATGCAAGGGCCTCTACTAACTGTTTCATATGCTAAAACCTCCAGACATTAACTAGAAATGATTAACTACACCTATGTCCTGACCTCCCTGTATCCAATGTCACCCACACCTTGCCAGCCTAACTACTGACTGCTTGGGACCTCACCTCCCATCAACCCAGATCGTACACACACATCAAGGTATACACAGAGTTCCAGCTCATTCATGAACCTTCCCCCGACCACTGGTGGTCTGGCCTATGAACCCTGTAAACCATGTCTCTGCTTCTCGTGTGACATCTAAGGAGGCGTCTGTCTTCAGGAGCTCTCAGTCTGCCTCACACGCTCAGTCACGTGCTCTCAGAAGGGTGGGCGCCTCCCCATCTTCACTGTAGGCTCTGTAAGGACAAACACTAGCTTATACCTTCTGGTTTCCCACCTACAGGAACCTAAACTGTGCCCATGACCCACTGAGTTCGGTTAGTTAACTACTTAATGACACAAAGACCCACCCCCTGAGCAGACTGTCCCCCCCTTCACTCTCATGTGACGGCTTGTGCGCACCTGCCTGCCCCAGCCTGACATGGGGTGGGGGGACACCTGACAAGAGGGTCGCATGTCCCTGGGGTGAGAGGTGTGCTCGACTCTCTCTGCTTTCTCCCAGGCCCCAAGCTGCTGGCTGTCATGGGGTTTGGCGGTAGGATCGCTGCACATTCCTCAGGTTTCAGGGGCTACTCTTCATCTGGCTCATGCAGATCTTGGTCTTGTCGTCTAAAGAACTTGGCTCCTGTGTGGACCACTGGACTCCAGACTCTGTCTTCCTCCCCTCAGGGTCCTGGTAGAGGAAGGTGGCTGGTCTGTGGAGCCCAAGGCAGGACATGCAGGGCCTCCTGGAGCAGCTCCAACCCCGCTGAAAGGGAATAATGCAGAGAGCGCTGTCCTGAGGGAGGAAACAGGGGATTCAGAGGAGGCTCCAGGATTTACTGAGTGAGGGCCTAGAGATGCACGTGTGGGGAATGCATGTGTATCTGTGTGCATGTATGTGTATGTCTCTGTGTGTGTTTGTGTACACACGTGTGTTGTGTGACAGAAGAGACAAGGCACACAACATAACACAATGGGAGACAACGACACAACATCCCTCCCTGTCTCCCACCCCCTGTGACAGTCATATTCCAATCCCACACCCATGGTGCCCCCGTAGAATGCGCAGATTGTGTGTCATTTCCTGCAAAGCAAACACTATTTGGCATATCCAGATTTTTTTTTTAAAAAATGTGCTACTTTTGTTGAAACTCACTGGTGTCTTGCTCTTGCCAGCCGTGTAAAGATGACAGGCAGATCACGCCCCAAAGCTGTGTGAGAGCTGAACGTGTGAGCACATGCTGTCCGCGCTCAGGATGCAACGGATATCATCGGCCATTGTCGAAAAGAACCATTTGAAGAACGTTATAAATGAGCTGCATGGAACGTCCTGGGAACAGTAGAACTTCCTGTAATAGTACTGCTGGGTGATAAGAGCAGCACACATGGAAACGGTGTCATCAGAAGCTCGCGCTGCCCTCTGAGCCATGAAGATGAGCATCAAATATTACAGAGTGCACTTTCTGTTCACAGGATTCTCTTGTTCACAGGCATTACTCCTCCAGTAAATGATCATCTGAGATGGTTGCCAGAGGGGAGGAGGTGGAGGCTGGGGACATGCGGGAGAGGCAGGGGGCACACAGGCTTCCAGTTCCAGAATGAATAAGTGACAGGAATAAAAGGCACCGCACGAGGAAGACAGTGGATGACACTGTCAAAGGGCTGCATTGGGCAGATGGGAGCTACACCTGTGAAGAATAGAGCGTGACGTGCGAACTTGTCACATCATTACTTTGTACACCTGAGACTACTGGAACATTATGTGTCAACTATACCCCAAATTTAAATACTTTTTAAAATTATTTTCTTACAATTTCAGCTGTTTTAACATTTTACATTACTGAATATACACGGCAAATTCTAATATTGGATAAGAGAATTGATAAAATGTATAAATGTATATTTAAGTTACACAAAGCAAGCTGCAAACAAATTAAAAATATAAATACCTGGGGCACCTGGTTGGCTCAGTGGGTTAAGCCTCTGCCTTCAGCTCAGGTCATGATCTCAGGGTCCTGGGATCGAGCCCCACATCGGGCTCTCTGCTCAGCAGGGAGCCTGCTTCCCCCTCTCTCTCTGCCTGCCTCTCTGTCTACTTGTGATCTCTCTCTCTGTTTCAAATAAGTAAAGTCTTTTTCAAAAAGGGGGTAGTGAAGGGAAGAGGAAGTTTATTAGTGAAGGTGAGAACAGAAAGGAAAGAGAAAGCTCTCTAGAGTGAGAGGGGTCCCAAATGGGTTGCCACTGAGGGCTTTTAGTGCAGTCTCTTCTTGAGAACTGACTGGGAAGCTTGAGATTCTTGTGCCATCTTGGCTTGAGCAAAGACCATTGAGAAACTGTTAATGACTTACTTCTTTGGGGTTTGGTCATTTTCTGTGATACACTGTAGCTGCCAAAAAAACATACTCCCGACCATTCGACCCACTGGAGGCCAGGGGTCTGTTTCCTTATCTCTAGTTGACTCTGGTTTAGAGCTTCTGCCTGCCAGGAATAGTGTCCCAGCCAGGGGCCCCCTGCCTCTCCCTGCCCTTATTCAGTACCGGATGAATGCATCAAATGTCAGACTTCATGGTTGGCAGGGCACTTGGAAGTCTCAGGGAAATCTCAGGAACAACGTAACCACAGAGAAGGTGAGTGTCATAATCTGAGTAGAAACTGCACATCCTTGATTCACCACTAATCACACAGACGGAGGGCAGCTTACTCAGGACCCAGGGCAAAAATGCAGCCACTGGATGCAGAAAAACAGGGCACAGGCAACAGCTGTCAGCACTGAAGGGGCTCAGGGGTCCATGCGGGTTAAACAATTTTAGGAAAAGAACAGTCTTCAAAAAAATAAAATAGATTCCAGATTTGCTTAAACATAAAATGCATAATCCACTTTTAAAGAACATATTACCAGACATACAAAGAAATGTATGACTTATGCAAACAGAAATGTGTGACTCTAATGAGAAAGTCAACAGAAACGTATTCCCAGTGCGCCCAGATATGGGAATCAGCACCAAAGGCTCCCACGCAGCTTCAGGAAATATGTTCAAAGAACTGAATAAATATGTGTTGAAGGAATGTAAGAAAATCATGTCATTAAATGGCGAACAGAAAGGAAACCGGAACAAAGAAGCAGAATGAACTAAGAAGACCAAATAGAAATTCTAGAACAAAAAGAAAAATATATAGTAAAATTCCGTAGGTAAACAGCATTGAAAGCCTGGAGAGGCAGAATGAAGAATCAATTTGTTTGAATATAGATAGATAATTCAGACTGGACACTGACACTGGATGGGGACTTCTTCTGTGTGCACAGCCCTGTGTCCCTGCTGGGGAGCCCAAAGACACCCTGGGGAAGTCCCTAGGGAGAAACTCAAAGGCCCCTCAGGTCTTCTGCCCTCAGCCCTCTGGCCACACGGGGGCGCTGCTGAGCTCCCGTCCCTCACCGCCAGGGGGCGCACGGGGCTGAACTGAGTGAGGTCCAGAGGGAGGACCAGCAAGCTAGGTGTCTTGGGGCCTTCTGAGTAAGGGGCCTTCTGAGCAGCCCTGGGGGCCAGGTGCAGCCGGGGGACAGGGATCCCGGGAAAGGAGCGCTCTGGAGCCCTGCCCGGTGTCTGAGTTGCCATCTGTCCTCCCCACAACCCCTCTCTCCAGCCCCTGGATCACAAGTCCAGGAAAACTGAAAAGAAAAACCTCAATCCTCCTGGACCGATTCCCTCTCTGAGGGCTATTTTACAAAAGACACTCTTTCATCTTAGAATAGTTGGGGATTTACAGAGAAGTGACAAGGTTAGTGCAGAGTCCCTGAGCACCCCACACTCTCTTGTCCTGTCGTTAACCCCAATCTCACCGTTGTGCATTTGTCACAGCTAATTACACAATATTCACATATTACTACTGATCTCCACACCAGATTTGCTGTCATGGTTTTGTTTTCTCTCCCAAGATCCATCCAAGTTACCTCATTGAGTCCCATCATGGCTCCTTCAGGCTCCTCTGGCTGTGACCATGTCTCAGACTGTTCTTGTTTTTCATGACCCTGACATGTTTGAGGAGATGGTTTGGGTACTTTGTAGACTGTCTCTCATTATGAATCAGGCTGACTGAGGCTGTGGGGTTTAGGAACACCACACACCTGGGCGGGCCATTCTCCACACAACATAGCAAGAACATACAGTGATCACTCATTCACCTTCACCTACTGGCTAAGGTCGTCTAACCCAGATGCTCCCTGTGAAGTTCCTTCTTTTGCTTTGTCCCTGTCCATAGTCTTTGTAGGAAGTCACAAAGTGTAGCGCACAGGTGAGGGCTGTTCCGCTGGGACAATTTGCATGCAGGTTGTCGTGCAGACATGAGCTCTCAAATGACTTGGGTAAGTACCTTACGGGGGGATCAGCAGCTTCTGTGCTTAGTCTGTGTCTGACTTTATAAGAACCCGCTGACCGTTCCCAACAGCTATGCTGTTCTGTCTTCCCGCCGTTAGTGACTGAGGCTTTCTGTGGCTCCCCGTCCTGGTCAGCAGGTGGCGCTGTCAGTGTCTGGATTCCCACCATCTAACAGTGTGTGATGGCAGATCACTGTTGTCACCTGCATTTCCCCGATGGCACCTGCTGCTGAACATCTTTTCATGTGCTTATTACGCATGAGTGTATCTTCTTGAGCTCTCCATACTTTTGCTCATTTTTTAATGAGTTGTTTTCTATTTGGTCCTTTTTAAGGTTTTATGAGTATTCTAAAACAAGTCCTTTATCACACTGTGTGATTTGCAAATATTTTCTCCCAGTCTGTGGTCTGAGCGAGCTTGTTTCCTGATACAACAATAAACATTAGGGCACAGGTGTATTTTTCAAATAGGAGACATGACTAGTGGCTGACCATGCTGGATTTTGGGTAGAGAATTTGGGTGACTGGAGGATGAAGGGTTACCACATGACTTCTTTATTTTTGAATATTTGTATCTATCGAATGCTCTTGTAAGTGAATGAATAGTGTTTAAAAAAGAAACTACTCTAAAATCCCTAAAACCTGACAGATCCACCTCAGACCATGATTGAAGACTCAGGTTCTGATCTTCTACTTTACAACCAATCATCTTTTCACAGAACTATTTCACTTTTGAATTTCTTTTTCTGAACCAGGTGGGCTAGATTGTATGGATAAATTCTTCCAGTAAAATAGCTTGAAATGTCATGCAATGTAGAAAAACCATCGTCTTAAAAACATGAAAAGATAGGATAATAATAATAAAACAATGAGCACACCCCAAAAAGAAGGGAAAGACTCTGCTTGGCCCCCCAGAGAGCACGGTCCTACAACATCAAGCAAAGGCTCTGTGAGTCCTCTGCTCAGAGAACAGATAGGCAGGCCCAGCCCTTCCAGCTCTGGGCCCTGAGATGCTGATTTTCCTACCATCTCCTTCTCTTTTAAAGCATTTACATTCTGATTATGATGTGTATGTATGATGTATAATAATATGATATCATCTATGTTCACCACAGAAAAATTATAGGATGGGAAAAGTGATAAATGACAAAGTAAAAACGATGTAATTCTCACATTTGAGCTGTTTTGTTGCATTTGCTTCTGTTCTCTTATCTATCTTCCTGCTGCTGCAAGTCTTTCTCTCTCTAAGGTGATGAGCACAGAGCTCAGGGCCCCCAGCCCTGCTCCCTCCAGATGCCATTTCCCCACTCAGCTCCCTGTCACTCTCCTGAGAGGGCTGCCTCTCACTTCCTCCTCCCTCCTCAGCCTCCTTGACTCCCTCCCTGCTCCCCTCTGAGGGGATGAGCTCATTTGTTCCTCACTCAGAAAAGAAGGACTCAGGTGAGAACTGCACAGGCCCCCCACCGCACTCCCCACCTCTGCACCTGTATCCTCATCTTCTAAGCAGTGATGGGGGAGAGGCCCTCCTGTCTCAGGCTGCCCATCCACATGGTCACATGGCCCCTCACTCACCAGCATTAATGCACTTTCCCCTCTCTCTTGCCTCGGGCATTTCTCCTACAAACATACTGGGATGACTCCCATTCAAATCATGAAATAAAACTAAACAAATCAAAACAAAATCATTCCATAAACCCAACACTTGCTCCCATGACTCCTCCAACTCCTGCCCCATCTCTATGGCTTCTGTGCAGAACTCGTCCCTGACCCATCATCTCACCCCCCATGTTTTCTTTGCAGCCAATGGTTAGAGGCACAGAGTTTTACAAGTCAAATCCTTCTGCAGTCCTTGATATCAAGACAGATGACCCCAAGATTCGATGACCCCATTTCCTGAATCTCGGAGACCACCTGCATTAGTTCTTCTGGCTGATTCTCTGATTATTGCTTCTGTGCCTCTCAGCAGCCTGCTTCTTAGACTCCTTCTCTGGTCTTCAGGTTTATGCGTCATCTTTCCTGAACTGGTTCCTCTCTCACACTTTCCCATCTGCCCCATATAATTATTTGATAACTTCGATGAACTCAATGTTCAGTGTTTCCTTTACTATGACCATGAAATACTAGTCACAACTGAGTCTTCTGTAGACTTATGATTGCGATCCCTTTCCTGAATCAACTTTTATTTTCCCCAGAGTAGATAAATATCTTATCCCTTCATTTACTTTTTTTCTCTTGTGCTCCTTTTAAATCCTTCCTCCGCTCTCCCTGAGTAAAACTTCATGAACATACTGGAGCCCATCCTTTCCTCTCCCATGTTCATGTCCGTGCAGCCGCCTGGCCTACAGCCCTCAGTCCTGCCCCATGGGGAGGGGATGCCAACACCCCTGGGGCAGGGCTGACACCCAGACCCCCTGCAGCTCCTCCTGGGGGAACTAGGCCTCTCTCCTGCTGGCTCCCTGTGGCCGGGATCCCATGTGCTCCCCCTGTTTGGTTTTCTCCATCATTTGTCCCACTCTGCCTACTGCTGTCCTGCAGAAGGAAATATGGAAAGGAGAACAGAAACTCTCACATCTGAGGAGACTGTCACATGGTAATGTGACAGAGACTCTGTGCTGGACAGAGATGTCCTCCGGATTTGGGGGCCTTGTCTCATGCCTTCCAGCCCGAAGCCCTGTGTTGTTTCCTCTTGGAGTTTTCAAGGCATCTGCCCTTCCACCCTCTTTCTGACATTTTACTATGATATGTCCTCGTGTGGGTCTCCTCTCATCTGCTCTAGGTAAGAATTTGGGTGCGTCTCTCAACAAGTGTGTTTATCCCTATAAAGTGGGAGAAATATTCTTGAAATTTATTTCATCATTTCCTATTCACCTCATTTTCTTAAAAGATTTTATTTGACAGAGAGAAACATAACGACAGAGGGAACACAAGCAGGGGAAGTGAGAGAGGGAGAAGCAGGCTTCCCGCTCGATTCCAGGACCCTGGGATTATGACCTGAGCCAAAGGCAGATGCTTAATGACTGATCCACCCAGGCACTCCTCACCATCGTTTTTAAAACTGTTGTTATTAACTTGTTGGAAACATTTGATTGAGAAACAAACAGGTCTTCTCTCCCGTTACCATCACATTCCTGATTGCACGACTTCAGGGAAGGAAAACAGTTATCATCCAGTGAATCCACTCAATTATTCATTTCTGTGGTCATATTGTTAGATTCCCAGAGCTCTTTCCTGTTCTATGATCATACAGCACTGTGTGGAGTTGTGTTTTTGTTTCACATCCATATGCCTGGTGCATCCTGTAGATGTGACTGATCCTAGTGGTAGGGGCCATGCTAGGTCTCCTGGTTCCTGCTTTCATGATATCATGACCTTTCTCCACACAGCACTCATCTCAGGAGCAACCTGCATTCTCTCTGTCATTTCTGTTCCATGCCCATCTCCCACATGACCCTGCCATTGTCCTGTCACCAGGGTGTCACCCTTGCTCCGCACTGTAGCTCCAGAGGCCAACTGATCCTGAGTCCCTGGAGGCTTCAAGATATCCACTGGATGATGGACTTTAGTGTGATTTGAGCAGCTGAGTCACATTGCTCCTTAATGTCCTCCTAGGCTCTGAGCCTCGCAGCCTCCCATCACAGAACATTCTGGAACATTGCAACAGCTCACTTGCATGGAGTGCACAGACATACCCACCCCCTGATAGACAGGAAACAACTAACAAGTCAACAAGGTCTCTGGGAGCAAACCTTTTGTGCTGAGCACTGCCTCCACAGCATCCTTCTGAGTCTCCCTTTCCCTGTCTGAACAAAGGGATGCCCTACAGGGTGCCTCCTGGGTTTGCTTTCATGATGAACTGTGACCCTCTGTGCAAATCACATGGTGATAATCCATGACACATGCTAATGTTCCACTATTTGTATTTACCTTCATCATATTGATTATAGCGATTACATAACTTCTGTTCTTTGTTTTTATAAACCACAAGTGAACGCACATCCTTGTAAACATATGTAATTACCTCCTTAGGATAAACCCCTCAAAGAAAATGTCTGTTTCACAATATAAGCACATAGCATTTGTGGAGACATTTTTCTAAAGCACCCATTGAAAATTGTGTCCCAGTGATCACTTCCATCAACATTTACGACACTGTTTTCCTGACCCTCTGATGAACACTCTCATCCCTTACTTTCATCTTTGCCAAGTACATAGATTTATTTTACAGCTTTATTCCTATTACTTATTCCACATTCTCATATTTGTTTATGTTTTCTTATCACAAATACATTGGTTTGATGTTTCATTTCCACCTTCCCAAATTGTTTTCTAACATTTTTATTTCTCTTTTCTTTCTTTTTCTTTTGTTATTTGATTGCATTTGACACACAATGTTACCCTCATTTCAGGTGTACAACATAGTGATTCGCCATGTAATCCAACAATTCCTCTCCTGGGTATTTACCCAAGGAAAAGAGAAATACCAATTCTATAATTATGTTTTGAATCAGTTGTAGCTATTTTAAAATATGGAATTTAACAGAGAAGAGCCAGAAGCCCCCAACACTGGGAGCTGGTCTGACAGTGATAGTCGGACTCAGTGTGGTCAGAAGCTGGTGAATGTCCACCACTTGGCCATATTCCTCTCCTGTGGGACATGAGCCTCACAGAACATCAGCATCAGCCAAGGACACTCTGAAACCATGACATCACTTTGTGTCATTACAGACAAAACAAGGCACTACACAACCCACAGAATAATACGCATCTCCCTGTGTCAGCCAATGTGAGCAATCGCTGCTTCTTCACCATGACTGCTCTCTCTTCACTCTGGTCTGCCCTGCTGGAGAGCGGACTCACTGAGATGCTCAGCCATGGGATTGCCCACACGTCCTGACAACGCGCAGTCAGGAGTGGCCGGCAACTTCCACGGGTCCTCTCCAAAACTCCCATCCAAAGCCCATGTCCCATAGGTTCCAACACCTTCATATTAAGATGCCCCATGGCATCTCACTGCAACAGGTAATAGATCCAACTTGAATGCCCACAGGTGCTCCTGGTGGTCGTGGGCTGAAGAGCATTGAACCATGTTACCCTTTTATCTGTCACAATAGTTTTTGTGTCTTTTAATTTGTTCATGGACATGAGTTTGTATCTTTGTGAGAGTGTGGTTGGCATGCAGATATTTCATACATTTCCTATAGGTTTTTGACACTAGACTGTGCTTAGAGAATTTCTTCATCCTACAGTTGTAAACATTTCATGTATATTTTCACCTCGGTAGAAATGAGGAGCAGAGGGTTTCACAAGATTGAAGGGAAACATGGAGAATTGTCTGAATTTGGGCAAAAGTGTGGGGAGGAGCAAGAGGTAAAGGATGATAAGATGGTGGAATCTAACATGTCTGTCTTCTGCTTTATGACATTTACAAGTACATACAGAGCCTACGAGATACAAGTTGTAGCCAATATACCCTCTCACCTGGGCTCAGTGAAGACTTATGAGCCTCCTAATGTTTACCAGGTGAACACAACCAACACCAAGACATCCAAAGTAAGAGATAACAATGAGCTCCAGGGATGGGCATCTTGAACACTTATGACCTAGATGTGATAATCACGTTTTGGCTAATGTCTGTACACTTCAGCTGTCTCAATGCATGATACTTACACTTTCATGCTGTATTTTAAGCATCTGTTTCAGATCCACATAGACAAATCTTCAACTTCCATTTAAAGGTAAATTTAATACACATACACCTATGAGTCACACAGTCTCTTCTTTGAGGAGGATCCTGACAACTAAGAGCATTCTAGATATGTACTGTCTGAATAATAGTTATAAGCCACCTGTGGCTACTTAAATTCCTATTCATTTAAAACAATTAAAAATTCAACTGCTTAGCACACCAGCCACATTTCAAGTGCCACCTGCATCTCAAGAGCCACATGCATCTCATGGCCACCATACTGGACAGCGCGGATACAGAACAATTCCTTCCACACAGACTGTTGTATTGGAAGGTGCTGTGCTTCATGCTTTGTGGGTCTCAAGTCAAATATATTAGACACATGTAAAGTGAAAAGACCAACATGATTTCTCTTACAGACGACGTCAGATTCCTGTCTGGGATGAGAATACATATGAAGCCGATGTGTCACAAAATCAAAGTTGTTTATGCCTAGGTCTGGTGCCTTCAGGGGCAAACTGTCCCCAGTTAGAAAAGGGAAATCCCTGTCCCTCCACCTCCCTTCCCAGACTGGGGACCCTCTCTGCCATCACATTTCCAGGAGGTGAGGTCTCTTCTAGATGCACTCAGGGCCTGGAGTCAGAGCTGAGTTTTCAGAGGAAACAAGTGCAGCTCAGGGAAAGGGATTCTGCTGAGTGAGGAGGAGGCCAGGACAGGACCAGTGGGAGACTCTCCCAGGGTTTTCAGAGCAGCCGTTCTCAAAGTGTGGTCTGAGGAGCAGCTGATGTCACTGAGGCCCTTGCACAGAATCCATGAGGTTAACACTATTTTCATAACATTACTTAGACCTTATTTGCCTTTTCACATCATTGACATTCACACTGAGGTAAAACTTAGCAAGAATGGAGGTGATGGGTCCACAGGGCAATTGTTTTTCTTCACCACTACTCACTTCCATAAAAAAACAAAACCACTCTTTCCACCACTTTCCAAGCCACCACAATGGTCCCATGCATGTCCCAGCAGATGCTCTCAAGAGTATTAATGCCTAGAAGAGAGGCAAAGTCAGGTCTTATTAGGCCATGCTCCAAAGTCATCATCCCATTTCTAACTGTGATGACAAAGCATGGTTACATTGGGAATTTGAAATCACTGCTGATCACAGAGCTGGGATACTGCTGTGAACCTTATGAGCAGGTTAAACCTGAGTGAAGTGAGCAGCCACAGATTTGATGTGCAACTCAAAGATCTACCAAAATAGCAGGAGAATCTGCCCCCATCCCTCCAGTTTGGTTTCATTGTCCTGACAACCTCTGCTGGCATCATGGACCATGAAGAAGCAAAATGAAAACTCACATGAGGGAAAATCCTGAGACCTAGGGAGATAATACCTACATGCAAATAAAATACCTCAAAAACAAAAGTAGGACAAAAAACTAGTATCACATTCAAACATGCTGATCAAAGCACTAGAAATTATTATCTTTATTAATTATTCTCAATAATTATTCTCAATAATTAATAATTCTCAATTATTCTCAAATCCACATTTAAACATGTCATATGTGATGACATGGGATGTACAGCACTTCTACATACATAAACCCCAAGGGAAATAATTTGTGTAAAATTAACTGGCCTCTTTTTTCTTTTTTTTTTAACAGAATACCATTTTTACCCGAAGGAATGAATGACACAGAACTTGGATTATTTAGACTAGCACAGTTGACCGACAGTGTCTGGAAAATGAACATGAAGTTACCCTTTCAGGAAAATCAACTCATATACGACAGCTGAGAGTACTTGTTGCCTTGATCAAATGTAAGCTCTCAAGAGAAAAATCAGAATTTTGGGAAAATTGTGATGTACCAATAAACTTGACAGCTTCCCACTACTGATCTATTGGGATCTGTGGTAATATTAAAGCAAATATGACTTTTGATAAATCAATTTTAACCTCATCAACACTAGAACACATGCGTAACTTAAACAACACATTACTTTTTTTAAAAATCATGCATTAGTACAAGATCCATTCAGTGTGCAAGATGGGCCTGTGGATTTTAAGGCATCAGATGACAGAGTCAATGATAATCTCTCAAGTTCCACTTTGCAAATAACCTTAGAGAAAGTACAACTTGTGTCATTTGAATACAGTACCTAAGATGAATAGCCGTAATTATCTGAGAAGGTTATGAAACATACTATTCTCCCATATTTGTGTAAGATTGTACATTTTTTCATACACGTCAACCAGAACAACACAATAAAGGCAGAAGCAAATCTGAACATCCAGGGGACTTCTAAGGAGACAGACAAGAAAGGGACTTGCAAAAAAGTAAAATGCAAGAACATCACTCTTCTCGCTATGGTTTTTATTTGTAGAAATAATTATTTTGCATAAAAACAATATTTCTGTTTTCATGCCATGGTTATTAATATGATTCTAAATGAATTAATGAATTTTTAAACCTGTTTTATTCCTACTACGGTAAATACTGATAGAGATAACCCACAGACACAAAATGATCCTTGGGATCCTCAGTCATCTGTGAGACTGTGCAGATACATTGTGAACAGAATGACTGACTCATGGAGCTCCTGGGCCATGCCTCGGGGGACAGTGTGACAAAGAGCGCTCTGTGCAGTAGGTGACGGGTCAGGGCAAAGTCCCAGGTCCCTGGGTCGCCTCTCAGGTCCCAGGGCGGTGTCTGGGGTGGGGAAGCCCAGTGTGGGGAGTCTCCATCTCTCTGGGTTTCACTTTTCTCTTTCCCAACCTGTGCCACCTCCTCCTGTCTGGATACTCATGACACAGACCCAGCTGGCGCTCCCATTGGGTGCCGGGTTTCTGGCGAAGCCAATCAGCGGCACCGCGGTTTCGGGTTATAAAGTCTCCTCACCCGCCTGCGAGCCCAGCGGCGACTCTGTCTCCTCAGACTCTGAAGATGGAGGTCATGATGCCCCGAACCCTCCTCCTGCTGCTGTGGGGGGCGCTGGCCGTGACCGAGACCCGGGCGGGTGAGTGCGGGGCGGGAGAAAAGGGCCTCTGCGGGGCGGGAGCGAGGGGACCACCCGGCGGGGACGCGGGACACCCAGGGAAGGTGCCTCTCCGCAGCCGCCATCCCCGCCCCAGCCTGTGCTTACCCCGTCCCTCCTCGCCTGCACCCTGCTCTCCCCGACTCGGTGCCCTCTCTCCCTGCCCTCCACCTGGGCCCCGGGCCCCGCGCCGGGAGGAGGGTCGGGCGGTGTCTCAGCCCCTCCGCGCCCGCAGGATCCCACTCCCTGAGGTATTTCGACACCGCGGTGTCCCGGCCCGGCCGCGGGGAGCCCCGCTTCATCGTCGTCGGCTACGTGGACGACACGCAGTTCGTGCGCTTCGACAGCGACTCTGCCAGTCAGAGGATGGAGCCGCGGGCGCCGTGGGTGGAGCAGGAGGGGCCGGAGTATTGGGACCGGGAGACGCGGACCTGCAAGAGCGCCGCACAGACTTACCGAGTGAGCCTGCAGAACGTCCTGGGCTACTACAACCAGAGCGAGGCCGGTGAGCGACAGGGCCCGGGTCCAGGTCACGACCCCCATCCCCACCGCACCGACGGGCGAGGGTCGCCCCGAGTGTCCGGGTCTGAGCGTCACCCGAGTGTGAGGGACCCTCCCGCACCCCCACCCCCGTCCCCCATCCTTAAGCCCAAAGAACCGCGGGAACTTTTAGGCGGTCTTACTTTCTGTTTAACCCCCTCGCTGTCGGCCTGGGCCAGGGTCTCACAACATCCAGCGCATGTACGGCTGTGAAGTGGGGCCCGACGGGCGCCTCCTCCGCGGGTACAGTCAGGACTCCTACGACGGCGCGGATTACATCGCCCTGAACCAGGACCTGCGCTCCTGGACCGCGGCGGACACAGCGGCGCAGATCACCCGCCGCAAGTGGGAGGCGGCCGGTGCGGCAGAGCAGCTGAGGAACTACCTGGAGGGCACGTGCGTGGAGTGGCTCCGCAGGTACCTGGAGAACGGGAAGGAGACGCTACTGCGCGCAGGTACAAGGGGCCTCGGGGCCTCCCTGATCTCCCCTCCCCTGGGGCTGGCTTCCCACCAGGAAGGGAAAATGGACTCAGTGGCAGAACACCGACCTCCCACGGGTGGGGAGAGGGAGGTCCGCCTGGGTGTTCAGGTTCCTACTAGAGAGTGACTCAGCCAGAGGGCCGCTTTTCTCTAAAGGACAATTGAGGAATCTAGTCTTTCCCGGGAGGCAGGTGGAGACCATCCCTGCAATAACCCATCAGCGGTTCCCTTTGACCCTGGCAGCCACCCTGGGAAACCGGGCTTAACCTCTCAAGGCCTTTTTCTCCACTACAACACCTTTGGAGGTCTGACTGGATGTGTTGAGTCATTCACCCCCCACCACAGTCAGGACCGTTAGTTTGCTCTACCCCTTAAACCTACAGCCTCCTATCCTGGACCCTCTCCCTGACTCTAGAACTTTCCAGGATTAGAAGATCCCAAGGGCTGGGTTGGTGACTGAGTTTTGTGCTTCTTCCATCCAAACCAATACCCAGTCCATCTTCGAATGGTTACGTGAATGCCGTTTCAGTGGCCCATAAAGGTAAACCCTAGTGTGGATTTTCTGATTCTCTTCTCAGAACCCCCCAACACACATGTTACCCGCCACCCCATCTCCGACCATGATGTCACCCTGAGGTGTTGGGCTCTGGGCTTCTACCCTGCGGAGATCACCCTGACCTGGCAGCGAGATGAAGAGGACCTGACCCAGGACACAGAGCTTGTGGAGACCAGGCCTGCAGGAGATGGAACCTTCCAGAAGTGGGTGGCTGTGGCGGTACCTTCTGGACAGGAGCAAAGATACACATGCCACGTGCAGCATGAGGGGCTGCCCAAGCCTGTCACCTTGAGATGGGGTAAGGAGGGTTTTGGGTAGAGCCTCTTCTCAGGGAAAGCAGAAGTCCTTCTGGAGAACTTCAGTAGGGCCAGGACACTTACCAGAGCTCTGTACCCCTGACCTTGCCTCCATTTCCAGAGCCATCTTCTCCCACCATCCCCATCACGTGGATCATTGCTGTCCTGGTTCTCCTGGTGGTCACTGCAGTGATTGGAGTTGTGATCTGGTGGAAGAAGTGCTCAGGTAAGGAATGGAGTGGGGTGGGGGATCTCAGGTTTCTTGTCCCACTGGGGGATTTCCTCGGTAGCAGACTGTCCTGCCTTGTTACTGAGAAGTACCATCCTCACAAATGGACTTGCCTGCTCTGGAGCTGATCACGAACACTCACTCTGTAGCAAACACTTGTGAAAATGAAGGACACATTTTCATCTTGTTAATTCTGGTGATGGGAACCTCATGCCCAGCAGTCACAGGACAGAGAGGAAAGTCCCTGCTGAGGACAGAACTCCAGCCTGCTGGGTGACCCAGTGACTCCTCACCTCGTTTTTCATGTTTCCTATCGTGTCCTGGGAGTTCAGTTACAATTCTGGAAACTTCATTTAGAACCAGGACTGGGAGCTTCCTCTGGGATCTCATGGCCCAGCCCTGTCCCAGGCCTCTGATATGCTATTTTTTTTCCACAGGAGAAAAAGGACCAGGCTACTCTCATGCTGCACGTAAGTATGGAGGGGTGATCCCTGAGACCCTGAGATAGTGTAGACAAGACCCCATCGGGAGCTCACACACCCCATAGCTCCTCCTTTAGTCTCCTCTCCTGTGGGCTCTGACCACATCCTGTTTGTTCTCCCCTAGGCGATGACAGTGCCCAGGGCTCTGATGTATCTCTCACGATTCCTAAAGGTGAGACCCTGAAGACCCTGATGTGGAGAAGGATTGAGGCATTAGGGACACTTTGAGCATGAGGGGAGCTTCTGAGATGTCCCCACTTGTGGGACTGACCTCAATTTGTACATTATTTTTTTTCACAGTGTGAGACCAGCTGCCTTGTGGGGACTAAGAGATGGAAGATTTCTTCACACCCCCACTTGGTGACATCAGCAACCCCTAACTTCTCTTTGTGCAGATGTCAGAATGTGTCTGTGTTCCTTTGAGCATAATATGAGGACATGAGATTTGCCCACCCTGCCCATCAGACCCCTCCCTATTCTGATTTTATTCTCCTTTCTGATGTGCTTTCCTGTTCCAGCAGAGGCAGGACTGGACCATCTCCATCCCTTTCCTTATTTCATGTTGGGCTGAGTACAAATGACTTACTTTTGTATTGAAAATGAGAATCCAGACATGAGTTGTGTTTTCTAATTCTTGCCATATGGAGTTGATGAGGTAATAAAAGAGGAGATTTGTAAAATTGAGACAGCAAATAAATGGAAGCACTGAGAACCTTCCAGAATTCGTGTGTTTACTGTGTTGAGTCTTGCGGGTGGGGGCAGAAGGTTGTGAGGAGACAAGTGGGGATGGGGCCTGTGCCCAGTGTGTGCTCAGTGCATCATGGGGGTGACATGCTAACCCCTCAGCTGGGCCATCTCTCTGCTCTGTGTCCTTGACCCTTGTGTGGAAGCTTGTCTCACTAGGAGCTGTGATCACAGGGACTTGGATATCACCTCTCACCAGGACATTGTGTAGCAAGAGATTCCTGTGACTGGGTCAGCCTCACCTCAGGCCTGGGTTGGGTCATAGCCTCCATTTGGGGGTGGGCTTTTTTCATTGTTTCTCTAGAGCATCAGGCCGGCTCTTGCTCTTGTGTACCAGTTCTTATCACATTCTCCCTTGGTGACCCTATCGTTTATAGCAGCAGGTGTCCTTTGGGCTGTGTTCCCACAGGCCTAGGTTGTCCCCTGCACACAGGAGTCTCTGCGGTATGGAGAGATGAACTTTCAGATTCATCCATCTCCTCCCTTCACTCTAGACCTGTTTTCTAGATTATTCTTGGGATTCTGGAGATAGAGGAGGAATCTGAAAGTTTCTCAGCCTTAATAAACATCAGTTAGTTTCTCTCTCGAGCTGCTCTACCCTCTCTCCCCTACCCCTAGTTCAATGAGCCTAGTGCTGGCGTGGAGCCAAGTTCATGGATTTATAAAGCAGAGCCTAATGTAGATCTCTTTGTGGTTGGAGAAAACGACCCAAAAAGCCTGAGTACAGTGTTTCTGGAGAGAGAACTCTGTGTGCTGTGCTGTGCTGTGCTGTGCAGGAGAGATGGTGTGCAGGGAGGGGCTGAGCAGAGAGAGGGAGGGGAGGGCAGCCCTGTGAGGGGAGAGAGACAGCACTGATGGGGAAGTGGATGCACGTGGGGTGGGAGCTGCCTCGGAACAGCTGTTCCTGAGACTCATCTAGAAGGAGTCCTCTAGCTGCTCATTCATTCCCTGATAACTGTCATGTGCCACATACAGGACATGCTGTGTTTACATCTGGGCACCTGAGTGAGACTAAGAAGAGGGAAAATGTGCTGGTCTCATGGAGAGTATGTTCTAGTGTAAGGGGCAGACTACACTTGACCCTCCGACAACGTGGGGATGGGACAGTGACCCCCTCGTGCAGTCAGAAATCCAAGTATAAATTTTGACTCCCTCCAAACGTAAGAACTAATAGCCTACTGTTGCTGGAAGCCTCCCTGATAACATGAAGAGTCACTTAACACATGTTTGTGTTACATGTAGAAAACAGTCTTCTAACAATGAATGAAGCTGCAAAAATTAGTCAGAAACCACAAAGAAGAGGAAATGCATGGACAGGACTTACTGAAAAAGTCCGCACACAGGTGCACATGTATGGTGCAAACCAGTGTCATTAGGAAGTGAACTGTGTGTTGTGTAAGCGCAGTAGTAAGGGAAGTGTTTAAGTTGGAAGTTGGCAGGAGCTGTGAGGAAGGAGACCCAGAGATCACCTGTGCTGAGACAGGGACGACGGCTTCTTTACTCCAGGGATCAGGGGAGCCTCACTGAGAAGGTGACCTCATCATGGAGGTCTGAGAATATTAGAAGGCTTTGGAGTTTTCTCTGAGTGAGGAGTGGAGTTACAAGAATGAACAGATCAATGGGATTGACTTTCTAAGCAGCACCTGTTTGCTGCTGTGAGAATCGAGAGGTGCAGGGTGAGCCACCAGTAGGGAAAATGTAGGAAACCAGTGCTGTGTCCCAGGAGGGGGATGTGGGCTGTATGTCTGGGGTGTGAGGAGGGAAGATAATAGGAAGTGGTTGGGTGCTGGATATTCACAGATGGACTTTGCAGCATTTCCTAATAGATTCATTCTGGGTGGTGGGGAGGAGGAATCAAGGAGGGCACCCAGTATTTCAGACTGCAAGTAGAAATGTGGAGTGCCTTCCTTGGATATGGGGAAGATTCTGGAAGCAGGACACTGGGGGAAGCAGCATCACAGGCATCCAGGTTAGGCATGTGGAATCTGAGACAACTATTAGAAATCCAGTGAGGTTGGCAGTTGGATACAGAGTACAGGGGAGGAGAAATATCCAGACTGGAGAAATAGATTTGGGAGGCGACAGTATATACATGATGATTAAAACCTTCAGCAGAGATGAGGTCACCAAGGGGGTGAGAACCATAGAAGAGAAAGGAACAGGACCAAACCCTGGACTCCTCAGGGCTAAGTAGGCTGATCAGAACACACACCCAGAGCGCACTGCACAGTCCGGTTCTGCGTCTAGAAGGCACAGAGACCAGGGAGGCCCAGTCCTCAGTGTGCACAGGAATTTCCTGGACTATGAAGATCTAGACAGTCTGGGGTAGAGCATGAGATGCTGGGTTGATAACAAGGTTGGTGCTGCTGCTGCTGCTGCTGGTCGTCAGATCCCACACTGAGTAACGAGCACAGGAAGCAGGATCCCCACATGGCCGCACATCAGCCTCTCCTATAGTGATTCCTGGGCCCACGCCCAACATTTTAAGCTGGTGGGTCTGGGGAGAGGCCCGAGTATTTGGTAACAAAGCCACAGGCAATCCTGTGACTCCACCAGATAGAGAACACTGAAGTCATCGATGAGAACCCTCATTGTGGGAAGGGGTCTTACAGACACATTTAAATGGTTTTTCGGGAGTGTCTGGGTGTCCCACTCTTGGTTTCAGCTCAGGTCATGATCTCAGGGTCATGAGAACTAGCCCATGCGATGAGTCTGCTTGAAATGTCCTCCCTCTCCATCTACCCCTCCCTGCCCCTCTCACACACGCTTGTTCTTTCTCTCTCCCTTTCTCTCTGTCTCAAATAAATAAATAAAATCTTCGGGTGGTTTTTTGTAGGAAGAAAAATGCAGGATATACTGGGAGATGCTTTTTTCCTCTCCCATGGGGCACAGCCAGGTGACTGACTGAGGAAGTTATCAGCTCAACATAAAACATCTGAGTTACCAAGAGTGTAGATCTTAATGTCTGCATCACACAAAAGGAAATGGTAACTATGTGACGTGATGCACGTGTTAGCTAATGTTACGGTTGTTATCAGTGTGCAATACAGAAATGTATCAATCAGCAGGTTGTACCCTAAACTCACACAATGGTGTATGTCAATCATATCTCTATAAAGTTGGTTAAAAAAAATGCCTGAATTCTTGCTCTTGGAAACTCTTTACATGGGTTTCTGACTCCTTGTGATACATACATATAGTTACACAGAGACTCGGGGAAGAGAGAGAATATATGGGACCTTGTTTTATTTCCAGGAAAGCCACGATACAGGCTTGAGACTACACAGCCAGGAGCAGAATCCACACTGGACCCTAGACGGGGGCCCACAGACAGCCAGCGCCTGCTATTGGGTATTGATGCCACTGTCCACACCACTGAATCCCCTGAGGGAAGACACTAGACCCTGCGGCTGGGACTGCTATCGCTGCTGCCCCTGACAGCTGCATGACACGACTGTGACACTGCTCAGACCCCCTCTGCCCAATGCATGGACACTGTCCCAGTGTGTCTGTCATGTGTCCTGAGTCCGAGTCTGGCAGGTGGTCGCGTGACTGTTGAAGCTTCATGTCATGTCCACCTGCAGGACTGGCAAAGTGGGTTCCCCTCTCTGTGGATGGAGGTGTCTCTGCCCCCAACAAGATTGTTGACATGTGGCATTCCTGTGCGTGGGAAGAGAGGTACAAGTTCTGGGAATGGACATTGGGGTTCAGGAATGGAAAAGAATGACAAATTTCCACATTGGAGCAGTGATCTGAGACTAGATCTTGATCTGCACCCTGTAGGCACTCAAGTCTGCTTGGATGAGGAGTGACTCATAAATAAACTCATCTTTCAACTTACTCCCTTGATGGTTGTTATGGCCCAGGTTTCTCCCCTCCAGTCCCTACTCATAGATAAGTGAAGTAGCATTGTTGGGTCATGAAGTGATAGCTCAACACATCTTCTCCATCCTTTGTCTCTTCCTGGGATTAAAAACCCAGATCTGGGGGCACCTGGGTGGCTCAGTGGGTTAAAAGTCTCTGCCTTCGACTCGGGTCATGATCTCAGGGTCCTGGGATGTGGCCCCACATCCGGTTCTCTGCTCAGTGGGGAGCCTGCTTCCTCCTCTCTCTCTGCCTGCTTCTCTGCCTACCTGTGATCTCTGTCAAATAAATAAATAAAATCTTAAAAAAAAAAAAAACAACAAACCCAGATCTGTGTCACTTCAGATGATCCTCATATACACACTGACATTTGATGTTTCTTTCCTATGTACATATTTCTGGGGAGAGTATCCATAATTTCACCAGGTCTCTTGTGGCCTCCACAAAAGTCTGAAAACCCTTTATAGTATAGACACTGTCCTACTTCATGTCTGGTCCATGAACAGCTATAATCGCAGTGTTTCAGCAGATCCAATGACGTGATATTCATGCTCAGTTTTGTTTGGAAATAATCAGTCTCAGACAGGAGAAGGTAAGAGCTTTCTGGCTTATACTCACTTATACTTATACTCACTTCCAACTTCTGTGTACTTTCTGTGGGCTGAGGAACAGTTCCCAGACCAGGGCTGGCTCACAGAAGACACTGATCAGCACTGGTTTAGGTGACTTACACTCTAACACCGACTCAGGTGCCAGATAAAGAGCAGAAATGAAAAGTACTTACTGGGGATTCCATTTCTACCTACACAGCAGACTAAGGTTTAAGGCTGCCCCTCTCCATGTGAGGTGATGAGCACTGGTGTTATATGGAACTGATGAATTATTGAACTCTACATATGAAACTAATGATGTACTCTGTGTTGGCTAATTGAATTTAAATAAAAAAAAAATTTTTTTTAAATAAGGCTGCTTCTTCTCCCAAAAATGAAAATGATACAAAAAAACATAAAATCACCCAAAAGTACAGAACAATCAACAGAAAAATCATTTAGCCCAAAATTTATAAATGGACCATAAGCCAGAGAGAATAGTTGCTCTGATCCGTAGAGTATTTTACAAATCTAGAAAATCTTAGCTTGGCTTCTCAGGCTCAGGAGCTTCATAGAGAGGAGATAATGCCCAGAGCTGCTTCATGTGAGGAGCAGGAGAAACATCCCCTCCCTGAAAATCTGGAACCTAAGATTCACATCCTCAGAACAGGGTGACACAATCTGTTCTATCTTCAAGTGCAAGAACATTCTAAGGAAATTTGCCTTTAAGTTGGGAAAAAGTAAGGAAACAGCTATTTCAAAAATTTGCAGACACGGACTAAGCATCTGTGATTTGTAGTCCAAATTTGCTTTATCATCAGCCATTGGGCCAAAATAACTTCATGTCATTAACTTAGTTTATAATCGTCCTGGATTGGTGATGATCCAAAACTTTTAAAAAAGAAATTTCTCTAGAGAAATCTCTATTTAACCTACATGGCAAAAAACTTACACAGAAAATTGCACAGAGAAAAAAAGCAACTCGTAGAAAGAAATGTAAAGTTCAAATGGAAAAAAGACTGTGGTTAAGTAACCTTAGAAAGTGTGAGTAGTAAAAAGCTCATGAAACTTCAATATTGGAACCATAAGATACAATATTACAGGACCAGGAAATGATACAAATATATAAACATATGTTATTTGAATATATATTATGGGTATGATATAAAGAAAAAAGTCACAAAATTTAAAATGTAGAAAATTTGGCAAAAGCAAAAACACCTCTTAAGAAAATAACAAAATAAACTGATTAATGATTAAATAATGAAAATATTACAGTTTATTCACTGAATAAGAAGCTGTCAGTAAAAAGGAATGAGTGGAGGGGCACCCAGGTGGCTCAGCTTGTTAAGCACCTGCCTTCTGCTCAGGTCATGATCCCAAGGTCTTGGGATCAAGCTCAGCTTCTGGCTCCCTATTCAACGGGAAGCCTTGCTTCTCTTTCCCCCTATCTTCTCCTGCTCCCCTGCTCCTGTGCTCGCTCTGTCTCTCTCCTCTCTCCTAAACAAATAAAATCTTTTTAAAAAGAAAGAGAGAGAAATGAATGAGGCATGGAAAACAAAAAGCAAAAAGTAAGACAGCGACATAAATCAACAGTATCAATATTAACATTGCAAGTGAGTGGCTTAAATAAGTCAATCAACGTGCAGATTGTTCACCTGAACACAAAACAAGATCCACCTATGCTGTCTACAGTAGACGCACTTGATCTCAGTTACAAACAGATTAAACTCAAAAGGATGGAAAAAGTTATCTCAGGCAAACAGTGTAAGTCTGACATGTAAAGAACATTCCAGCCATGAACAGAATATACATACATTTCAAATGCACATGGAGCTTTCTAGAAGATAAGCCCTATACTAGGCCATTAAAAAACTCATTGAATTTAAAGGGGTAAAAATAATGCAAATATCACAGTGGCATGACACCAGAAATAACTGGAATGAATTTGGGAAACTCACAATATGCAGAATTAACACACTTCTACATAATCAAAGGGTCAAAGATATCAAAATGGAAATCAGAAAATACTTCAAGATTAATGGAAATGAAGACAGAGCATACCAACCCCGAGGGGTTCTGACTAAAGCAGTGCTGAGAGGAAATATATAGTTGGAACTGCCTGTATGAAAAAGAAACATATCCAATCAATTACCTGAACTTCAACATTAGGTTAAAGGAGAAAGAGGAGAAAACTAAACCAAAAGCAGGTAAAAAGGGATGCCTGGGTGGCTCAGTCGGTTAGGCCACTGCCTTCGGCTCGGGTCATGATCCCAGAGTCCTGGGATTGAGTCCTGCATCAGGCTCCTTGCTTGGTGGGGAGCCTGCTTCTCTCTCCACCTCTGCCTGCCACTCTGCCTGCTTGTGTGCTCTCTCTCTCTGACAAATAAATAAATAAAATCTTTTTTTTAAAAAAAGGCAGGTAAAAGGAAGGAAAAAATAAAGATGAGAGCAGAAGTTAAAGAAATAGAGAAAAGAGAATAAAATAACAATATAGGAAACTAACTGAATCAAATGTCATCCTTTAAAAGATCAACCAAACTGACAAATCTTCAACTAGACTCACTAAAAGAGAGAGAGAGAGAGAGAGAGAGAGAGAAATGACCCACATTACCGGAATCAGCAATGAAAGAAGTGATATTAGGACTGACCCCACAGAAATAAAGAGAATTAGGAGATTTTGATGCACAATTATATGCTAAAATATCAACTTGCTTCTATAAAATAGACAAAAACACAGAAAGACACAAATGACTAAAGCTGACTGAAGAAGAAATAGACCATCTGAATATACCTATAATGAGGTAGAAGATAGAGTCAATTGTATAAACTATTCCACATAAAAGCCCAGTTCCAAATGGCTTCACTTGCAAATTATACCATATGCTGAAAGAATTAATAACAATTCTTTACAAACCCTTGCCCCCCAAAAAAGAGGAGGAAACCCAACTCATTCTATGAGGCTAGGATTATTCAGATACCAAAACAGAGAAAGAAATCACAAGACAAGAAAACTACAAACCAATATCTCTTATGAATGTAGACTCACACACACACACACACACACACACACACACACACACACACACAGAGAGAGATCTCAACAAAATGTAGCAAATCAAATCTAGCAACATATAGAGTTAAACAAACAATGAAATTTATTTTGGGAATGCAAGATTGGTTAAACATCCATATCAATCAAGGTAAAACATATATATATATATACATATATGTGTATATATATATATATATTCATGGTATATACTATATATTAATATACTAGGAATATAGTAGATAAAAATGCCACATGCTTATCTCAACAGATGGACAAGAAGCATTTGACAAAATCAGACACCTTCTCATGATAAAAACTCAACTACTAATGGAGGGACTTTCCTCAATCTGATGAAAGGCATTTATGAAAACCCTTAAGCTAACATCTTACCTAATGGTGAAAGACTGGTTGTTTTCCTCCTAAGAGCCACAACACGAAAATAATGTTCACTCACGGCTTCTATTACACATTGTGCTGGAGGGGTGCTTGGGCGGTTCAGTCAGTTAATAGTCAGCCTTTGGCTCAGGTCATATCCCAGGATCATGGTCCCAGGGTCCTGGTCAAGCCTGCATGTGCTCCCTGCTCCCCTGGGAGAATGTTTCTCTCTTTCCCTCTGCCTGCACTCCCCCTGCTCGTGCTCTCTTGCTCTCAAATAAATAGATAAAGTTAAATTAAATTTAAAAAGGGAAATGCCAAGTGAGGTTGTCAGGTTGGCAGTCGTGTTTCTGAAAACTGGGCACGCTTCTTGATGGGTTCAAGGCAAAAGACTCAATGAAACCAAAGAATAGGGAAAGGAAAGGTTTTACTGACACGTAAAGGAGAACACCGGGGATGTTTCCCAAAGCAGCGTGTCCCTGAACAACACTGGGGAAGTTTCAAGGTGAAGGTACAGATGTCATGACTCCTCTGACGCAGGACACCTGACCCTCAGTAGGAACCGCTGTCTCTGCTGCTCCTGGCACCTAGGTGATACTCGTGCCACTCAGGCCGAAATGTCTCTGTACAGACTTGGCACCAGAGCTGGGAGCCTGTGGCTGCCACGTCCCATCAGACCTGCCTCCAAGCAAGTGAAGATGTTAAAGATACTTTTTCCAGAGGAGAAATGAAAAGCATAGACTTCTAATAAAATCTATTGAAAATGAGACACTTGTGACTGGATCCTGTAGTCAGCCTTCCATTCCTGGGGTAAGAATTATGATTCCTTTGTTTTGCCCCTCCTGGAGGACAAACAGCCATGGTACATAGTGTTCAGGTTAGACTCTGAGAATGCCCAGGGATGTGACTGGATAGTCACTGTCTGGTCTCCAGAACATTCTCATGGTCATTAAAATATATTGTATGCAGGAACAAGTGCAACTCTGAAAAGGGTGTTTGGAGGGAGCCACATTACAGATGAAGTGTTTGGAACAGTAAAGGAAGATGCATCATTACACAGATATAAAAAAACTTGCCGTCACAATCTTCTCCTGCCCCATTGACAGCAGCTGAGGAAGCACCACGACAGATTAAAATTAATGAGGAACAAACTGACATGGGTGTGGACACAAAGCATCAAAGCTATAAGGAGTAGCATTTCCTATTTCTTGAGAAGCTTTTCAAGCTTTGGAAACCTTAAGTAACAGACAGCTCAACTATGTGCAATTGGAAATAGATATGAAAGATGAAATTATAATTTTGGCCAACACAAAAAAGACAGAACAGAAAGACTTGCCAAGGAGGATTCCAAAGGATTCAGCACGCTACCGTTTCTTCCTATGGGAAACATTTCCATGAAGGAGACGTTTTGAAGTCCATAGTTTTTATTTATTCAATGCCCAGATACACATGCTGTAAAGAGAACAGACACTGTATTCTAGCTGCGAGAGCCCTCTGCTGGAAACTGTCGAAAGACAACTACAAATGGACATCATTAGAAAGATCGATAGGGTGCTTGGGTGGTTCAGTCAGGTAAGTGTCTGCCTTCAGCTCAGGTCATGACCTCAGGGTCCTTGGATCGAACCCCACGTCTTGCTCCCTGCTTGGCAGGGAGCCTGCCTCTCCCTCTCCCTCTGCCCCTCCCCTCTGCTTGTGCAAGCTCGCGCGCGCTCTCTCTCTCTCAAATAAATAAAATTTTTTAAAAGATTTTATTTATTTATCTGACAGAGATCACAAGTAGGCAGAGAGGTAGGCAGAGAAAGTGGGGGAAGCGGGCTCCCCGCCGAGCAGAGAGCCTGATGCGGGGTTCAATCCCAGGACCCTGAGATCATCACCTGAGCCGAAGGCAGAGGCTTAACCCACTGAGCCACCCAAGTGTCCCTCAAATAAATAAAATCTTTTTAAAAAGGAGCAGGGTTGGGGGCACCTGGGTGGTTCAGTGGGTTAAGCTTCTGCCTTTGGCTCGGGTCATGATCCCAGGGTCCTGGGATCAAGCCCGGGATCCGGCTCCCTGCTCAGCAGGGAGCCCGCTTCCTCCCTCTCTTTTTGCCTGCCTCTCTGCCTACTTGTAATCTCTGTCTGTCAGATAAATAAATGAAATCTTTAAAAAAAAAAAAAAAAGAAAGAAAGAAAGATCAAGAGAGAAAATGGGGATGAGTTGACAGTGAACTTCCTTTATGAAAAAGGACACCCAAAGCAGCAGGCACATAGCAAAGTTTTGCAAAACCGAGAGGTCCTGCAGCAAAACCAAGAATTCAAAAACTTACTAGGGGTCCAGCTGAAAGTGAAGCCACTGATGATTAAAATCATTGTATTGAGGATTCCAATCCTAGTTTTTTAAAAGTCCAGCTTTACTACAGGAGAACTGTTAGATCACTGCCCACAGGTCAGCTGACCAAGCTGTTCACTTCTGTGTTCTTAAAGTCAAGGTTACAGAAGACTATATAGGATGTGCTATTAATTTTGTCATACTGTTTTTTAAAAAGTGTGTAAAAGTATTTTTTAACTGTTATCACTTTTTAATGGAATTCTTCCAGGCATTGTCCTCTCCATTAGAGTGTTTTTTCAACATTATCCGAGACCACATGGCTGTATCAGGCTCAGGATTATTTTGTCTTTTGCCCATAGGGTACTTCTAATGTTTATGTTAAGGTGTAGCAGTGAAAAAATGTAACAATGGGAAAAGCCCCCGTGTTTTGAAATTACCAACTCAAGGCCAGTGGCCCACAGCCAGGCCACATGGTCAGGCAGAAGGACAATGGAAACATGGTCTATTAAAGGAATAGCCACAGGGGGGCTGGGCCTTGCTCATTATGGGAATTTGTGATGCATCAAAGGAGGACATGATGATGCCCATCACAAGAACCACCTTCTGAGTTTGGAAGTGGATTGGAATGGATGAGTGGGTTTCCTGGTGTCCTCTCTTAGGATAGCCACCTAGGTCAGGGAAATAAGGGGGACAGAGGGAGCTGTGGCAATGTAGCAAAAGGCTGAAATTCTGCAGTCCACTTGCATCTTCTGTGGCCCAAAATACCAAACAGAACTGCTCTGGCTGCCAACCAAACACCACAGAGAGCTAGGAGGCCGACCCCCCAGTAGGAAAGCCTTGAACATAGCTAGCAAATCAGAGCCATAACGGTAACCCCAAGGGGGCGATGAAAGGGCCTTGACAGGAATGCGTATTCTGGATTGGGCTTTGCTTACCCAGTGATAGATGCCAACAGATAGAGTCCTATTAAACAAACAAACAAACAAACAAACACCACAGAGCATAGCTATGCTTCAAGTAAAAGTCTAAAAAAAATAAAATGCACAGAGAGGACTGGTCCTGTGAGGACAGCTCAGGGAATGTTACACGTGCACACCTCCACGCATTACCCGCAGAGCAAGATGCAGAACACGCTGAGCTTCGCAGAGATTCCCAGTCAATATGTCACCACAAAAGGTAACCACTCTCCGACTTCTGACATTATAAATTAGTCCTGGTCTTCAATTTCACATACAAAGGGTCATACTCCTGTGTGTGGCTTCTTTCACTCGGCGCCGTGTCCGTGAGATTCCCCCACACTGTAGGGTGTAGCCACGGTCCAGTCTTCCTCAGGGCTGCGTGGTATCCCGTTGCACAGATAAGCTACAACTTATGTATGTATTTTCCTGTCATACGCATCTATGTTTTTTCACACTGGGGCAACGATACACAGTACTGCTGAGACATTCTCGTACACGGCTCTTGGTGCACATGTGGAAAAAAAGTACTGAACCAGCGAAGAATGCTCGGTCACATTTCCTCACACCACAAACACATGACAAAAAATTACGTCCCACAACGGGCATACAGACATGCTGACAGAGTAGCAGCTTCATGGGGAATGGGAACAGGCAACAGAAACATTGTGGAAAAGGGGTGTCGGGGCCATGGAGGCGTGAGGTGCCGGTTTACACTTCACAAGTGTGCGCTCCCACCCAGTGTGAGTGAGGCTACAGGACAGTCCCCACTACACAGTTTTCCCTGGGGGATCTGAGTAGGAGGGATGGGGACAGTTGCCAGTGTGACTCTACAGTCCTTCCCAAGGGAGAGGACCTCGGTATGACTGTGGTTCACCTCAACATTCTCTCATCCTACCCGATGCAGAGTCTCGGGACAGGGATGCAAGTGTGAGTGCCAGAAACGGGAAGGATCCTAAGACACTGTAAGTACTTTGTTAAACCCTGATGTGGGAATTCCTAAGGGCCTGAAGGGGAGGGCTGTGCCTTCACCCCATCCGGCAAAGTTGGGGCTGATTGTGAGCATAGCTACATCCCCTGGTGGTCCCTTACCCGCCAGTTCTGTCCCTGTGTTTCCCTCCCCTCTATAACCGAGAGTGGACTGGGGGGGGGGGCACTTGTCAGACTCATGTTGCTGCCACAGTCTAGACCAGCACAGCAGCCACACATAATGTCCCTTCCAGTGGAAGAAAATGAGGTATAAATGCAGAGAAGTAGAAATAGTAACCGAGGGTAAAGGAGGGGATACATTCGCTATGTCATGAGGGAAATCCATAGTACATTAGCGCCTCGGAAGAAGTGTGAGCAAGAGATGACACTGTCTCTTAGCTCCGTCATCCCAGACCCTGAGAGAGAAAGCCGTGTGCTGTGAGAATATTGCTGCTTCTGGAAGCTGGCAACACGGAATGGACCCAGCAGACCTAGGAGGCCCTGGGAGACACTGTCTTCCAGGAGGATGACGGGCTGACCATTAATGACCAGATGGGATGTGAGTACTGGGCCAACATCTCCGTAGTTCTGGTCCCACTGCTACAAGGGATCAGTGCTCAAAGACCACAGCATGGCTGCGGGATAAGTAAAATATGTGGTCTTTGTCCCTGATTCCTGGCACCCAGCTCCCCAGCCCTTGGGATCTCCTGAGTGATAAGACCGTCACCAGTACTCTAATGAGATGACTTGGCCAAGGGTCTTAAACAGTTCAGGTTGGGGCTGGTGACCAGGAGGACCAAGCCATGACTATAGTTGGAGCCATAAACCTCCCTCCCCCACCTCTGTGGAGAGGCTCTGGAGGCTGACTTACATCCCCAACAGCCAGTGACTGAATCAAGCATGCCTGTGTCGTGAAGCTTCCATGAAGACTGCTCTACGGTGGGGTTCACAGAGCTTCTGAAGTGGCGAACAAGTTCACGTGCTCCGAGGGGGGCACATTCCAAGCCCACGGGGACAGAGGCTCCCACATCGGAACCTGCACGCTCCCACACTCCTGAGCCTGTTCATCTGGCTGCTCGTGCGTGTCCTTATAATAAACCATAATAGTCAGCATGGAGTTCTCCTGAGACCCAGGAGTCCTTCTAGCAAGCTACTGAATGTCCAGGGTACCCGAAACTTTGTAGCCAACTTGAACAACAGTGCCTGGGACATGGGAACCTGAGAGTTGAGCTGAGGGCAACTTGCAGGATGAGTCCTCCCATCTGTGCGTCCCATGCTCACCCCAGGTCGGCAGGGTCAAGTGTGAAATGAATGAATCGGAGGACACTCAGATGGTGACAGGGAATCAGAGAGCTGGTCCATTGGGGGAAGAAACCCTCTCTGCCCCACAAAGAGAAATTGAGAGTTAGAGCAAGCAAGTAACCTGCGCCTCATCTCATCCGGGAGCAAAGGATAAGCAGAACGGAAGTCTGTCTATCATGTCCGTCTGCCTGTGACCAGCTGCTCAGGGTCCTGTTGAGAAATGAGACAGCAGGACCAGCATGGAGTCATGGATGCCACACACCACTGGGAACATCAAACTTAACCTATCGCGACTTCAGCTCTCAGGATCCCATGTCTCTGGCACTGTTGTTCAAGTTGGGCAGCGGTCCCATGAACGCTGACAGATGTTAGAGTCTCTCCCCAGAACATCGCCACACACACAGGAAATCGACACAGTCACACGACACGTCGGTGCACACAGAGAACTCACGTCTTGCAGACCCGGGGCTTGTGGTCCTTGCAAGAACAAAGGAGGGCAAATCTGCCCCGAGCCATCAGGCCACCAGCCCACCTCACCACTGCCCATGTTTGTGAGCAAAAACTGCAGTGGATGACAGCTCGGTCTGATCACGTAGTGTCAGGGGAACGAGAGGACAGCTGTCATTTGTTACCTACTTGTTCCCTCGGCCAAACCTGAGCGCCTAAAAAGCACCAGGTCGAGATGCAGCCTCAGATCTGTGCTCTGAGAATGACAGTTAGTTGCTCTCCTTCCATCCCTCGCCCCCAGCACCCCAGCTGCCTCAGTCTGGGGGCCAGGGCCAGTCTGACAGGCTGGGTGCTCTGTTTCTCTCCCAGGAATATCTCCCTGACCAGTATGCCCAGCAGTTTAGTGGAGTCCTGCCTAGTGGGAATGGGGCCTACTGGATGTGTGTGGCCACAAGGACCATTAGAGAGAGGATCAGAGGTTCACTTGCTACATGGAAGCCATAGGGAATTGCAGTGCACACCCTGTGCCCTCACATTCTGGGCCTGGTCAGGACAGGAGGCAGGGTGGGGAGGAGACAGCAGTCCTGTGGCCCTGGGGTAGCCGGGTCAATATAAGACCATTTTCCAGGAAAGGCCCTGGTGCATCAGAATGGAGGAACGACCCTCTGCTTTTCTTATTGCTGCTTGTTTCCTTATTAGTCATTCTTGCATGAGTCCTCTCTCTAAGAACAAGAAGTCAACAAGAGCAGTGGGAGCCCAAGTGAGAAATCTGGGCAGTGGGTGGATGGTAGGGGCTCTCTGGGATATGAGGGTCCCTTACGTCTCCCTCTGCACAATATGGAGGGAACAATAAGCCCCTGTAACAGGAGCTGAAATCTGAGTGCTGAGAGAGTGGGAGCCACATGTACATATACACCCTTAGCCCTATTCAAAGCCAAGGTCCCTGGGGCCCTTGAGGGGTGAGCATGACCTCTTCTTGCTCTGGATGTGGATTGGATAGTGGGGGCTGAGGCTTCGTGCTCTGAGCTGGTCCCTACTTCTCTCTACCCTCAGGCTCAGCAAGATTGGTCCAGGGGCATTTCCAGGTGGAGAGGTGCAGGAGAGGGGATGACAGTGGCAGTTTCAGGATGTGGAGAGTGGATAAATAGCCTCAGAGATGGGGTCTCAAGAATCTCCTACATCTCATTTACAAGAAGGCTGTAAGAGGCACTGCCTGAATTGCCTGGGGAGTCCCTGCTAGGAAAGGGGCAGGAAGGCTCTGGCAGCCTCAGGCAAGGAGCATTAGGGGAGGACCTGTGATTCCAGGTGAGAGTGGGCCAGGAAGGAGCAGTGAAGGCCTCGTGCACCTGAAAGCTGGGCCAGGGATGAGGGTGGAGGGCTGTGAGCGTGGGGTTTTCCCGAGTCAGGTCATGTACAGACCCAACTGAAGCCTCTTTTTCTAGACTGCCTGCCAGTCATCTGAGCTTCCTGATGTGCCTTCCAGTTAGGAGCTGTTGGCTCAGGGGAGGGGAGGGAGGAGGCTGAGCTTCAGGTGGGGTCTGTGCCTGTAGCTGAGCATGGCCAACAAGCAGGCAACAGCCCTGGTGCACAGGTGGTTATGCAAGTGGGGATCAAGACATGTAGGGAGAGAAGGTGCTGTGTTTGTGACCACTTCCTTGCCTCGAGGAAGAGGTAATAGGACTTGTCCTTCAGGGATGCCCTGTGCTCCTTGGGTGGACGGGTTGGAGCTTGAGAGGAGGGGAGGCTTTGAGTTTCTGCTCCAGAGTGTTGTTCTTGGTCCCAGGGCCCTTTCCTGCTCCTGTCTTATGGTTGGTGGAAGCAGGCCCAGGTGACGATGCTAAGGGATCACGTGGGGCAGGGAAGACCAGCAGAGGCTGAGAAAAGAAGTGAGAGAGAAAATAGTGAGGGTGTTATCTTCCTTCAGAGAAAGGCAAAGCTGAGTTTGGACAACTGAAGAGGTCCTGAGAGCACACAAAGCAATATTTGGCACCAGATGGGCTTCTATTGGTTTCTCTTTCCTCCCTGAGCTTGTTAGCGTTCAAGACCTGGATTAACACCAGATGGCACCAACGGGCCGTAATGGCAGCAAGCAGCATTTAACAGCCTCAGTACACTTCCCATTGAGAGTAAACATATTCTAGAATATTCTAAACCATTCAGATCTCCAGATGACTGTAGTCCCAGCCCATGTCACACAGAGCAGAAGAGCTGATGTTGGGCCTCACTGACTCACACAATGAGATAAAATAAAAGGTGGTTGTATTATTTTGAGATTTTTTTTGTTATCTAGCACTAGGTAGCAGCAATGTCTAATGTACTACTATTATTAAATTTTATTTATTGTCTGTCTTCCTGTAAGATGGGAAGCACTAGGACAATATGTGCTGAGTCTCTGGCATTAAATGATTACCAGGCCTAACACAGAGATTGGTCCAGAGGCATTCATGGAATATACCTAGAGGAATAAATGAATGAATGAATGAATGAATGAATGAATGCTGTGATCAGAATTCCTTCAAGTTGGGCTTGGAGCTGGTAAGAGGAAAGTTTATAGGCGTTTCACATGGGGAGTTCTTTATGAAGTTTTGTGTGTGTGTGTGTGTGTGTGTGTGTGTGTGTGTGTCTGTGTGTCTGTGTTTTATGTGTATGCACATGCATGAGTTCCTATGTGAGTTTAGTATGTACGAATTGGTCTTGATTGCCTGAAAAAGGAACCAGGAATATGAAGAGTACCTCCTGCACTCATATTCCAAACACATGGGCAGTATAGACAGGTAGCACCTAACCACCAGATGCCTCTGAGATGTTTTGGGCTCGGGAAGGGACTTTAGTTATGTTGTAGGTCATTGACTCAGCTGCAGGGCTTGAGGCCCTTTGGAGCACGTGGTGAGCCACCCTCAAATCCCTGGATCAGCCATCAGAGTAGAAATGAGATCTGAGGTTGAGTAGCAGAGCTCCTGTCTAGCTGTTAAGGGTAGCAGACAGTGAGACCTGAGGTGGTCAGGACTGAAGAGTCTGGCATTGATATCACTTGACATCACTGTAGAAAGAGCCAGTATCCCAGCCTCTAGCATCAGCAAAAGCAGTAGGAAAGAGTGACAGGAACTCGTGTCCAAAGTTATCTCCATGGAAAGGGCAGTGTGTTTATTGGAGCATCCGGCATAATTGTGGGGCTGGCTGCAGATCTGGGAATCAACAGTTCTGGCTTGGAGACCTCTCTGTTCCCTAAAGCCAGAGTCCCTGGGCACTCAGTGGGGAGGAAACATCAATATCAGTGTAGATTTTTGGGAAACACTTCACAAGCCAAACCTGACCAGACATTCATTGCCCCTTTATGTAGGGCCCTGTGCTAGTGTCATAGGTCAGGGACACACTGGGGAGGTAATGAGTGAGCAGGAATAAAGGAGCTCAGGTCTTCTGTCCTCAGCCCTGTGACCACAAAGAGGTACTGCCACTCTGCTCTCAGATTCTCAACAAACAGCACTGAGGTGGGGACTGGGGGGAGGGGCTGGAAGGAATGGGGATGTGGAAAGTACACACATGTTCAGGAAAAATTGTAGGCTCAAAATGACATGTGGAGAGCTGATGTGTATACCTAAGGATGATTTCTGGCACACAGCCTAGAACAATATGGAAATTAATACAAACAACAAACATGTTGATGGGAGAATCTGATTTTCAGAGTTACCACATCATAAGATTGAGATGACCCATTTTCAAAAACAACAAAACACCAAGTGTACAAAGAAACAGGACAACATGACCCGTTCCAAGTTTAAAAAAAAAAAAGGCGGGAAGTGTTCCTATGGAAGATGAGATGGTGGACTTACTAGACAAGGACTTTAAATCAACTGTATGCATGATGCTCTGAGAATTAAAGAAGTCAAGAAAATTAGATATGGGTAAAATAAAGTATTTACAAAGAGACACAAATCATAAGGAGAAACTTAAAGGAAATTCCAGTGCTGATATGCACAATAACTCAAATGAAAATTTTACTAGAGGTGTTCAAGGCAGATTTCAGCAAGTAGAAGAAAGAATCACTGAACTTGGAGGTAGGATCATTGAAATGATCAAGTCTGAGGAACAAAATGAACACAACTGAAGAAAAGAGAAGAGAGCCTACTGGAGCACTGATATAACATAAAGTGGACCAACACAGGCAATGTGGGAGTTGCAGAAAGAAGAGAAAGAAAAAGGTAAGAGAGATTGTTTGAAGAAATAATGGCTGAAAACTCACCCAAATTCAAGAAAGATATGAACAGAAATATACTCCAATCAAAGCATAGAGCTGGGAAGAATAGTGACAGAGAAATGATCCAACTATATGTTATTTAAAAGAGACTCACTTTATCAAAAAACACAAATAGTTTGACAGTGAAAGGATGGGAAAAGGTATTCTGTGCACAAAATAGCCAAAAGAAAACTGGAGAATTTCTACTAATATCAGTCAAAATGGACTTAAAATAAAAAAAATTGGGGGGGGGGGTGCCTGGGTGGTTCAGTGGGTTAAAGCCTCTGCATTCAGCTCAGATCATGATCCCAGCATCCTGGGATCGAGTCCCACATTGGGCTCTCTGCTCAGCACAGAGCCTCCTCTCTCTCTGCCTGCCTCTCTGCCTACTTGTGATCTCTGTCAAATAAATAAATAAAATCTTTTAAAAAAAATTTGGAAGAGACAAAAAGAACAGTATATGTGAACACAAGTCTCAATAGGACATGAAGATGTAACAATTACAAGTGAGTAGCATTTAATAACAGATCAATAAAATCTATGAAGGTAAGCTTCGTAGAATGAAATGCAGAAGTAGAGAGACCCACAATAATAGTTGGAGAATTCAATAACCCATTCTCAAAATTGGATAGAGCAACTAAGCAGAAGAAAATTAAGGAAACAGAGGGCTTGAGAAACATAAAAAACCAACTAGATCTGACACCCATATACAGAACACTCTACCCTCAAATAACAGAATACACGTTCTTCTCCAGGGTACATGGGACCATTCCTAGGATGCTCCACATGTCAGACCACAAATTAAGACTCAACAGAATCAAAAAGAGAGATATCACACAAACTATCCAACCACAATGGGATGCAGTTAGAAATCAACAACAAAAGGAAAACTGGAAAATTCACAAATTGGTAGAAATTAAACACTCTTAACAAAGGGGCCAAAGGAAATCACAAGTAGAATACTTACAAAATATTTAAGTCAGTGACCATATCCTCCATGAGGGTTCTGCTTGTCCCCTTCATACCCTGTCTGCCTTCCTCCCTCCAGAAGAACTGGCTGTGTGGTGACAGGCTAAGGAGGAAGAGAGAAAGGAGGACCAAGAGAAGGAAGTTCTGGCCACATCTGGGTGGTGTCTGCAGTGCCAGCAGGGGAGGTAGCGGCCGTGGTGGCAGTGTGGGTTTCACCCTATGGAGGACAGTATGTGTGTTGCGGGGGGGCTGTCTCCCCACACTATTGTCCAGACACCTGGGATGCGGCCCCTCTGGTGGAGAAGATGAATAATCTCTCCTTTAGTGACCCACATGTCCCCTCTTCTTCTGTCCACCTTGCCCTGGAAAACTGGCTTTGAAATTACCCTTTTTGCCACCTGATCCAACTTACATGCCAACATGTGATGAACTTGAAAACCGCTGGACTTCACACCAGTCAGAAGGAGCAGACCGACAGTACTCTTCTAGAGAAAAAGATGCCATTGAGAGTGTTTCCATGACTAGAACCAGTCAAGGCAACAGAATTGCCTGTATTTTGTGTGTTGTTCACCCAATGCCTTGTATGCTTTACTCTTCTCACATGGAAAGGCTGTTGATTTTGATCAGATGATCAGCTTTTACATACCACTGAGATCATGGATTAATTGTAGTATATTCTCGTATGCTTATTCTAGGTATAGATCAAGTCCTGGGAAACCAACAGAGAAGAATCTCTATGCAGGTAGAGGAGCTGCTTAGCTTGCTCTTAGGACAAGATGTGGCATTCACCCTGAAAATGTGATCATATATGGCCAGAGTAGATGTACAGCTCCATTTGTAGATCTTGAGAGTGCTGCTGTTACTCTTCATTCTCCTTTGACCTTGGGAATGCCAGTCACTCTTCATGATACCAGAAGACCTATTGTTTTGATGCATTCCTAATCATGGACAAAATCTCTAAGAGAACTTCACCGGTGTTAGTAACTCATGAGACTGAATAAAGGACAGGCAAGACTAGGTAGGAAAATGGGTAGGGGGTTTTGTGACTAAGCTCACATAGGGGGCTATGTAATCAGGCTCACAGAAAACCCACATGTGGAAAAACAATATAGCAGAAGGCGAGGGGCCAGAGAAGAAAAGAAGGAGACTAAAGGAGCTGCTGGCTGAGAAAATGACTATGGATGATGGGTGTGGGGACACTGGAGACTGGGAAGGTCGCTGGAACCATGTAAAGAAGTTCCTCGAGCGATCTGGACCCTTCACACACCCTGATTTCGAACCTAGCACTGAATCTCTCCAGTTTTTGTTAGATACATGTAAAGTTCTAGTCATTGGAGCTGGTGGCTTAGAATGTGAGCTCCTAAAACTCTGGCATTGTCTGGTTTTAGACAGATTCATGTTATAGACATGGGCACTACAGATGTTTCCAATCTGTTTTGTTTCTTAAATTCCACATATGAGTGAGATCACATGATCTCTTTCTCTGATTGAATTATTTCACTTAGCATAATACTCTCTAGTTACATCCATGGTATATATCTATATATACCACATATTCTTTTCCATTCATCTGCTGATAAACATCTGGGCTCTTCCCACAGTTTGGCTATTGTGGACATTGCTGCTATAAGCATTGGGGTGCACTTGCCCCTTCGGATCACTGTAGTTGTATCTTTAGACTAAATACCTAGCAGTGCAATTGCTGGATTGTAGGGCAGCTCTATTTTCAACTTTTTCAGAAACCTCCATACTGTTTTCCAGAGTGACAGCAGCAGCTTGCATTCCCACCAACAGTGTAGGGGGGTTCCACTTTCTCTGCAACCTTGCCAACAGTGCTCATTTCCAGATTTCTTCATTTTAGCCATTCTGACTGGTGGGTTGTCTCATTGTGGTTTTGATTTGTATTTCCCTGATGCCAAGCAATGTTGAGCTTTTTTTTTTAATTTAATTTTATTCGTTCAGTGTTCCAAGATTCATTTTTTAGGCATCACCACCCAGTGTTCCATGCAATATGTGCCCTTCTTAATACCCATCCCCTCCCCTCCAAAACCCTCAGTTTGTTTCTCAGTGTCCACAGGCTCTCATGTTTCATCTCCCCCTCTGATTTCCCCCAACTCCCTTCTCCTCTCCTTCTCTCAATGTCCTCCGTGTTTTTCCTAATGCTCCACAAGTAAGTGAAACCATATAATTGACTCTCTCTGCTTCACTTATTTCACTCACCATAATCTCCTCCAGTCCCATCCATGCAGACACAAAAGTTGGGTATTCATCCTTTCTGATGGAGCCATAATACTCCATTGGAGATATATGGACCATATCTTCTTTATCCATTCGTCTGTTGAAGGACATCTTGGTTCTTTCCACAGTTTGATGACTGTGGCCATTTCTGCCATGAACATTGGTGTATGGATGGCACTTCTTTTCACTACATCTGTATCTTTGGGATAAATACCTAGTAGTGCAAATGCAGGACCATAAGGTAGCTCTATTGTTAATTTCTTAAGGAATCTCCATGCTGTTTTCCAAAGTAGCTGCACCAACTTGCATTCCTACCAACATTGTAAGAGGATTCCCCTTTCTCCACATCCTCTCCAACATTTGTTTCCTGTCTTGTTGATTTTGGCCATTCTAACTGGTATAATGTGATATCTCACTGTGGTTTTGATTTGAACCTCCCTGATGGATAATGATAATGAACATGTTTTCATGTGCCTGTTAGCTATTTGTATGTCTTCTTTGGAGAAGTGTCTGTACATGTCTTCTGCCCATTTTTTGACATGATTACCTGTTTTTTGAGTGTTGAGTTTGAGGAGTTATTTACAGATCATGGATATCAGCCCTTTTTCTGTAGTGTCATTTGCAAATATCTTCTCCCATTCTGTGGCGTGCCTCTTAGTTTTATTGACTGTTTCTTTTGCCTTTGGAGATGTGTCTTGAAAGAACTCCTCAAACTCAACACTCAAAAAACAGATAATCATGTTAAAAAGTGGGCGGAAGACATGAACAGACACTTGCTATGTGTGTGTCTCTCTCTGTCACATAAATAAATAAATAATCTTAAAAAAGAAAGATATGGTTCATATATACAATGGAATATTACACTTCCATCAGAAAGGATGAATACCCACCTTTTGTATCAACATGGATGGAACTGGAGGAGATTATGCTGAGTGAAATAGGTGAAGCAGAGAAAGTCAGTTATCATATGTTTTCACTTACTTATGGAGCATAAGGAATAACATGGAGGACATCAGGAGAAGTAAAGGAAAAGTAATTGGGGGAAAACAGAGGGGGAGATGAACCACGAGAGACTGTGGACTCTGAGAAACAAACTGAGTGTTTGTTTTTGGAAGGAAGGGGGGTGGGGGGTTGCTGGTGGGTATCAAAGAGGGCATTTATTGCATGGAGCACTGGGTGTGGTACATAAACAAAGAATCTTGGAACACTGAAAATATAAAATAAAAGAAAATAACTCAAAACATATGTGGTGTATATATATAATGGACCATTACTCAGCCATCAGAAAGGATGAATACCCATCATTTGCATCAACATGGATGGAACTGGAGGAGATTATGCTAAGTGAAATAAATCAACAGAGAAATACAGTTATATTACTTATATCACTCATATATGGAACATAAAGAATAGCATGGAGGACATTAGGAGAAGGAAGGGAAAAATGAAGGCGGGGCAGGATTCAGAGTGGGAGATGAACCATGAGAGACTATGGACTCCAGAAATCAAACTGAGGGTTTTAGAGGGTGGGGTTGGGGAGATGTGTTGGCCTGGTAATGGGTATTAAGGAGGGCATGAATTGCATGGAGCCCTGGGTATTATACACAAACAGTGAATCATGGAACACTACATCAAAAACTAATCATCTACTGTATTGTGACTAACATAACATAATAAAAATCATTTAAAAAATCATTTATAAAAAGAGAAAACAATCTCCTCTTGGGAGGGGAGCCCCAGTTCTTACCTCAAAATTCCCCTTGAGCATTCCTGCTACCACGTTATTGCCTTCAAGTATTGACCACCATTAATAACCAAAAGCACAGAAAGAAAAAGAAAAAATAAACTGAAAATTTGCCAAGGCTTTATTAAAGGCTAGAATAACAAGAAAGTAAACACAATATCACATGAAGTGCCTGGGTGAGTCAGATTGTTGAGTGTCCAGCTGCTGAGTTTGTCTCAAGTCGTGATCTCACGCGTTATGAGATGGAGCACCTCTTCGAGCTTCACGCTCAGCAGGGAGTCTGGAGATTCTCTCCCTCTGCCCCTCCCCCTGCTCGCTCGCTCTCTTTCTCTCTAAAATAAATAAATCTTTTTTAAAAACACAGAATATCACGGGACGCCTGGGTGGCTCAGTTGGTTGAGCAGCTGCCTTCGGCTCGGGTCATGATCCCGGCGTCCTGGGATCGAGTCCCGCATCGGGCTCCTTGCTCAGCAGGGAGCCTGCTTCTCCCTCTGCCTCTGCCTGCCATTCTGTCTGCCTGCACTCGCTCTCTCTCCCTCTCTCTCTCTGACAAATAAATAAAACAAACAAACAAACAAAAAATATATATATAACTTATAAAAAAAAAAAACACAGAATATCACATAAAATTAACTAAATAACAGCTCATCAGGACGCTGAGGCACTGTGCCATCCCCATGTACTTCTGGATAGACGATGGAACTACTGTTCCCACGTTTACTTCCTTCAGCTCTCTCTCATACCTGGTTTTTCTTTTTCCTTCAAACTTCCGAGATGCAATCATTTCACCATGAGAGAATTTCCTCAGTATTGTGTCTAGGATGGATACAAATCAATGATTTTTATTTAAATACAATTTGAAGAGTTATTGTAATATGCTCTAAAGCAATATTTGCCACTATTGCTATGCTGTGATCATGGAGAAGTCATTATTAAGCCAGCTCAAAAAATAAGTTGTAATCTCAGAAATAAAATAATAATTAGTCATTCCTTGTTTGTCAAGGAATTACCATTGAATCAATCAGATACATCACCGGGATGTAAGTGAGGGGTAATGTTGGTACAAAGTGTTGCCTGTCCCATTTTCTTTCTCTACTGCCCGACTGACACTCTCAGGACAGCCTTTTTTCCCTTAATGTTTATTAATGCAATTCCAGCACTTAGCCTGGGAACTATAGGTCCTTTGAATTCCCACTAAGAAAATTTTTCAAATGATAATGGGAAGAAAATATTCTCTCTTCCTCTACAGCTGCCGAAAAGAAGATTTAGTTTTGTGACAGAAAATTGAACTTACAAATGTAATTTCTGACAAATACATGTCCGAAAACACCTGGCCTTCAAAGATCATTGCAATGCCCTATAAAAGTAACCTCTAACATCCAAAAACTCTAGAACTGCACTTGATTGTCTAAGAATTGCTTTTTAGATGTTAATATTTAAAAAAACTCTTCCCTGTTTGCCCAGGAATTTTCCAGTTTTAGCACTGAAAGTCCCACATCCCAGGAAAACTCTCAGTTCCAGGCAAACCCAGATGGTTGGCCAATGTAATCAACATCTCTGTGTTCTAGAAGGTATAAAGGCAAGCCAATGTTCTTTGTAGAGTCAGCAGAATATTATTGGCATGTAATCCTTCCTCAAGCAGGAAGATTTGAAACCTGTGGTTGCAATATTTCTTGCTTAAATGAAGAGGTTAAGAACATGCATTTCACTCATTGCAAGCAACTGTAAACAATAAATTTCTGTGATAATTCTAAAAAAGTCAACATGCTCCAAGTTCCCAAATTGGGCATTTATTTTTGTGCTCAAATACTCATAACAAATGCTCATAACAAAGGAAACATGCTGGGCGCGTGGGTGGCTCAGTTGGTTAAAGCCTCTCCCTTCGGCTCAGGTCATGATCTCAGGGTTCTGGGATCGAGTCCCGCATCAGGCTCTCTGCTCAGTAGGGAGCCTGTTTCCTTCTCTCTCTCTCTCTGCCTGCATCTCTGCCAACTTGTGATCTCTCTCTCTCTGTCAAATAAATAAATAAAATCTTAAAAAAAAAGGAAACATGTTAATAAGTCTATGATGTAATAAAATAGATTTAGGATTAATTTTAAACTGCTAATTAGTAATAATTTTGGCGTTTATTTAGAATTTAGAGGAACTTTGAGTAGAATGGATTAATGGACTCAATAAGTTTCAAAATTAGAAAACTCGTAATTTTTAAAATAGGAGTGCCTGGGTGGCTCCTTTGGTTAAGTATCTAACTCTTGATTTTAGCTCCAGTCATCGTCTCAGGGTCATGAGATCAAGCTTCACAATCAGCTCCAAGCCCAGCAGGGAGTCTCCCTGAGATTTTTTCTCTCCCTCTCCTGCTGCCCCTCCCCACTTCGTGTTCTCTGTCTCTCTAAAATAAATAAATAAATCTTTAAAAAAATAAAATAAAATGTTAGAAATGCCTCACCTTGAATGAAGTGGGTAGTACTAGATTAGAATCAGGAACATCAGTATGAACTCAAGTTTAACTTCATATAAATACAAATAGATACAAAAACAAGTATAGACATGTGTGTCTATATGGGTATGTATGCTGCATGTATTACCTAACTCAGTCTGCAGGGAGGGCCTAGAAACAATGATACCCCAGTAGCACATCCAGTTCCTGGTCTTGGACCCACAAAGAAACATGAAAGAGCTTTCAGTAAACAGAGCTGGAACAATTTGAGCAACAAGATAAATAACATAGTATGGGATCATAGCTTAGAATATAATATAAATATGAGATTACACTAAATTTTTAGTAAAGGAGTAAAGAAATGGCTGAAATAGAATGTGGACATAAGCAACAAATATTCCCCCCCACAAAAAAAGTCCAGTAAAAGGAAGGCAGTCGGAAGATTCTGGCAGTTGATTAACGAAGATAGAAACATAGATCCCATCACTCACAGAAGGAATACAAAAAAGAAGAGTGACAATTTCCTCCATCAAATCCTGAAGATATCAGATGCAGAATAGGGTAGAGTTGAAAGACAGGCCTGACACAAGGCTTTGGTTAAAAGTTTGTATGTGAAGTACTTATGTCCTCCATTGCCTTCCACACCCTAGATGTAAAATCCTAGAAACCGACATGCCCATTCTCCAGAGGGTCTCTTCTCTAGGAAAACTAAGGAAAACAGAGAAGAGATGATCTCGGAGACCATAGATAAAATCCTCAGAGATAGTTGAGGGGTTTAGCAGCTGTAAACAAGAATTAGACACTGGTTTTCCCTGCTGATAGGAGTTTCAGAAGTGAAAAAGAAGAAATGGAAGATGAAAATTATCAGAGAAATAATATTAGAGAATTTTCTAGAAATTGAAACACAACTTTACTTATTTATTTTTTTGTTTGTCAGAGAGGGAGAGAGCACGCTCACAAGCAGAGGGAGGGGCAGAGGAAGAGGGAGAAGCAGACTCTCTGCTAAGCAAGGAGCCCCATGTGGGACTCCATTCCAGGACCCTGGGATAATGACCTGACCTGAAGGCAGATGCTTAACCAACTGAGCTACGCAGGCATCCTGGAACACAAATTTTTATATTGAAAATCCCCAATGAATGTCCAAAATACTGAAAGAAAGACAAAACAAAACAAAAAGATGTAGGGACCATTATTAGAAATTCTGTATCACAAAATTTGTATAACACAAATGAGAAAATACAGGTTATCTACCAAAGAATAAGAATAACATCAAGTTTCTCTTGGTAACCCTGTACGCTAGAGAATAGCAGACCAAAACCTTCAAAAATATGAGAGAAAATGATTGTCAGCAATTAATTCTCTACTCTGCAAAACTATCTGGAATTATGAGGAAAATACAGGTATTTTTGTAAATGCATGAATTCAAATAAATTCTCCTCAGACCGATCTTTTCTAATTCTACTTGACAATATGCTCCAACAAAATAATAAGCGAACCATGAAAAAGAAAGTTATAGTAACCTGATTTGGTAGATTCAACCTGAAAAAAAAAAATGGCGAAGAAGTGTTCCCAACTGGCAGCTAAATAACAGGTCTGGGGAAGAGTCAGAACAAAGGAATACAGGACCTCAAGTCAGCTCCAAGGCCCTCAAGGAATAAAGGGGAGAAAGACAACTAGAACACAAAATATGGTAGAACATTTAGAGGGGCTAAAGTTATGTGGATAGAATTTGGGCAAAAAAAAAAAAGCACCTAGAAAAATATTAAAGTATACAATAATGAGTGTATTCATAGAAGTACTGAGTTCTGATCACTTTACTTAGCAATATATCTATAGTGGGAAGAGTGGAGGAGAAGAGATGAGTGTTCCAAAATCGATAAATCCCCACCAGTCAAAACAGGAAGTTGATAAGGATTCTCTCAACTTGATTAATAAGAATACAATAGTATAAGCATATCATTGTAAGTAAGGACATAACCACTGAAAATAAAGCAAATAAAAGCATTAAAAATGATTCCTCCTTTAAAGTTCCTATTATGGTTCTTGGTATAATAAGTGGAATCGATTCCCTAATTTCCCTTTCTATATTTTCATTGCTAGTGTATAAGAAAGCAACTGATTTCTGTACATTGATCTTGTATCCTGCCACATTACAGAACTGCTGTATGAGTTCTAGTAGTTTGGGGTGGAGTCTTGTGGGTTTTTCACATAAAGGGTCATGTCATCTGTGGAGAGAGAGTTTAACTTCTTCTTTGCCAATTTGAATACATTTTATTTCTTTTTTTTTTTTAAAGATTTTATTTATTTGTCAGAGAGAGAGAGAGAGGGAGAGAGAGCAAGCACAGGCAGACAGAATGGCAGGCAGAGGCAGAGGGAGAAGCAGGCTCCCCGCTGAGCAAGGAGCCCGATGTGGGACTCAATCCCAGGACACTGGGATCATGACCTGAGCCAAAGGCAGCTGCTTAACCAACTGAGCCACCCAGGCGTCCCCATTTTATTTCTTTTTATTGTCTGATTGCTGTTGCTAGGACTTCTAGTACTATGTTGAACAACATAAGATACTTGGGAATAAACCTAACCAAAGAGATAAAGGATCTGTATTCGAGGAAGTACAGAACACTCATGAAAGAAATTGAAGAAGACACAAAAATATGGAAAACGTTCCATGCTCATGGATCAGAAAAATAAACATTATTAAAATGTCTATACTGCCTGGAGCAATCTATACTGTCGTGCCATACTGATAAAAATCCACCGGCATTTTTCAAAGAGTTGGAGCAAATAATCCTAAAATTTGTATGGAACCAGAAGAGACCCCTAATTGCTAAGGAAATGTTGAAAAAGAAAAACAAAACTGGGGGCATCATGTTGCCTGATTTCAAGCTTTACTGCAAAGCTGTGATCACCAAGACAGCGTGGTACTGGCACAAAAACAGACACATAGACCAGTGGAACAGAGTACAGAGCCCAGTTATGGACCTGCAACTCTATGGTTCACAAATCTTAAAAAAAAATCAGGAAAAATATGCAGTGGGAAAAAAAGTCTCTTCAATAAATGGTGCTAGGAAAATTGGACAGCTATGTATAGAAGAATGAAAGAGAACCATTCTCTTACACCATTCTCTTACACAAAGATAAACTCGAAATGGATAAAAGACCTCAACATGAGACAGGAATCTATCAAAATCTATGAGAAGAACATAGGCAGTCCTCTCTGACATTGGCCACAGCAATTACTTTCAAGACATGTCTCCAAAGGCAAGGAAACAAAAGCGAAAATGAACTTTTGGGACCTCATCAAGATCAAAAGCTTCTGCACAGCAAAGGAAACAGTCAACAAAACAAAGAGGCAACCCACGGAATGGGAGAAGATACTCTCAAGTGACACTACAAACCGAGGGCTGAATCCAAGATCTATAAAGAACTCCTCAAACTCAACACCCAAAAACCAGATAATTGCGTCAAAAAATGGGCAGAAGACATGAACAGACAATTCTGCAGAGAAGACATACAGATGGCTAACAGACACATGAAAAAATATTCATCGTCACTAGCCATCAGGGAGATTCAAATCAAAACCACAGTGAGATATCACCTTACACCAGTTAGAATGCCCCAAATTAATAAGACAGGAAACAAGAAATGTTGGAGAGGATGTGGAGAAAGGGGAACCCTCTTACAGTGTTGGTGGGAATGTAAGTTGGTGCAGCCACTTTGGAAATCAATGTGGAGATTCCTTAGGAAATTAAAAGTAAGGCCACCCTATGTCCCTGCAATTGCACTACTGGGTATTTACCCTAAAGATACAGATGTAGTGAAAAGAAGGGCCATCCATACACCAGTGTTAATTGCAGCAATGACCATAGTTGCCAAACTGTGGAAAGAACCAAGATGCCCTTCAACAGACGAAGGATAAAGAAGATACGGTCTATATATACTATCTAGTATTATGGCTCCATCAGAAAGGATGAATACCCAATGTGTATCAACATAGACAGGACTAGAAGAGATTATGTTGAGTAAAGTAAGTCAAGCAGAGAGAGTCCATTATCATACGGTTTCACTTACTTTTGGACCATAAGGAATAATACGGAGGACATGGGGAGATGGAAAGAAGTGAGTTGGGGGAAACTGGAGGGGGAGACGAACCATGAGAGACTCTGGACTCTGAGAAACAAACTGAGGGGTTTGGAGGGGAGGCACGTGGAGGGCTGGCTTAGCCTGGCAGTGGGTATTAAGAAGGGCACATATTGGGACGCCTGGGTGGCTCAGTTGGTTAAGCAGCTGCCTTCGGCTCAGGTCATGATCCCAGCGTCCTGGGATCGAGTCCCGCATCGGGCTCCTTGCTCAGCAGGGAGCCTGCTTCTCCCCCTGCCTCTGCCTGCCATTCTGTCTGCCTGTGCTCACTCTCTCTCCCTCTCTTTCTGACAAATAAATAAAATCTTAAAAAAAAAAAAAAGAAGGGCACATATTGCATGGAGCACTAGCTGTGATGCATCAACAATGAATCTTGGAACCCTGAAAAAATAAAATAATGTTTAAATTTTTAAAAAGGACTTATGATCAACATATGACTCACATTCCTTCTTGTTTACCTACTAGACCTTGACTAATGTATAACTTTCTTCTTCTCCTTTGGTGGCTGTTATCTTGTATCTAATAAATATAGGACTGAGGAGTTGTTATGGGCCACAGTCCTTTTAGCTGTCATCCCCTGCTCCCTCTCTCTTACAACTGACGTGTTTGTGCCTCATTCTCCTCCTGTGCACCATTAGGAAGTGGCACTTATGTTTCACATCATTAATTGGTGTCTTTTCATTTCCATTTGAAGAACTCCATTTAGCATTTTTTATAAGGCAGGTCTAGTGGAGATCAACTCCCTCAGATTTTGTTGGGAGAGTCTTTATCTCTCCTTCATTTCTTAAGGACAGCTTTGCTGGGTAAATATTCTTGGTTAGCAGGTTTTTCTCTGAACACGTCAAATATATCAACCCCATTCTGATGGCCTCTAAGATATGTGTGTTAATCTCTTCAATCTTGCTGAGCCTCATTAAAATAATCATTTTGAATTCATTTTCAGGAAACACAGATCTCCATTTCCTTGTGGTCAGTGCCAGAAAATGATTGTGTTCCTTTGGGAGTGTCATACCTGCTTGGTGTTCAGTGTTTCCTGGCTTCGTGTTGATATCTATGCATTGCAGGGTTAGTCATCTCTCCGAGCCTTTTCAAACTGCCCTCTGAAAGGAATGTGAGGAAAGACTTTCATGTGAAGGTGGTACAAGAACACTGTCTAGGTGGGTGCAGTATTTCCATTTCTGGGAAAGGAGCAGTAGTTTTGTCTCTGTGCACCTCCATCAGCTGAGGTCTAGATCTGCAAAGACCCTGGGGGCTCCTTTGTTGCCAAGTTGTCACCTGTCTATGATGGCAGTGGAGCTGGGGCTGTTGGGAGTCCTCAGTAGCAAAGGCTGCTAGGGTCCTCTTCTTGCTTGTGGGGAGAATTTGTAGTCAAAGGGATTCCTTTTAGTATCAGGTCTGGTGTGCTGGACCTCACATTGGCAGTGGAGCTGGGGTCTCAGTCTTGGAGGTGCACAGACCTAACTGAGCACTTGAGGCCTGGACACAGGAGCAATTTCTGTGGCAAGGGCACCAGTGCCTGAGGTCTGCGCCTGTGCACATCACTCATAGAACCAGATTATCTGTGGCTTAAGTAGTGACTCAAGCTGAGGCAGGGGCCTGTGGATGACAGGGGACAGCAGTGGCTGGGACCCAGGGGCACTGCACAGAAGCAGCATGCTTCAGTGATGGTGGAGCAAAGCCCCCACTAAGGTCCTTTAGGTGGGGCACAGGGCATTAGCAGTCTGGCCCTGTTGATGATGGGTCAAAGCTGTGACTCAAGACCCAGTGGGCAGGACACAGAATAGCAGCAACATGGCCCCAGGATGACGGGTCAAAGCCGCAGTTTAGTACATATGAGGTGTGCACAGAGCAACAGGACTGCCTGTGCAATGTTGGGTCAAAGGGAGGGGCAGAGGGAGAGAGAGAAGCAGACTCCCTGCTAAGCAAGGAGCCCCATGTGGGACTCCATCCCAGGACCCTGGGATAATGACCTGACCTGAAGGTAGATGCTTAACCAACTGAGCTACCCAGTCATCCCAGAACACAAATTTTTATATTGAAAATCCCCACTGAATGTCCAACATACTGAAAGAAAGACAGAACAAAAAAAAATATGTAAGGAACATTATTAGAAATTCCGTATCACAAAATTTGAGTAACACAAATGAGAAAATACAGGTTATCTACCAAAGAATAAGAGTAACATCAAGTTTCTCTTGGTAACCCTGTACGCTAGAGGAGAGTAGACCAAAACCTTCAAAAATTTGAGAGAAAATGATTGTCAGCAATTAATTCCCCACTCTGCAAGTTTACCTGGAAGTATGAAGTAAAATACAGGTATTTTTGTAAATGCATGAATTCAAATAAATTCTCCTCAGACCGATCTTTTCTAATTCTACTTGACAATATGCTCCAACAAAATAATAAGCTAACCATGAAAAAGAAAGTTATGGTAACCTGATTTGATAGATTCAACCTAAAAAAAATGGTGAAGGAGTGTTCCCAAATGACAGCTAAATAACAGGTCTGGGGAAGAGTCAGGCCAGCAGTCAAGAGCAAAGGAATACAGGACCTCAAGTCAACTCCAAGGCCCTCAAGGAATAAAGGGGAGGAAAACAACTAGAACACAAATTATGGTAGAACATTTAGAGGAACTGAAGTTATGTGGATAGAATTTGGGGGGAAAAAAGAGCACCTAGAAAAATGTTAAAGTATACAATAATGAGTGTATTCATAGAAGTACTGGGTTCTGATCACTTAAATTAGCAATATATCTATATTGGGAAGAGGAGGGGAGAAGGGGAGGGTGAGTGTTCCAAAATAGATAAATCCCCACCAGTCAAGACAGGAAGTCAGTAAGGATTCTCTCAACTTGATTAATAAGAATATAATAGTATAAGCATATCATTGTAAGTAAGGACACTGAAAATAAAGCAAATAAAAGCATTAAAAATGATTGCCCCTCAAAAGTTCCCATTACGGTTCTTGGTGCTATAGTAAATGAAATTGATTCTCTAATTTCCCTTTCTATATTGTCATTGTTAGTGTATAAGAAAGTCACTGATTTCTGTACATTGATTTTGTATCCTGCCACATTACAGAATTGCTCTATGAGTTCTAGTAGTTTGGGGGTGGAGTCTTTTGGGTTTTCCACTAAAGGATCATCATCTGCAAAGAGAGAGAGTTCGACTTCTTCTTCACCAATTTGAATACCTTTTATTTCTTTTTATTGTCTGATTTCTGTTGCTAGGACTTCTAGTACTATGTTGAACAACATAAGATACTTGGGAATAACCCTAACCAAAGAGGTAAAGGATCTGTACTCGAGGAAGTACAGAACATTCATGAAACAAATTGAAGAAGACACAAAAAGATGGAAAAGCATTCCAAGCTCATGGATCAGAAAAATAAATATTGTCAAAATGTCTATACTGCCTAGAGCAATCTATACTTTCATGCCATCCCAATCAAAATTCCACCAGCATTTTTCAGAGTCCTGAAACAAACAATCCTAAAGTTTGTATGGAACCAGAAGAGACCCCAAATTGCTAAGGAAATGTTGAAAAAGAAAAACAAAACTGAGGGTATCATGTTGCCTGATTTCAAGCTTTATTGCAAAGCTGTGTTCACAAAGACAGCATGGTACTGGCACAAAAAGAGACACATAGACCAGTGGAACAGAGTACAGAGCCCAGATATGGACCTGAACTCTATGGTCAACTAATCTTCAACAAAGCAGGAAAAAATATCCAGTGGAAAAAGAGTGTCTTCAATAAATGGTGCTGGGAAAATTGGATAGCTACGTCTAGAAGAATGAAATGGAACCATTCTCTTACACCATTCTCTTACACAAAGATAAACTCGAAATGGATAAAAGATCTCAACATGAGGCAGGAATCTACTAAAATCCCAGAGGAGAACATAGGCAGTAACCTCTTAGACATTGGCCACAACAACTACTTTCAAGACATGTCTCCAAAGACAAAGGAAACAAAAGTGAAAATGAACTTTTGGGACTTCATCAAGATCAAAAGCTTCTGCACAGCAAAGGAAACAGTCAACAAAACAAAGAGGCAACCCAGGGAATGGGAGAAGATACTCTCAAGTGACACTACAGACAAAGGGCTGATATCCAAGATCTATAAAGAACCCCTCAAACTCAACACCCCCAAACCAGATAATCATGTCCAAAAAATGGGCAGAAGACATGTACAGACACTTCTCCAGAGAAGACATACAAATGGCTAACAGACACATGAAAAAATGTTCATCATCATTCTCCATCAGGGAGATTCAAATCAAAACCACAGTGAGATATCACTTTACACCAGCTAGAAGGCCCAAATGAACAAGACAGGAAACAAGAAATGTTGGAGAGGATATGGATAAAGGGGAACCGTCCTTACAGTGTTGGTGGGAAAGCAAGTTGGTGCAGCCATTTTGGAAAACATTGTGGAGATTCCTTAGGAAATTAAAAGTAGAGCTACCCTATGACCCTACAATTGCACTACTGGGTATTTACCCCAAAGATACAGATATAGTGAAAAGAAGGGCCATCCATACCCCAATGTTCATAGCAGAAATGGCCACAGTTGCCAAACTGTGGAAAGAGCCCAGATGCCCTTCAACAGATGGATGGATAAAGAAGATACGGCCTATAGGGGCACCTGGGTGGCTCAGTGGGTTAAAGCCTCTGCCTTCGGGTCAGGTCATGATCCCAGAGTCCTGGGATCGGGCCCCGCATCGGGCTCTCTGCTCAGCAGGGAGCCTGCTTCCTCCCCTCTCTCTCTGCCCGCCTCTCTGCCTACTTGTGATCTCTGTCAAATAAATTAAAAAAAAAAAATTTAAAAAAAAAAAAAAAAAAGAAGATACGGCCTATATATACTATGGAGTATTATGCCTCTATCAGAAAGGATGAATACCCAACTTTTGTATCAACATGGACAGGACTAGAGGGGATTATGCTGAATGAAGCAGAGAGAGTCAGTTATCCTATGGTTTCACTTACTTGTGGAGCATAAGGAATAACACGGAGGACATGGGGAGATGGAAAGAAGTGAGTTGGGGGAAATTGGAAGGGGAGATGAACCAGGAGAGATTGTGGACTCTGAGAAACAAACTGAGGGTTTTGGAGGGGAGGGACGTGGAGGGTTGGCTGAGCCTGGCGGTCGGTATTAAGAAGGGCATGTATTGCATGGAGCACTGGGTGTGATACATAAACAATGAAACGTGGAACACTGAAAAATAAAATAAAGTTTAAATTAAAAAAAATGACTTATGATCAACGTATGACTCACATTCCTTCTTGTTTACCTACAAGCCCTTGACTAATGTATAACTTTCTTCTTCTCCTTTGGTGGCTGTTATCTTATAGCTAATAAATACAGGACTGAGGAGTTAGTTGTTCGCCGTGACAGTCCTTTCAGCTGTCATCCTCTGCTCCCTCTCTCTTACAACTGACTTGTTTATGCCTCATTCTTCTCCCATGCACCATTATGAAGTGGCACATATGTTTTCACATCATTAGTTGGTGTGTTTTCATTTCCATTTGAAGAACTCCATTTAGCATTTTTTTAAGGCAGGTCTAGTGGAGATCAACTCCCTCAGATTTTGTTGGGAGAGTCTTTATCTCTCCATTTCTTAAGGACAGCTTTGCTGGGTAAATATTCTTGGTTAGCAGGTTTTTCTCTGAACACGTCAAATATATCAACCAATTCTTATGGCCTCTAAGATATCTGTGTTAATCTCTTCAATCTTTTTTTTTAAAGATTTTATTTATTTATTTGACAGAGAGATCATAAGCAGACAGAGAGGCAGGCAGAGAGAGAGGAGGAAGCAGGCTCCCTGCAGAGCAGAGAGCCCGATGCAGGGCTCTATCCCAGGACCCTGAGATCATGACCTGAGCCGAAGGCAGCGGCTTAACCCACTGAGCCAGCCAGGCGCCCTTAATCTCTTCAATCTTGTTGAGCCTCATTAAAATAATCATTTTGAATTCATTTTCAGGAAACACTGATCTCCATTTCCTTGTGGTCAGTGCCAGAAAATGATTGTGTTCCTTTGGGAGTGTCATATCTGCTTGGTGTTTAGTGTTTCCTAACTTTGTGTTGATGTCTATGCATTGCAGGGTTAGTCACCTCTTCCAGCCTTCTCAGACTGCCCTCTGAAAGGAATGTGAGGAAAGACTTTCATGTGAAGGTGGTACAAGAACGCTGTCTGGGTGGATGCAGTATTTCCAGTTCTGGGAAAGGAGCATTGGTTTTGTCTCTGTGCACCTCCATCAGCTGAGGTCAAGATCTGCAAAGACCCTGAAGTCTGCTTTGTTGCCAAGTTTTCACCTATCTATGATGGCAGTGGAGGCTGGGGCTGTTGGGGGTCCTCAGTAGCAAAGGCTGCTAGGGTCCACTTCTTGCTTCTGGGGAGAATTTGTAGTCAAGGGGATTCCTTTTAGTAGCAGGTCTGGTGTGTTGGACTTCACATTGGCAGTGGAGCTGGGGTCTCAGTCTTAGAGGTGAACAGACCTAACTGAGCACTTGGAGCCTGGACACACGAGCAATTTCTGTGGCAATGGCACCAGTGCCTGAGGTCTGGGCCTGTGTAGATCACTCATAGAACTGGATTCTTTGTAGCTTAAGTAGTGACTCAAGCTGAGGCAGGGGCCCGTGGATGACAGGGGACAGCAGTGGCTGGGACCTAGGGGCATGGCACAGAAGCATCATGCATCACTGATGGTGGAGCAAAGCCCCCACTTAGGTCCCTTAGGTGGGGTACAGGCCATGAGCAGTCTGGCCCTGTTGATGATGGGTCAAAGCTGTGACTCAAGACCCAGTGAGCAGGACACTGAGCAGCAGCAACATGGCCCCAGGATGACGGGTCAAAGCCCCAGTTGAGTACACATGAGGTGTGCACAGAGCAACAGGACTGCCTGCATGATGTTGGGCCAAAGGCCCCATGAGGACTCAGGGAGAGGGGTGTAGAACCGCAGTTGCATGGCCCTAGTATCGTTTGCTCAAACCTCCAAATGTGAAACAAGTAGTGGAGCACAGTGCAGCTGCATCTCCAGCCCTTGTAGATGGTGAGGTTCTGTGGGATCCTAATCCTGGAGAGTGGAGCACAGCAGGGACTTGGACCACTGGGGGCAGGTCTCACCACAGGGAGAGCTCCAGAGCCGAGAAGGAGATGAAGCGGCAGGACTCTGGGGGCTCCTGCTCCCCCAGCTCCATCAGGGGGTTCAGCATTAGTGGAGACTGTGGGGGTCCTTGGTTGCACAGATGCAGATTCCACAGGTGAGCAGGATGGCTGGAGTCCCCCTGTTCTCTTTTCCCTGCAGGTGAAATCCCTCAGAGGGTATCTTCTTTGCTCTGAGCTGCTCCAGACTGAAGGATGGATGACACAGGTGAAACGCTTCCTGTGCTTTTCTGTGCAGCCATCCTCGGTTTTCGTGCTCCAGATGGTTCTGCTCCTTCCTCAGGATAGTCCAGAGCTTTCCCAGAGCCACTGTCATCAACTTGTGTTGTTTATTTATTGTTTTTGTTGATGTTTTTACAGAAGCAAGGGTGGTACCCTCTCATTTTATCTATCATTTATCTATCTATCATCTACCTATCTATCTATCATCTATCATCATCTATCCTTACCTTTGATTATTTGCATTTCTTGCTTATCAGAGGGACCAGATAGGGAGATCCTAATCACCTGACTTCAGCTGGAACATCTGTAAAACTGTTGCCTTAGTGTCTTTCTCTAGCAGGTTTGCCTTCTCTTCTTTCTCAGATGGTTTTACTCACTGATTTTTTTTCCTTTCAATAGTCATACTTTCCTGATTCTTTGTAGGCTCATGAATTTTTCTGAAAACTGGACATTTTAATCTTGGTAACAGTTGGTAATAATACTTGGTAATAATTGATAATCCTGGAAGTTAGGTCCTCCCCTCCCCCTGGAGTCTGAAGAGCTTTCTTAGTTGCTATTTTTTTGCTCTTGGTTTTTGGTCATTCTGCTGTGTACAGAGTCTCTGTCCCAGGAATCCAGCTAAGGTGCCAACTTAAGAACCTCTCAGGTCATTTATGAGGCTGCACCTTTCCCTGGGCAAGGGTAGCTTTCTAAATGTCTCTGTATCTACGGTTGATTTTCCATGTTCTACTGCTTATATACTTGCCTCCCAAAATGGAAAAAAGGGGGAAATGAAGGGAAGTGAAGCCCTCAGGTATTTTAAATACTCTTGAAGTGCTTCAGCCATAGGAATAAGGGCTTGTCCTACTGGCGGTGCACTTGCAAGCACGCTGGCCTGCATCTTCGCTGCATCCCCTTGACCAGAAGCCGCAAGTGGCCATCAGAACACTCATTCCTGATGTTTGGAAGACAGCGTCCTAATTGCTCAGCTTAGCTTCCACAAGCTGTGTTCAAACTGCTGTAGGGACTCATGCTGGCTCTCAGCAACAGACTGGAGGCAGGGAGATGGTAGCCTCATGTCTGGGGCCAGACTGAAAATGACTGAAATGAAAGGCAGTTTACCCTCCAAGCCTTCCCCCTGCAAGCTGCAAGCCTTCAGTAGACTCCAGGTTCCCATGACAGTCACATCGGACAGATCCCCCAGTGCACCTGCTGTCCAGGAGGAGACGGATCACAGATGCTTCCTGCCTCTCCATCTGCCCTGACAGCTCTTCTCAGCCAGTCAGCGCAACTTAAGAGTTTCCAGTGGATTCAGCACACTCTCTCACTACGGGTTTTTTATTACACCTTTACCAAGATCTTATTCACATATCATTTACTGATTTAAGGGTACAGTTCAGTTGTTTTCAGTACATTCACAGAGTTGTGCAACTATCACTATAACAAATTTCAGAACATTTTCATCAGCCCTAAAAGAAACCTTGTGTCACTCCCCCTTTTTTTCCATCACATCTCCCCAACCCTAGGCAACCACTCATCTACCTTCTGTCTCTGTAGATTTGCTTTTTACAGACATTTGTTAAAACTGGAATCATGCAACACATGGTCCTTTGTGACCGGCTCTTACACATGGTATGTTGTCAGGTGCAGTACATCCTGTCATTAGGGTGTAATTTGCATTTTCCTCATTTTAGAAGAGAAAGCATATTTCCATATGCATATTTATCTTTTAGATTTCTTCTTTGTCACTTTCCCATTTATCCCCTTTCCCAGGGTTCACCGTGCTCTATACCATGGGAGACCATCCTCCATGGACCACTTACGGACTGAGCTCTCCAAATATTCCCATGCCTTCTGGCTACCACTCGAGTTTGGTAAATTGGAAGCTTTAGGGCATGTACTCTGTAAGTAGTTTGTCTGATGCTCACTGACCGGAGCAGTGCTTACATAGCCTGTGGACTAGTGTTTGGTTGCTAACATGTGTGGCAAAGAATTTCTCCTCATTTGTGCCTTGTTTTTTCACTTTCTTAATGATGTCTTTTGTGAACAGCAGGTTTCAGTTTTAAGCTAATAACATACACGAATATTTTCTCTATTGCAAATGTCTTCCATGTTCTGCATAACAAGTTCTTTCTTAAATCAAAATCATAAAGTTTTTTTGGTAAACTTTTGTGAAATTCTATGGATTTCAATTGATTTGTTTTTGCATGTGTATGGTGTGAAGAAAAGTTTCAAATCTAGGTTTTCCTTCATGAATAGCTAGTAGTCGATTCACTTTTTATTGAAAACTCCATCCTTTTTCCTCTCTCCTAGAGTCCTACTTGTGTCAACAATACAGGATCCACATATAGTTGGGATTTTTCTAAACTCCTCATTTTGTACACTGGCCCCCTTTTTCATCTCTTTGACAATTTTCTTCTGATTATCCTAGCTTTATACTTTGTGTTGCATTAGATAAAGTAAGACCGTAAAGACACCAGATGTCTTTGCAACTTTTTAAGTTCGAGAAGCACATTTCCAAGTTCTACAAAAATGTTTTACCTCAGCTCGGAACATGCATGTCAGGTGACTAAATGTGTTTGTTGCTCTGTGCATGTACCTGAGTGACAGTGAAAGTTCCGTGAGTATTGATTGTGGGGTTAAAACAATTTTTAGCAACTAGGAGAATTTGCAAATACAGAATCTGGGAATGATGAAGATTGACTAAAAATGTACTTTTTGGCCAAACTGGTGATGTATCTGATGGATGCAAGGGGCTGAGCAGGAGCAAGGTGGGGGCTGCTCTTCCGTTCCACGGCTCTCACGGTCAGATAGTCAGTAAATGTAAATCCCAATAAACAAAGCAAACCTAAAATATAAAAACCGTGAAGGGTTTTTAATTCTTGACAATCCCAATCTACATTGGCCCTGCTAGGGTTCTTGAATTTATTTCTTCTTGTATCACTCCTGAGGAGAAGCATTCTGTCAGCTTATCGATTGTGTAAACTATCGATCACGTAAAACCACTTCCCAGAATTAGAGTAGATCTTAGGTTTGCTTCATAAGCAGGAATATTGGTCGTGGATTTTCCAGACCCTACATCTAATATTTAGCGCTTTTTCATGGAGTACCTCATTCCTGCCTCCTAATATGCCTGCTAATATGCCTGCCTAATATGCCTGTATCTTCTCAGAGGCCAATCTGCTCAAGAAAATCAGAACCAAAGGAAAGGAGGAAATCGTAAGTTATATGGAGAGCAGAAAAGGAAGCATGTATCAGGGAATAAGAGAGGCTTAGAAGGAATCATGGAGAGGAGTGTACTTACTGAACCCTCCCACTCTAGCGCATATTCTCTCTCCCCTGTGTAGGGGACATGGACCCACATCCCCTTCTCTCCACACACAGGCAGAGACCTCTGTGAAGTCTGGGCAGCATTACATTGTGGTGACCCAGCTCCTGGTGGAGAACTCCCCAGCCCTTACCCACCGATGAGTGATGAGTCAGAGATGAAGGATGTTTTCTTTCCTTGGGAGGAAATCAGACTATTGAGAGAAGTGACTGTCAACATTTTTCTAATTTCCTTTTTCATGAGGACTTTCTTGGTATCAGCCATTTAAAGATCTTCAACAAGGAATTCTTGCAGCTACCAAGCTATTTTGCTGAGGCATGGACACTGAGCGGGTGAACATTGTCACCAACTTACCACATGCCTGAGGCTTCCCACACCTACATGCATGGGGTCGGCTCCACACCCACAGAGCATCCAAGTGCCCCTCCCACTCCCTGATTTTCTATGTCTTCTCACCTTACATCCTCATCCCTCCTTTTGGGTGTCTTCCTACCATAGGCTCTTCCCAGGACTAACCTCTGCCTCCCTCCAGGTGCCCCGAAAAGGCCAGCTTGGCCCCAAGGGCATGGCCATCACGTTTGTGCCAGATGAAAATGATGCCAAGATCCTCACTGATGTGCAGGGTCGCTTTGAGGTCAGTAGCAGTGAGCTGCCCAATGAGATGCACATCTCCTACAGCGAGTCTGGATCTCAGGAAACTGGCTCCTCCAACTCTTCAGTCTCCTTGTTCCTTAGTGTATGTGTCCTGAACCACAGAGTGCATGAAGTGGGTGCCCAATGCATGATGGCTGCACAACAATTTTATGCCCCCTGACCTTGATTCCATGTTGGGATATTTGTGTATTTCTGTGTGGGGTCCTCTCCTCTCTCATCCAGTTATTTCTCTTTATTCATCCCCAGTCTACCCTCTGACCCCACACCCCACACAAAAACGCGCATGTATAGGAGTCTGAGTTTCTGCCAACCCCACATGGTTTCTCCACAACTTACTGTAACTGCCATCTTTTCTCAGCAGGTGCACAGCCATGGGAGAGGGCTCACCCATCCTTTCTGGAATGTGACACTCTGTTCAGGAGATGACAGCAGGCATGAGGGTGGGGGGGACACTACTCCCATCTGCACCCCCACTTTGCCCCATGACTTCCTCCTTCTGCATCACCACCCCTCCTGAACCCCCATTCCATCATCTGTCAGAATTTTTCAAAAAACATTAAAATGAAATGTACACACATCTGGTGTATCTGTAAATATCAGAGTCTGGGATGAGGGTCTTTTAGGGCAGGATTCATGATGGATGTCTGTAAGGGCTTGGGACTCATGTACCATGCTGCAGAGCCCAGGCAACAGGCCAGTCAGGTGCTTTCCTTTTCTTGTAGTGCCTCTGCCTGCTTTGGGATGTTGGACCCGCCAGCACTGGATGAATCAGGAGGAGTTCTCTCCTTTTCGTTGTTGGAAGACTTTAAGAAGGAGTGGTGTTGATTCTTCCTCCAATGTTTGGTAGAATTCACCAGTGAAGCCACCTGATCCAGGATGTCTCTGTGATTTGATTACTGATTCAATCTTCTTACTAGTTATGGGTCTTGTCAGGTTGGCTGTTTCTTCATGATTAATCTTCATCGGTTGTCTGTTGCTATGAATTTGTCCATTTCATCTAGAGTTTCCAATCTTTTCCTGTATTCTTGTCATTTCAGTATGGCTTTTCCCTATTCATTAACTGCTGGTTTTTAATTGTTAAACTCTTATACTTCACAAAATATAGAGTACTTAGAAGTCGTGAAATTAGGAGAAGTTTTTCAAAGAATGTGGAATAACTCAAACATCCATGACCCATAAATAAAAATTGATATGTTTTATAGTTTATTCTTTCTAACTAACTTCTTTAAATTTTTTTATTTGAACATAGTGAACACACAAGGTTACATTAGCTTCAAGTATAAAAAACACTGATCACTTCTGTGATCACACTATGCTCACCACCATGTAGCTGCCGTCTGTCACCGCACATGATGTGACAGTGATTCCCTGTGCTGTGCCTTTCATTCCTGTCACTCCTCATTCCAGAATTGGAGCCTGTGTCTCCCGCTCCCCTTCTCTCATTGTGCCCATCCCCCATGCCCTTGCCTCTGGCAACCATCAGTGGGTTCCCTATATTTGCAGGTCTGATTCTGCTTTTTGTGTGTTTCTTTAACCACTTGTTTTGTTGTTTAGATTCCACGTATGAGTGAAATTGTATGGCATTTGTCTTTCTCAGTCTGGCTTCCTTCATTTAGCAGACATACCACCCTGTAGTTCCATCCATTGTCAAAATAACAAGATCTTATCCTCATTTATGGCTGCATAATATTCTATAGTTCGTGTGTGGGTATGTGGGTGTGTGGGTGTGCGTGTGTGTACCACATCCTCCTTGTCTATGTAACTCTGGGCGGACACAAGGTGCATCAGTGAGGTTTTTGAAGACCTCACATTCTGAACCTCATGTGGGATGAGGGCGCCCCCTGGTGTCTGGGGCCCTTCCCAGGTGCCAGGAGCTGAGGGAGACTCTGGGGAGGGCCTGGCTGAAGAGGAGAGAGGACCCCTGGGTCTTCTCTCCTTGGTCCTGAGCCCCACACAGGGAGAAGGATAAGGGAGTCCCCACCACTGCTCTGCTCTCAAATGGATTCTGATGGAGAAGCCTAAATGGGGTCTGCACTGAATGTCAGGTAGAGATGTCTAAGCAGAGGCCTGGGCATCAGCGGGACGATAAACAACCTTCCAGACAGCCCTGGACTCCACAGGGGTCAGGCTCAGGGCTGTGGCATGGGTTGCAGTAGAGGAAAGCGCAGGAGCCCTAGTGCCCCTTCTGAGGATTCTGTATCTCTCTGCAACTCTTCTCTCCAGCCCATAGATGGTAGTCCGAGGGAAAACCACAAAGTAGAAACTTTATTTTTTATTCCTTCTTCCTGAATTTTTCAAAACTCAGTTAAACAAAAATCATTTCTCATTTGGGAACAGCATCTCAATATCTACATCCTACTCCACAGTGTGGATTTGTGCACTGGGGTTAGAGGATTAAGATCCCAGGTCCCCTAGGCCTCCTTCTCCCTGGGGAAGATATAAGAGGGTACACTGTGCTGGGCTCACAGCTGGTGTCACAGAAGTCTCTCTCCCAATGCAGCTGTCAGGTAGAGCTGACATCCTGTGTGAGTGCACTTCTGCCCCACAGGGGTCAAGATTGAACCCACGGACTTATTTAACACCTCTCTTGACCCAGGGATTGTCTCCCATAATTGGGGGTTGAGAAAAGGTCCATATGTAGAACTAAGACCCAATCACCCCAAACCTCCTCGTCTTAATGACAGAGCCCAAAGGAGAGCCCCAACCCTTGTTCCTCCCCATCACCTCTCACATGCTCACCACCACCCTCTGCCTGGAGTCCACCAGGACTAATGTCATTATGTCCCTTTCTTCATCTCTGTTGGTCACCTCTGGTTCCCCAGATATCCTGAGCTCTCACTCCATGAGGCTCTACACAGCCCTTTCCTGCCTCCTTCCATGCCCCCTCCCTGCTCCTGAACCTTCCACTGTGCCCCTTGGAATGCTCAGCCCATGATCGGCAAATGTCCACATCCTTTCAGGATGTACTCTTCACCTCGCAGCTCCAACAGAAACCAGGTCCCCCTGAGGACCTGGCTCCCTGTGCAGTCCTCTCCCACGGGGTGTCTCCTCTCCCATGGACCTGGCACCCCTGCCCTGGAGGTGTGTGGGCTCTCAGTTCATCCAACCTCCCTTCCCTGTTCTTCATTTCTTCATTTTTTAAGGATTTTATTTATTTATTTGACAGAGAGATACAGAGAGAAAACAAGCAGGCAGAACAGCAGGCAGAGGGAGAGGGAGAAGCAAGCTCTCTGCTGAACACGATACCCATTCGGGACTCGGTTCCAGGACCCTGGGATCATGACCTGAGTTGAAGGCAGTTCCTTAACCGACTGAGCCACCCAGGCACCCCCTTCCCTGTTCTTTCTCTGCTAATAGTCTTGTTTCTATGTCACCGAGCACACTGGACACATTAGGGGACAAATGTACAGATTTCTCCCACCATCTACTCATGTCATAGCATCTGTCCCCATGTGATGTGCCTTCCAGTCCTTGAGGACAGGTGACCCAACTGCGCTGGTGCCAGCAAAGCCACTCCCTCTGCTTCTGCCCTAGACTGCATCCCTTCTTGTCTACTTACAGGTACTGGTCCTGCAATTCTTCCCTGTTCTTTTTCATCATCAGTGTTTGTTCTCAACTAGATTATGGTGCTGTCTGTGAAAAGACACATCCCTGACCAACAGCCTGAAAGGAGTGCAACTGATTCCCTACTGTGTGCTCTCAAATCTGATGCCATGTGCGCTCTGAGATGACACTTCCTATGGAATTCCTCCAGCCAGTGCTTGAGAACAGCAAGGAAACTGAGGTAAGACTCTTCCTTTTCTGCAGGCTGACCGAGGATCCAGGGCTCCCCGACAACCTGATGAACTTGCCTGACTCTGCACTGGATCTAGGACGCTCCCACCAAACTTCTTCTCTGTCTCCTTCCCTCGGATTCAGACTCGCATCAAAATTTGCTGTTCTCCCAGCCTTTCTGGCTCCTTCCCCATGTCTTCTCACAAGGCTTTCTCCTAACAAATTCCTGGCATTATCATGCTATGCTGTTCTGGGGTCTGCTCCCCACAAACACTGAAACACAAGTGGCATCGGGAATGACCCACAAATTCAGGCAGAAAGATGGGGATGGGGAGCGAGCTCCCACATGCCTGGCAGACCAGGAGTCCACAGACCACGCTGGAAGGTGGGACACAAAGGGCGGCTGAACCACCTCAGGTGTTACTGGAGGTGAGCCGAGAAACTGTCCTGGTCTAGGGGAAAGCTATGGCAGGTGGGATGACAGAAGCTGGTGGAAAGTAATTGGGCGGGGGGGAGCCTGCAGAATCAGTGGAGGTCCAGGTTACTGGTGATTTCTACTGATGCATCATAGAAAGATCATGGGAATCTGAGGGCTATTAACAAGCAGTGAGTGGCTAGACAAAAGAGCCTCTACAGTATCTTACAGAGGGAGCCGTGTCCTGTAGAGGAAGGTGCCTAGAGCTGAATGGCAGCTGAATCATAATGGGAGAGTGGAAGAAGTCCAGAGAGGTTTGGACACTCAGCATGGCAGACCTGTGAGGTGACAGTCAGTGCCCCTGTGGGGACACCTAGGATCCTGCAGACTTGATTAAGTTCCTCCCAGTGGATGCCCTTCAGCACCTTCTGGACACATGAAGAAGGCTCGCCCTTCTCTAGTAATGGTTAACACTTCCTGTGCTGGAAGATGGTGCAGAAGTCTCATCCCTAGATGCATGTGGTGTCCACTTAGGAGTTTTGCAAGAACTACCCAGCATGCATGTGTAGGAGCATGAGCAGCAGCTCTGGGACTGGATTCTGTGGGTGCTTGATCAAGGGACCGGAATGTCAGGCTGGAGATGGAAAAATGCATTGCCTGGGGTCACTTTTCAGGATGTGGGTTTATCCAGAACCCCAGGACATGGGGCAATCTCACTGTTGGGGTGGCTCTATGTAGACTGGAAAAAGCGTCTGACTCTCCACAAGGTAGACCTATAGTTGCCCCAGTAGACAGACAGTAAAGGATGGGATAAAGAAGCTGAAGGAAGTGGACATGTGGAATGCAGGCATGATATGAGGCCAGAACACCCACCAGAGGATTATGTTCCTCAAGAAGATCCAGAAGACTCACCTTTCCCCAAAGCCAAGGTGCTGGCAAGAGAAAACTGCATCATTAAGAAATTTGAGGGTACTTTCCTCTACAGGGCAGGGATCATGTCAGGGATGGATGTCCCAGAGTTAGCTCATTAATATCAGTGGAGATGAAAGGGCCCTGAAGAGACGAGTGGAAGCTCCGTGATTGGCAGATTGGATGAAGGACATCCCGTAAGTACACCTCGTTATTCCCCTTCCCCCCAGTTATTCAATCAAACACTCAAGGTGCTGCTGGGCAGGGACCTTGTTGATATAAGTAAGGTCTCAAATCAGCTGACTTTAAGACAGGGAGATTCCCTGACTGTCCTGATGGTGAGTCTTTAAAGGGCTGGGCTCTTCCTGAGCAAAAAAGATCCTAAGTGTGAAAAGGATTCAATGTGAAGGGTTTTCTCTATTGTTGGCTTTGAAAAGGGAGGGCAAAATTGCAAAAATGCTTGTGGGGATGGGGACCATTCCAGCTGGCAAGGAAATGGGGACCTCAGTCTTATAACTGTAGGAAACAGAATTCTGCCAACAGTTCTGTATAAACTTGAAGGAGCAGCCCACCTCAAGAAGAGAACACAGCTTTGTGAAATCCTGAATAAGAACCCATCTACACCATGCCTGAATTTCTTTTTCTTTTTTTCACATAGGGTCCATAGCCAACATGGGGCTCAAACTCATGACCCTGGGACCAAGAGTCACACACTCTACCAACTGAGCCAGCCAGGAGCCCCTTATGCCTGGCAAAAACCTGGTGTTGTTTTGAGCCATGAAGTTGTGGTAATCAGCTGTGCAGTAATAGAAAATGAATATCCAGGCTCACTGTGCAACAAATAAACACATAGCATTTCTTCCCCTGAAATGAATTTATGAACTACTGTGCACACTAATTGCATGCAACAAAACCTTTCTTGATTTTTTACTATATTCCCCTTTGTGATTTTTATGGAATGAATTAAGTTCTAATACAGTCATATTTCATTCATTCACTCATTCAACAACAATTAATTTAATGCCTCCTGTGTCCCAGGAATAGCTTTCTGTGCTGTAGATATAGTTTTCACCAAAATAGTCCAAAGCACCTGTGCTAGTGTGCTCTACATGCTAAAGGCTTCCCAGGAGTGAGATAGAGCATTTTCAGTGAAGACATGACATGAGCTGACTCACATCAGCAGGATTGCTGACCCCTGTGGGGACAAGGGCCCTGGATGGCAGGTGATGGGGAGACACCAGGGCCCCAGTTCAGGAGTGAGAGATGGTGGAGCCTAAGAGGAGGAGAGGGCCTGAGGGATGAGAGAGACAGAAGGGCTGCAGACGTAGGCTGAGGGAGAGAAGCAGAGGTAACAAATTCTAAAACAGTGGAATTCTCAGACTTAAATATGTTGGTATATAGATTTTTAATTCATATATATGTAAAGGGCTTAGCAAGATATTCTGTGCATCTGGTATTAACTATACTCTATAGGGCTGCCTGAAAACCAGTTGCCTCCTTATGATAATCAGATAATACCTAGAGCCCTATTAAAAATGCTCATGCCCAGGCACCTGGGTGGCTCAGCGGGTTAAGCCTCTGCCTTCGGTTCAGGTCATGATCTCAAGGTCCTGGAATCAAGACCCGCATCAGGCTCTCTGCTCAGCATGGAGCCTGCTTCCCCTCTCTCTCTGCCTGTCTCTCTGCCTACTCTCTCTCTCTCTCTGTGGAATAAATAAAAAAATCTTTTAAAAAAAATGCACATGCCTTAGGTCTGCACTCACACACAGGCAATGCATGGACATGGGGGAAGGGCATTTCCACTGCACTGAACACTTGCCACTTCTGGGTGATCCAAGCTTGGACAGGCTTCCAGCTGAAATACACAGTAACAATTGTGTGTCCCTGCACTGAGGTTATGTCCAGGACTCGCACAGACAATCTCGGGGCTAGGAAATGAAGATAATTTCAGAACACAGCAGTCACTTATATTGTTTGGGGAAACTGAAGAGCTTTGTGAGTCTGACTGCTGTGCTGTATGGTCACATTTCTGTGGGAAGGGGCCAAAATCCCTTTCCCAGACTAGACTGCTGATGTTCAGGGGTTATCAAGACCGTGCTACCACTACTGTGGGTCCACAAAAAGGACACTGGGCTCAGTGAGAATGTGCAGCTGGTGCACTAGACCCAGCTTCTCCAGGTGTAAAGAGAAAGCCCTGTCCCTCCATCTCTGTTCCCAGGACTGCCCTCTCTCTGGTAGCAAATGCCCTGGGGTGAGTTTTCTCTAGAAGAATCCAGAGAAAGAGACAGAGGTGAGGGGTGAGAAGAAAGAAAGTCCAGTTCAGCAAATATTCCGGAAAGGACGAGGGGAGAAGAGGGGCTGAGTCCAGCCTGAGGGTCTCTGCCTGGTTTCCTCAGAGCCCCTGGGCTCTTCTCAGAAGACAGGGTGACAAAGTGATTACCTGATCACCGTTCAGGAGGAGAGGGGTCAGGACAAAGTCTCAGATCCCCAGGAGGGACTGGTCTTCAGAGTCTCAGGAGCAAGGGCGGCGGTGGTGTAGGGAAGCCCAGCGCCAGAGAGTCTGCATCTCCCCGGGTTTCATTTCTCCCTTTCACAGCCTGTGTCTGGTCCTCCTGCCTGGATACCCATGACGCGCAAACATTTCGCACTCCCATTGGGTGTCACGTTTCTGGAGAAACCAATCAGCGGCACCGGGGTTCCAGGTTCTAAAGTCCTCTCCAGGCCCGCCGGGACACCGCTACTTCTCGAACCCTGAGGGTCTGGGTCGCGGGGTCCCGAAACAGACTCCTGTTGCTGGCTTGTGCCCTTGCCGTGACCGAGACCTGGTCAGGTGAGTGAGGGGGCGGTAGGAAGAGGCAGCTGCGGGGCGGGAGCGAGAGGACCTCCCGGCGGGGACGAGGGACCCCCGGGGAAGACGCCTCACAACCGCCCCCGGCCCCGGACCGGCCCCACCGCCGCCCTGCTCTCCCGCACTCGGTGCCCGCTCCCCCTGCCCTCCAGGCTCCCTCCACCTGAGCCCGGGGCCCCGTGCCCAGAGGAGGGTCGGGCGGGGTCACAGCCTCTGTGCGCCCAGAGGCTCGGGCTCCGTGAGATATTTCCACACCTCCGTGTCCCGCCAGGCCCGGGGAGCCCTGCTCTGTCCCCCACTGCCCTCCTGCCTCCCGCCCCCCGCTGCCTGCATTCTCCTCGTTCATCTGCTCCCCAGTTCCAGCAGAGGGGCCCTCTCCGTCCCTGTCTGTGCTTCTCTTCCCCGGGAGCTGCCGCTCATAATCTCTGGTTGAAATTAAAACTCTGGATGCAGTTTGTTTGCTTCAGTGCTTGCCTGGAGGGGTTGATGCATTGCTTACAAAACGGAGGATTCCTAATGTTCCAGAGAGGAAATAAAAGCACTGAGAGCCTTCCGGGTTCCGCAAGCTTGCTGGGCTTCCTCTGGGGGTGGGGACAGGAGAGGCTGTGAGGAGCCAGCATGGAGGGACTGTGCCCAGCCTGTGCTAGGTGCATCCTGGACTTTGACATGGTCACTCCTCTTTTTGGTCATCATCCCTGCTACCTTGACCCTGTCCATTCAGTGGAACCTTGTCCCACCAGGCCCTGGGGTCACAGGGACTCATATCTCTCCTGTCTCCAGGACCTTGTGCAGGAAGAGCTTCCTGTGAGGAGGACAGCCTAGACTCAGAACTGAGTCAGGAGTGGGCCCCCAAGTTTTGTGTGTCTTTTTTCCTCCCCCTCTCCCTCCCCATCTCCCTCCTCATCTCCCTCCTCCTCCTACTCCCCCTCCCATTTTTTTATTTTTCTATGCAGACTTAGACCAGTTCTTCCCCTGTAGGAGTTCTGGTCTCAGGTTCCTCTGGTGTCCCTAAGTCTGTGACAGCCCCAGGGCTCCTTTGGCCTCTCATTGTCCCCACAAGACCCAGTGAGCTCCTGTACACAGGAGTCTCTGTGAAATTGAGAGATGAGTTTTCAGACCCATCCCATCTCTTCTCATTCTAGGACTGTCCTGGATCATTATTTCCATCTTTCCCCCCATAGCTTCTAGAAAGCAGATTCTGGAGTTAGAGACAGGATCTGGTGGTTTCTCATCATTACTAAACTTTGCTTAGTTTCTATCTTCTCTGCTCACCTACCTGCCAACCTGCCCTTGGCTCTGGTAATCCTTTTTCTGGTTCTGCTCCTGATTCATGGAGTGATGAAGCAGTGTCTAATTTGAATCCACATTTGTCTGGAATATATGACCCATAAGACTATGCACAACTTTTCTGAAGGAAGAACTGTCATTGTTTCCTGTGCTGTGCAGGAGGGATGGTGTGGGAAGGAGGACATGGGGACATGGATGAGACCATCACTGGTGAGAAAAGTGGCAGCTGCCACAAACAGCTATGGCCTGAGGCTCATCTAGAAGAGAGAAGTGCTCTTTGTGGATCATTTCTACAAGTGATAATTGAGCGTCAGACACAGGGGCACTACTGTAGTATCTAGGACACCCCAGTGAAGTAGAAACAGACAAAATGGGCCCACCTTGTGGGGCGTATGTGCTGGTAGTGAGGGGCAGACTGTGCTAGTAACTAAGGGAAGTGTGTGTTAGAGGTTGGGAAGTTCAGTGAGGAAGGGGACCCAGAGGAGACCCGTGTGGAAACAGGGAAGATGGCTACTTTACTGGGGTGGTAAGTGTGAGCCTCACTGAGGAGGTGATCTCTGAGGGAATTGAAGGACATGAAGGAATTGTGTAAGAGGAGGTCTGGGGGGAGTTCTTTCCAGGCAGAGAACCTCCGGTGCACACTCACTAGGGCAGGGGCGTGTCCCGTGCTCAAGAAAGGGTGAGGAGGCCACCATGGCTGGAGTAGAGAGCAGGTGACATGAGGTCAGATGCCCAGGATTAGAAGGGTTTTGAGTTTTCTCTGAGTGAGATGGAGTTAAAGATGGTTTTGAACAGATGATCCACCTGGAGGACTTGTTTTAGAAGCACCTGTTTGCTGCTGTGCAGAATTGAGACGTACAGTGCAAACAACCAGTAGGGAAACTGTAGGAAACCAGTGCAGTGTCGCGGGCCTGGGTGGCTCAGTTTTTTAAGCATTTCCTTCAGCTCAGGGAAAGTAATAGGAAGTAATTGGGTGCTAGAGATATTTAAAGATGGACTTTGCAGCATTTCCTAATGGATTCATTCCGGGTGGTGAGAAGGAGGAATCAAGGAGGGCATCCAGTATTTCAGGTAGAAATGTGTAATGCCTTCCTTGGATATGAGGAAGATTCTGGAAGCAAGGACATTTGGGGAAACACCAACACAAGCATCCAACTTAGGAATATTAAATCTGAGATGCCTACTAGAAATGCAAGTGAGGGGGCTCATGGGTGGCTCAGTACACAGAGCAATTGAGTCTTGGTTTCAGCTTAGGTCATGATGTCATGGTCCTGAAATCCAGCCTTGCATTAGGCTACCCAGCCATCGCGGAGCGTGCTGGAGAATCTGTCTTCCCTCTCCCTTGTCCTTTCCCTGCTAATGTTCTCCCTTTAAGTAAATAAATAAATAAAATATTTTTTTTTAAAGGAAAGAAAAAAAGAAATGCAAACAAGGTGGCAGTTGGATAGTGCAGGGGAGGAGAAATATCTGGGTTGGAGAAATAGATTTGGAAGGTGACAGCATATACATGATGAGCCTTCAGCAGAGATGAGGTCACCAGGGGGGGCGAGGGCCATAGAAGAGAAAGGAATAGGACCAAACCCTGGACTCCTCAGGGCTAAGCAGGCTGATCAGAGCACCCACAGTACACTGCACAGTCTGGTTCTGTGTCTAGAAGGCACAGAGACCAGGGAGGCCCAGCCTTCAGTGTACACAGGAATTTCCTGGACTATGAAGATCTAGGCAGTCTGGGATAGAGTGTGAGATTCTGGGTTGATAACAAGGTTGGTGCTTCTGCTTCTGGTCTTCAGATCCCACACTGAGTGGTGAACACAAGAAGCAGGATCCCCACATGGCCGTGCATCAGCCTTTCCTGTAGGGCTGCTTAATTAAGTAAGTGATTCCTGGGCCCTCGCAGAGCATTCTAAGACGGTGGGGGGGAGGCCTGAGTATTTGGTACCAAAGCCACAAGCAATCCTGGGGTTCTGCCAGAGAGGGAAGAAGCACTGAAGTCCTTGAGGAGAACGCTCAGTTGGGGAAGAGTCTTCCATACACATTTATTGTTTTTTTTTCATAGGAAGAAAAATGCAAGGCATGCTGGGAGATACATATTTTTTCTCTCATGGGGCACAGCCAGGTGGCAGACTGAGAAAGTGGTTGTCAGCTCAACAAAAAGAAAAAGTCTGATTGCTGAAAGAGTAGGTCTTAAATGTTCCCACCACACGCACACACCGGTAACTGACAGGATGCAGGTCTTAGCTAATGCTACAGTGGTAATCAGTTTGCAGTTTGTAAATAAATCAGATCCAAAGGTTGTGCCCTTAAATTTATAAACTATTATGTCAATTATATCTCAATACTACTGGAAAAGATTTCTGAATCCATGCTCTCTGAAAGAATTCCTTCACGCATTCCTCACTCCTTGTTTTCAAAACAGAGTCCAAGTTGTTTCAATTGAAACTATATATATTTATAAAGAAATATATTTGTATATATGTATTATCAGGGAGAATCACATATATAATTTAAATGTAATATAAAATATAAATTTTATGTAATAAAATAAATATTAAAATATATTTTGAGAAAAAGGAATATGAGATATTAAATATAAATTAATTCACATATTGTAAATAGATATATTTGTAAACAAATATATGTATTATGTGTAGATAACATTAGAGTACTGGGTCTCATTTCATTTCAGGGAAAGCCACACAACAGACCCAAGGCTGCACAGGCAGGAACAGAATCCACCTTCACACCCCAGGTCAAGGCCTAAAGAGGAACCACTGCCCCCGGTGCTGGCCACAGGTCCCACTGTTCACACCACTGCACCCTGAGGCCAGGACTGCTGTCACTACTGCTCCTGGCAGCTGGATGACATGATGGCTACTCCTGCCACCTGTGCCAAATGCATGCAGCACTGTCCCAGCTTCTCTGTCACACACATCCCAAGTAAGAGTCTGGCATCTGGTCACCTGAATGATGGAACCTCAGGCCCTGTCCCCCTGCAACTACATGTGACATCCCGACTCTGATCTGGATTCCTGGGGAGTGATCACCAACATCCTCCGACTTGAACTCTTCATTTAGTCTGGTCTCTGCATTCCTAGCCACAGGCCTGTGAGAGGCCACACATTCAGGTGGTTCCCAAAGTCACCCCTGCTGGAGGCAGATCCCAAGATGGCCCCAGTGTTCCCATCCGCCGGTATCATGCTCTTGTGTAATAATACCCACTTTGGGAACAGAAGCAGGACATAGTGACTTGCTGGTGACACACAGAATAGAGTGAAGTCATGCAGTGAGTATCTGGAATCACCAGGACACAAGATATGAGGGGCCTGGGGTCCACAGTCTCAAGGAGGGTGGTCCAAGCCAGGCTGGATAAGTGCAGATTTCTGGTGGAACTGCATGACAAAAGACTCTGCATTCCTTTTCCCTCTGAGGGGTTTCTTCTCCAGATCTCAGCCCCCACAACCACTGCCCTCAGACAGGAGGAGGGGGAGGAAAGGTCACCAGCAGGGATTCTCATCCTGGCTGCAGTCAACAGGGGAATTCTGTAAAAAGTACAGGAAGGGGAGAGAAGAAACACAGGTCCCCAAAAGTAACAGCTGGTGAGTCCATGCACACCCCCAAGACGGCCCCGTGGCTACAAAGATGAGAGGAGAACAGCCTCCAGTCTCCCCATGCTGCCTCTGGGGCCCAGCTCTCCTTTCCTCCAACCAGACAGTGTCCCAAAGAGCCCCCAGTGCTGCCCCCTGTGTATCTGTCTCTGTTCATCTCCAGAACAGACCACCACGCCCACCCCTCCAGGAAACCCTCCCCTCTCCATATGCATTAGTTCAGTTGTGTGCAACAGAAACCCAGCTAACAGTGGTTGTCCACGGGACAGCAGCTTGTGTGTGTCCCATGAGTGAGGTGAGCCCTCTGGGACTGTAGTGTCACTCTGCACCACGGGACTATCCAGAAACGCTGGTAACGATGACCCTGGGACGTTTCCTTATTAGCATGAGCAGGGCACCTAAGATCATGTCCGTGGTCCGTGAGCAGGGAAGGGAAAGCAGAAAAAGTGGATGTTTCCTGCCTTTTAGGACAAAACCTGCTACCACATTCTGCGTCCCCATAAGGGCCAGAATGTAGTCACACAGACAAAAGTAGCCTCCAGGGAGGCTGGTGACTGAGGCTCTTTTTAATCTGAGGGAACATGTACTCCATGAAATTGTGTCGCTGTGGAATGAGGATCATTTCTGCTTTACTTAAATTTTTAAAAATCACCTGTGGCAGAATGGTCATTACCAATACCTAATATCAATATCGAATCCTGAATGAATTCTGTATGTAAAAACTGGGATCATCTCAGAATATATTGTTAATTGAGAACAAAGTTAGAGGTAGATTATTTGGTAAAATGCCACCTCCTAAAATGGAAATCTCTCCTATAATAATACTGTAGAAACTGGTAACAGCTCTTATGTCCCAGGGGAGAGTTTGGAAGAATTGTGGAGGGAATAGAGGAGGAAATTTACTTTTCACTGCATGCTCTTTTTTGTTATATAAATGTTTTCAACCTTGTGCATGTATCAGTCTGTTGAAATAAATTCTGAATTGCCCGAGAAACCCTACCTCCATTTAGCAGACACATAATAGGCAGTAGCAGATGTCAGGCTCTCTGCTAGGCTCAGTGAGAGAAACATGAAGGAATTCAGAGTGGGGTGAATAACCTGGTAAATGTACCTATCCTGATGAGGTTTGCGGAAATAGCCACCACGCAGAAGCTAACTGAGTGCCTACTGTGGGCCAGGCGTTGTACTACATGCTTGGGACAGGAAGAAAACACAGAGTAAAGACAAAGGTCACACCTTTGTGACCTACCTGTCTCATGCTCATGAGGTTCTGTACCAACTCCTGACTCTCCGGAAACCCTACTACTGTCTTGTCCCTGTGTGGGAAGGATCTGAGACTTGGGAAGAGAACCTTTGCCCATTTGGTCCAAAAGTTATTAGGAAGATTTAATTAGAGAATAGTGACTTCCTAATGTAACTGACTCATCAATACAAGAGAAAATCTCTAAGAAATGATCTGGATGAAAGGAAAAAAACTGACAGAGTGGAATCACAGGAAATGTCTTGGTGGAATCCCATCTGAGGCAGACTGAGAGAAATAGTGGGAGACCAGGATTAGCCAGGCAGCACGATGCAGGAAAGAAACAGAATGGTTGAGTGTAGTGATGGTGCTTTCCTAGAGATTTAAAAGGTCTGACAAATGAGGAGGGAAATATTCAGAGAGGACGACCTCTCAGGTTCTACAAAGTTGAGACAGACCTTTCCAAATGACAGCGTGATTCTTGTAGCTACGACCCTGCTTGGATAACACAACTTAGCCTGCAGATCATCTCCAGCATGGGACCCAGAGTATAATTATGTTGCTCAGTTACTCTGCAGGGTAATAGCCTGGTAAGTACAGATTTATGAACACATCCAGTGCAGAGACCTTGCTACCCTCCATTCCTTCCATCTGTCACCTGGAACATCCCTGTGCAGATTTTATAATAAGGCCCAATGGTCCCCACCTCCTGGTCCACATGGCCTTGTGGAATCTCCTCCTACTGAGAAGATACGAGAATATCTTCTAACGAGTAAAATGTGGCAGTGGTGACCTTGGAATATATACAATCATGAATTCCATTTTGCCTGCTGAGTTTCTACTGTCCTCTCCCCTTGCAAGCTTTGCTGAAGCAAACAGCTGTGTTGGAAAGACCAGAAACTGAGGTCAGCCTGCTGCCTACATCCAGCAAGACGCTGAGGCCCCCAGTCCACCAGCCCACAAGGAACTACTCAGTCTTCTCCAGAGGGCAGCACTCCCCTTTCTTGAAGACAGACATCCCATTTTCTCTTTACAACATGAATGTCAAGTTCTTACCATCTTACTTGCTTTCCTCTTGCTCTATCTGGAAAGGCCCATGAGGGAGCTACTGTCAGGCTATCAGGAAGTGCCACCTTCATGTCACTTCTCACCTTGGAGAGAAGGCGTCACCAGGAAGTCAGCTGGAAGAAGACAAGTCAGAGACAGCAGGATTGGTAGGTCATGAGTGCTCACCCCAGTGTCTCTCACTGTGCTTTCAGGCTGTGAACAAAGCAGTAAGTGAACTCTGCCCACCCACGGCTGGTCTCCCCACTTCTGCATGCTGGACAGCCCACCTCACACCCCAGATGCAGACTCCACTGATTCCCTACAGCCCAGATGTGACCTCCCTTCCCTCCACCTCCAGCAAACACACTCCATCAGCCAACGTACAACCAGCTCTCCTGTCGCCTCAAACTCCATGGACTCCCCTACAAGCATATGCCTAACAAGACTCAGCGCTGGAGAAGGAGAAGCTGTCAGAGCCACAGAAGGTCGTGACCCTTACAGAGGCTGGTGAACAGTGTCCTGGAGTTAAAAAAAAAAAAATGGTGGGCACTTGACTATTGGTCAGCACCTGACCATTTTGTTAGAGTCATGACTCAGCCAATTGACTCAGTTAACCTCATAGTGACCTTGGATTCCTTCCTTATAAATTGGAGTTGGCACCTTTCCCTATCTCACGGGGTTATTAGGACATTTTAAATGATTCAATTCATATAAGACCCTTAAAACTGTATCTGATGCTTTTATCAAGCAGAACCCTGGGTAGGAAGAGAGTCTCACCAATGTAGCTCCTGTTTTCTTCTTCCTACCATGACATGTACCAGTTCACCCCCTCACTCATCACCTCGAACCCCTCTGACTTTCTCACCTGCTGCAGATGGAATTTGTAACCCATGTGGTGGGGTGGGGCAACCATTAACTGGCCAGGGTGGAGGCAAGCATGAGAAATTCTCAGAGCAGGGTGCACGCACACACACTCAGGCATGCATATACACACAAACACTCATACATGCTTGCACGTGCTCACTCACACACATATATACAAACCTCCACACAAATTCCTGTACACATTCCTACAGGATTGTGAACCTGCCCCCCCCCCAAGACAGATATATGTACATGACACACTCACATCACATTTCCTACTTTATTTGGAGTCTGGCTTACTCTTACTTCCTCTGCCTAAGAAATCTAGGATCTTGATGGCAGTTGTGCATCGAATGATGAATTGGTAAAGAAGAGGTAATGGACAGATAGATAGACAGACAGACAGACACAGTGGAATATTACTTAGCCACCAAAAAGAAAGAAACCCTGCCATTTGCAACAACCTAGATGGAACCAGAAGGTATTATGCAAAGTGAAATAAGTCAGTCAGAGAAAGATAAATACTATTTGATTTCATTCATATGTAGAATTTAAGAAATAAAACAGATGAACATAGGGGAAAGGAAGAAAAAATAAAATAAAATAAAAACAGAGATGGAGGCAAACTATAAAAGAATCTTAATGAGGGTTGCTGAAAGTGAGGTGATCAGGGGGAAGGGATAATTGGGTGATGGGCATTAAGGAGGGTACATGATGTTAGGAGCACTGGGCATTATATGCAACTGATGAATCGCTAAATTCTACCCCCAAACCTAATAATAAAGTATATATTAACTAAATTGAATTTAAATACAAAATATTTTTTAAAATTTAGGATCTTGAGGGAGAAGGACCTGAGAATTTTTTTACCACCAAAAAGTGACCCGCCTCCCCAGAGCTCTGGTACACTCTGGATCTCCTGCATGCCTGCTCCTGGAACCCTCCTACCGAGCGGGAGATGTGAACTTAGATCCAGACCCTTGAATCCAGAGGCAGCCTGTGCATTGCCCCAGGTGGTGTTGGGGCTCTGGGGTCCAGCAGGTCTCGAGCCTAGAACCTTCTCCTAGCCTGCCCTCCCACCAGCCAGGGAAACCCCCGCCCCCCCCACCCTGAGACTTGCTGCACAGTGAGTAGCCTCCTTATATCTTTCAGAATAAACAGGAACAGGAGTTTCAGTTGAACCCTTGGGGTGAGACAGGCAGATCAGAATGAGGAAACAGATCTCTTCACCCCCTGAGTTTTTGTTGTTCTAGAACACAACTCTAGCAACTATAGTTCCAACAATCTAAACCTCTGCTAAAACAACCCCTATGATGAGAATATTAGGAGGAACCTGGCCAGCAGATGCCCCCTTGAGGAGCATGGTGGGCTGGGCAAATGGTTCAGGGGTGAAAAGGAAAACTGAGGTGTGCCCCTGTGTCCTGACTCTGCTGGAAGTCTCTAGAAGGCTCCTGGACCCTGATATCGGGCTCCACTCCTCATCCCCCCCCACCGCCCCGTCTCATGGTGATGGGCTCAGGCAGCCCCTCATGCTGCACACAGCACATTTATCTCTCTTCATCTCCAGAAGGCAGCACAATGGCCGCCCATTTCTGGATGGTTCCATCCCCTTCTGCCTGGTCTCCACAAACTCCTTGTACTAGATCTGGTTCTCCCTGGACCACTGACAGGTCACGGTCATCTCTGCAGGGCAGGAGCCCAGGGCACACAACCCCTCAGGTTGACCCCACAGTCAGGGGGTTGGGGGTGGGTCACGTGTGCTCTGGGAGGTTCTGTCGAAGAGCAAACGGGGAGCGCTAAGGCAAGGCCTTCTTGAAAAGCATCGACTCCACAGACCAAGATGTGATACCTGCTGAGGCTCTGCCTGCCTGCCAGGGCAAGGAAGGGAGTGTTCCCTTTCAGGGGGCAGAAGAAACCAGCAGTAGCCAGGCCCACGCCCAAGACAAGAGGGTGGGAACAGCCTCTGACATTTTCCTCCAAGGGAAGAGCCTTTACAGAGACTCTCCACCTGCTTATGAAGCCTATAACTCAGTACCTCTAGCTCAGTATTGATAGGTCCTCACAGCTACTGTGTCTCTGGTGGGAAAGAGCATGAAGAATGAGAAACCTCCATGAGCCTCAGAGCTACTGCCTGCTCTCCTGAGAGAACGTTCCCCAGTGTGGGCCTAGGAAGTCTGTGCCATGGCACTGCCCAGGAGACACAGGATGGGCTGCTGTCCTCAGCGCATGGCCCCCCGTCCCACACTAGATGTCCTCCATCCCCATGTGTGATTAGCGCTGGAGAGAGGGCAGCCCCAGGCTGAGCTGGAAGGAGCTGCAGGGCTGGGCTGTGGGGAGTCCTTACCAGTGCAGCTGATGTTCTTGCCCCAAACCCCAAGTGTCTCTGAAACAACAGGAAACGTGGGTTCTCAAGTCCATCTCGTCCCTCCATGAAGTGCCCACTGGCCTCTCATCTCTACTGGGGTAGCGGCAACGGTGAGACTACCATGGATGGCAGAGGCTCCATGTCCAAACTCAGTCACTGTCATTGTCCTAGTCCTCCTGTTACCACCCAAGGGTCCCGTTATCCTCCTGGAGCTCCCAGACACGGTGACCTGCAGGGTGGGGGGCCTGCCTACTTCCTCCCCAGGACCAGGCACTGTCAGTCAGTACAGAGCATGTCTCCAGGGCCCCCCAGCATTTCTCTCTGACGCCCCCCCCACCAGCTTCTCCATAGGGAACATTCACTGTCTAGACTGTGCTAGTGTGACACAGTAAGAAGGACGGACTTGGTCTTCCTCCTGCACAGTTCTTAAAACCTTTGTAGCAGCCTGCGTGATGGGAGTCATAGAAGCACTTCTTCTAAGATTTTGTTCCCAGATCCTGAAAAAGTACTGGAAAGATCCTGGCCCCATCCTTACACACTGTACCAAACCCCACTGCATACCGTCTCTCTCCTCTGATGCTGTGAGCCCTGAGAAGGCAGGACTCTGTCAGGGCCTGAAACAGAACCATCTGGCAAACTGTGGAGTTCCCGTTCCTGTACAGATCAGCTGGGAAAGTCTGAGACCTAATCGTGCCTTTCACTGGTTTATGCCTGGATCCCACATGCAAGGCCTTCCACTAACTGTTTTATTTACTAAAACCTCCAGACATTAACTAGAAATGATTAACTACACCTATGTCCTGACCTCCCTGTGTCCAGTGTCACCCACACCTTGCCCAGCCTAACAGCTGACTGCTTGGGACCTCACCCCCCATCAACCCAGATCGTACACACACATCAAGGTCTACACAGAGTTGCAGCTCATTCATGAACCTTCCCCCAACCACTGGAGGTCTGGCCTATGAACCCTATAAACCATGTCTCTGCTTCTCGTGTGACATCTAAGGAGGCGTCTGTCTTCAGTAGCTCTCAGTCTGCCTCACACGCTCGGTCATGTGCTCTCAGAAGGGTGGGCGCCTCCCCATCTTCATTGTAGGCTCTGTAAGGACAAACACTAGCTTATACCTTCTGGTTTCCCACCTGCAGGGACCTAAACTGTGTCCATGACCCACTGAGTCTGGTTAGTTAACCACTTAATGACAAAAAGACCCACCCCCTGAGCAGACTGTCCCCCCTTCACTCTCATGTGACAGCTTGTACACACCTGCCTGCCCCAGCCTCACACGGGGGGGGCACCTGACAAGAGGGTCTCACGTCCCTGGGGTGAGAGGTGTGCTCGACTCTCTCTGCTTTCTCCCAGGCCCCAAGCTGCTGACTGTCACGGGGTTTGGCGGTAGGATCGCTGCACATTCCTCAGGTTTGGGGGTTGCTCTTCATCTGGCTCATGAAGATCTTGGTCTCATCGTCTGAAGAACTCGGCTCCTGCGTGCACCACTGGACTCCAGACTCTGTCTCCCTCCCCTCAGGGTCATGGCAGGGGAAGATGGCCTGTCTGTGGAGCCCAAGGCAGGAAATGCAGGGCCTCCTGGAGCAGCTCCGACCCCCCTGAGAAGGAATAATGCAGAGAGCGCTGTGCTAAGGGAGGAAACAGGGGATTCAGAGGAGGCTCTAGGATTTGATTGAGGACCTAGTGATGCATGTGTGGGGAATGTGTGTGTATCTGTGCGCATATGTGTGTGTGTCTCTGTGTGTATTTGTGTACACACGTGTGTTGTGTGACAGGAGAGACAAGGCCCACAAGATAACACAATGGGAGACAACGACACAACATCCCTCCCTGTCTCCCACCCCTTTGACAGTCATATTCCAATCCCACACCCATGGTGCCCCCGTAGAATGCACAGATTGTGTGATTTCCTGCAAAGCAAACACTATTTGGCATATCCAGATTTTTTTTTTAAAATCTGTGCTACTTTTGTTGAAACTCACTGGTGTCTTGCTCTTGCCAGCCGTGTAAAGATGACATGCAGATCACGCCCCAAAGCTGTGTGAGAGCTGAACGTGTGAGCACATGCTGTCCGCGCTCCGGATGCAACGGAAATCATTGGCCATCGTCAAAAAGAACCGTTTGGGGACGCCTGGGTGGCTCAGTTGGTTAAGCAGCTGCCTTCCGCTCAGGTCATGATCCCAGCGTCCTGGGATCAAGTCCCACATCAGGCTCCCTGCTGAGCAAGGAGCTTCTTCCCTTGCCTCTCTGCTTCTTCCCTGCTTCTTCCCTCTGCCTCTGCCTGCCCCTCTGTCTGCCTGTGCTCTCTCTCTCTCTCTCTCTCTCTCTGACAAATAAATAAATAAATAAATCTTAAAAAAAAAAAAAAAGGAACCGTTTGTAGAACATTATAAATGAGCTGCACACAGGAACGCCCTGGGAACAGCAGAACTTTCTATAGTGGTAGTGAGGGGTGATAAGAGCAGCAAACATGGAAACAGTGTCATCAGAAGCTCGTGCTGTCTTCTAAGCTGTGAAGCCGAGCGTCAAATACTTGCACAGTGCACTTCCTGTTCACAGGATTCTCTTGTTCACAGGCATTACTCTTGCAGTAAATGATCATCTGAGATGGTTGCCAGAGTGGAGGAGGTGGGGTCTGTGTACATGGGGGAGGGGCAGTGGGGACACAGACTTCCAGTTCCAGAATAAATAAGTGACAGGAATAAAAGGCACAGCATGAGGAGGACAGTGGATGACACTGTCATAGGGCTGCATTGGGCAGATGGGAGCTACACCTGTGAAGAATAGAGTGTGATGTGCGAACTTGTCACATCATTACTTTGTACACCTGAGACTACTGGAACATTATGTGTCAACTATACCCCAAATTTAAATACTTTTTAAAATTATTTTCTTATGATTTCAGCTGTTTTAACATTTTACATTATGAATATACACAGCAAATTCTAATATTGGATACAAGAATTGATAAAGTATATGTGTATATTTAATTTACACAAAGCAAGCTGAAAACAAATTAAAAATATAAATACCTGGGGTGCCTGGGTGGCTCAGTGGGTTAAGCCACTGCCTTGGGCTCAGGTCATGATCTCAGGGTCCTAGGATCTAGTCCCGCGTTGGGCTCTCTGCTCAGTGGGGAGCCTGTTTCCCTCTCTCTGCCTGCCTCTCTGCCTACTTGTGATCTCTCTCTCTGTCAAATAAATAAATAAAATCTTTTTTAAAAAGGGGGAGGAGGTGAAGGGAAGCAAAAGCTTATAGTGAAGGTGAGAACAGAAAGGAAAGAGAAAGCTCTCTTGAGTGAAAGGGGTCCCAAATAGGTTGCCACTGAGGGCTTTTAGTGGCAGACTCTTCTTTTATTTTTTTTATTTCTTTTCAGCGTAACAGAATTCATTGTTTTTGCACCACACCCAGTGCTCCATGCAATACGTGCCCTCCTTAATACCCACCACCTGGTTCCCCCAACCTCCCACCCCCCGCCCCTTCAAAACCCTCAGATTGTTTTTCAGAGTCCATAGTCTTTCATGGTTCACCTCCCCTTCCAATTTCCCTCAACTCCCTTCTCCTCTCCATCTCCCCATGTCCTCCGTGTTATTCCTTATGCTCCACAAATAAGTGGAACCATATGATAATTGACTCTCTCTGCTTGACTTATTTCATTCAGCATAATCTCTTCCAGTCCCATCCATGTTGCTACAAAAGTTGGGTACTCATCCTTTCTGGGGGAGGCATAATACTCCATAGTGTATATGGACCACATCTTCCTTATCCATTCGTCCGTTGAAGGGCATCTTGGTTCTTTCCACAGTTTTGCGACCGTGGCCATTGCTGCTATAAACGTTAGGGTACAGATGGCACTTCTTTTCTCGACATCTGTATCTTTGGGGTAAATACCCAGTAGTGCAATTGTAGGTTCATAGGGAAGCTCTATTTTTAATTTCTTGAGGAATCTCCACACTGTTCTCCAAAGTGGCTGCACCAACTTGCATTCCCACCAACAGTGTAAGAGGGTTCCCCTTTCTCCACATCCTCTCCAACACATGTTGTTTCCTGTGTTGCTAATTTTGGCCATTCTAACTGGTGTAAGGTGGTATCTCAATGTGGTTTTAGTTTGAATCTCCCTGATGGCTAGTGATGATGAACATTTTTTCATGTGTCTGATAGCCATTTGTATGTCTTCATTGGAGAAGTGTCTGTTCATATCTTCTGCCCATTTTTTGATATGATTATCTGTTTTGTGTGTGTTGAGTTTGGGAAGTTCTTTATAGATCCTGGATATCAGCCTTTTGTCTGTACTGTCATTTGCAAATATCTTCTCCCATTCCGTGGGTTGCCTCTTTGTTTCCTTGACTGTTTCCTTTGCTGTGCAGAAGCTTTTGATCTTGATGAAGTCCCAAAAGTTCATTTTCGCTTTTGTTTCCTTTGCCTTTGGAGACATATCTTGAAAGAAGTTGCTGTGGCTGATATCGAAGAGGCTACTGCCTATGTTCTCCTCTAGGATTCTGATGAATTCCTGTCTCATGTTGAGGTCTTTTATCCATTTCAAGTTTATCTTTGTGTACGGTGTAAGAGAATGGTCGAGTTTCATTCTTCTACATATAGCTGTCCAATTTTCCCAGCACCATTTATTGAAGAGACTATCTTTTTTCCACTGTATATTTTTTCCTGTTTTGTCAAAGATTATTTGACCATAGAGTTGAGGGTCCATATCTGGGCTCTCTACTCTGTTCCACTGGTCTATGTGTCTGTTTTTATGCCAGTACCATGCTGTTTTGGTGATCACAGCTTTGTAGTAAAGCTTGAAATCAGGTAATGTGATGCCCCCAGTTTTATTTTTGTTTTTCAACATTTCCTTAGCAATTCAGGGTCTCTTCTGATTCCATACAAATTTTAGGATTATTTGTTCCAGCTCTTTGAAAAATACCGGTGGAATTTTCATTGGAACGGCATTAAAAGTATAGATTGCTCTAGACAGTATAGACATTTTAACAATCTTTATTCTTCTGATCCTAGAGCATGGAATGGTCTTCCATCTTTTTGTGTCTTCTTCAATTTCTTTCATGAGTGTTCTGTAGTTCCTCAAGTACAGATCTTTACCTCTTTGGTTAGGTTTATTCCCAGGTATCTTACGGTTCTTGGTGCTATAGTAAATGGAATCGATTCTCTAATTTCCCTTTCTGTATTTTCATTGTTAGTGTATAAGAAAGCCACTAATTTCTGTACATTGACTTTGTATCCTGCCATGTTACTGAATTGCTGTATGAGTTCTAGTAGTTTGGGGGTGGAGTCTTTTGGGTTTTCCATATAAAATATCATGTCATCTGTGAAGAGAGAGAGTTTGATTTCTTCATTGACTGGCAGTCTCTTCTTGAGAACTGACTGGGAAGCTGGTGGCCTTGAGATTCTTGTGCCATCTTGGCTTGAGCAAGGACTATTGAGGAACTGTTAATGAATTACTTCTTTGGGGTTTGGTCATTTTCTGTGATACACTGTAGCCGCCAAAGAAACATATGATCCACTGGAGGCCAGAGGTCTGTTTCCTTATCTCTTGTTGACTCTGGCTTAGAGCTTCTGCCTGCCAGGAATAGTGTCCCAGCCAGGGGCCCCCTGCCTCTCCCTGCCTACACGTTAGCCCTTTCCTTATTCAATATTGGATGAATGCATCAAAGTCAGACTTCATGGTTGGCAGGGCACTTGGAAGTCTGGGGGAAATCTCAGGAACGATGTAACCACAGAGAAGGTGAGTGTCATAATCTGAGTAGAAACTGCACATCCTGATTCACCACTAATCACACAGATGGAGGGCAGCTCACTCAGAACCCAGGGCAAAAATGCAGCCACTAGATGCAGAAAAACAGGGCACAGGCAACAGTTGTCAGCACTGCAGGGGCTCAGGCCATAGTGGGGTCTGTGCAGGTTAAACAATTCTAGAAAAAGAACAGTCTTCAAGAAAAATAAAATAGATTCCAGATTTGCTTAAACATAAAATGCATAATCCACTTTTAAAGAACATATTACCAGACATACAAAGAAATGTATGACTTATTCAAACAGAAATGTGTGACTCTAATGAGAAAGTCAACAGAAACGTATTCGCAGTGCGCCCAGATATGGGAATCAGCACCAAAGGCTCCCACACAGCTTCAGGAAATATGTTCAAAGAACTGCATAAACATGTGTTGAAGGAATGTAAGAGAATCTTGTTATTAAATGGCGAACAGAAAGGAAACCAGAACAAAGAAGCAGAATGAACTAAGAAGACCAAATAGAAATTCTAGAACAAAAAGAAAAGTATATAGTAAAATTCCATAGATAAACAGCATTGAAAGCCTGGAGAGGCAGAATGAAGAATCAATTTGTCTGAATATAAATAGTTAGATAATTCAGACTGGAGACTGACAATGGATGGGGACTTCTTCTGTGTGCACAGCCCTGTGTCCCTGTTGGGGAGCCTAAGGAGACCCCGGGGAAGTCCCTGGGGAGAAAGTCAAAGGCCCCTCAGGTCTTCCGCCATCAGTCCTGTGGCCACACGGGGGTGCTGCTGCGCTCCCGGCCTTCACCGCCAGGGGGCGCACGGGGCTGAACTGAGTGAGGTCGAGGGAGGACCTGCAGGCTAGGTGTCTTGGGGGAGAGCAAGGGGCCTTCTGAGCAGCCCTGGGAGCAAGTGCAGCGGTGGGACGGGGATCCGGGGAGAGGAGCGCTCTGGAGCCCTGCCCGGTGTCTGAGTTGCCATCTGTCCTCCCCACAACCCCTCTCTCCAGCCCCTGGATCACAAGTCCAGGAAAACTGAAAAGTAGATTCTCGATCCTCCTGGACCGATTCTCTCTCTGAGGGCTATTTTACAAAAGACACTTTCACCTTAGAATAGTTGGGGATTTACAGAGAAGTGACAAAGTTAGTGCAGAGTCCCTGAGGACCCCATACTAATTTGTCCTGTCGTTAACCCCAATCTCACCATCATGCATTTGTCAGAGCTAATGACACAATATTCACACATTACTAGTGATCTCCATGCGGGATTTGCTGTTATGGTTTTGTTTTCTCTCCCAGGATCCCATCCAAGTTGCCTCGTTGAATCTCATCATGGCTGCTTCGGGCTCCTCTGCCTGTGACCATGTCTCAGACTGTCCTGTTTTTCATGACCCTGACATGTTTGAGGAGATGGTTTGGGTACTTTGTAGACTGTCTCTCATTGTGAATCAGGCTGACTGAGGCTGTGGGGTTTGGGAACACCACACCTGGGCAGGCCATTCTCCACACAACATAGCAAGAACATACAGTGATCACTCGCTCATCGCGGATGAAGTTCACCTTCACCCCCTGGCTAAGGTTGTCTAATCTAGATGAAAAGAGAAATACCAATTCTATAATTATGTTTTGAATCAGTTGTAGCTATTTTAAAATATGGAATTTAACAGAGAAGAGCCAGCAGCCCCCAACTCTGGGAGCTGCTCTGACACTGACAGTCGGGCTCAGTGTGGTCAGAAGCTGGAGAATGTCCACCACTTGGCCATATTCTTCTCCTGTGGGACGTGAGTCAGTCACCTCACAGAACATCAGCATCAGACAAGGACACTCTGAAACCACAACATCACTCTGTGTCATTACAGACAAAGCAAGGCACTGAACAACCCACAAAATAACACGCATCTCCCTGTGTCAGCCGATGTGAGCAATCGCTGCTTCTCCACCATGACTGCTCTCTCCTCGCTCTGGTCTGCCTGCTGGAGAGCGGACTCACTGAGATGCTCAGCCATGGGATTGCCCACACGTCCTGACAACACACAGTCGGGAGTGGGCCCCTCTTCCACGGATCCTCTCCAAAACTCCCATCCAAAGCCCATGTCCCTTAGGTTCCAACACCTTCATATTAAGATGCCCCATGGCCCCCAAAGGTGTGCGTTCTCTCTCACTGCAACAGGTAATAGATCCAACTTGAGGGCCTGCAAGTGCTCCTGGTGGTCTTGGTTGAAGAACAATAATGAATGTTACCCTTCTGACTGTCAAAATTGTGTCTGTGTCTTTTATTTTTTGTTTTTTTAAAGATGATATTTATTTATTTGGCAGACAGAGATCACAAGTAGGCAGGGAAGCAGGCAGAGAGAGAGGAGGAATCAGGCTCTCCGCAGAGCAGAGAGCCCGATGTGGAGCTCAATCCCAGGACCCTGGGATCATGACCTGAGCTGAAGGCAGAGGCTTTAACCCACTGAGCCACCGAGGTGCACCATGTTTGTATCTTTTAGTTCGATCATGACATGTGTTTGTATCTTTGTGAGTGTGTGGTTGACATGCAGATATTTCATGTTTTTCTTGATGGGTTTTCATCACTGGGCCGTGCTTAGAGAATTTCTTCATCTCAAAATTGTAAACATTTCATGTATATTTCTACCTCAGTAGAAATGAAGAGCACAGGGCTTTAAGGGTGAAGGGAAACACAGAATTGTTTGAATTTGAGCAAAAGTATGGGAAGGAGAAAGAGGTAAAAGATAATAACATAATGGAATCTAAGAAGTCCATCGTCTTCTTTATGACGTTTACAAGTACCTACAGAGCCTATGAGGTATCTGATACATGTGTGTTCAATAAATCCTCTCACCTGGGCTTGGTGAAGACTTATGTGTCTGCTTCTGTTTATCAAATGAACAGACAAGACCCAAGACACCCAAGTAATAGAGACAACAAAGAGCTCCAGGGATGGGCATTTTTGAACACTTAATGACCTAGATGTGATACATCATGTTTTGGTTCATGTCTGTACACTTCAGCTGTTACAATGCATGGTAATTATACTTAGGTGCTGTATTTTAAGCATATGATATGTTTCAGACCCACATAGACAATCCATGTCTTCAATTTGAAGATAAATTTAATACGTATATACTTATGAGTCACACAGAATCTTCTTTTTTTTTTTTTAATTTTATTTATTTGACAGAGAGAGATCACAAGTAGACGGAGAGGCAGGCAGAGAGAGAGAGGGAAGCAGGCTTCCCGCTGAGCAGAGAGCCCGATGCGGGACTCGATCCCAGGACCCTGAGATCACGACCCGAGCCGAAGGCAGTGGCTCAACCCACTGAGCCACCCAGGCGCCCCCACACAGAATCTTCTTTAAGGAGGATCCTGACAACTAAGAGCATTCTAGCTATGTACTGTCTGAATAGTAGATATGAGCCACCTGTGGCTATTTAAATTCACATTCTTTCAAAACAATTAAAAATGCAACTGCTCAGCACACCAGCCCCATTTCAAGTGCCACCTGCATCTCAAGAGCCACATGCCTCTTGGCCACCATACTGGACAGCGCAGATACAGAACAATTCCTTCCGCACAGACTGTTGCATTGGAAGGTGCTGTGCTTCATGCTTTGTGGGTCTTGAGTCAGAGGCATGAGACACATGTAAACTGAGAAGACCAACATGATTTCTCTTACAGACAACATCAGATTTCTGTCTGGGATGTGAATACATAAGAAGCTGATGTGTCACAAATCAAAGTCGGTTATGCCTGAGTCTGGTGCCTTCAGGGGCAAACTGTCTCCAGTTACCAAAAGGAAATCCCTGTCCCTCCACCTCCCTTCCCAGACTGGGGACCCTCTCTGCCAGCTCATTTCCTGGAGGTGAGGTCTCTTCTAGATGCACTCAGGGCCTAGAGTCAGAGCTGAGTGTTCAGAAGCAGGAAGTGCAGCTCAGGGAAAGGGATTCTGCTGAGTGAGGAGGAGGCCAGGGCAGGACCAGTGGGAGACTGGCCTCTTTTTTTTTTTTTTTTACAGAATGCCATTTTTACCTAAAGGAATGAATGACACAAAACTTGGATTATTTAGACTAGGGCAATTGACCGACAGTTTCTGGAAAATGAACATGAAGTTAACCTTTAATGAAAATCAACTCATATACGACAGCTGAGAGTACTTGTTGCTTGATCAAATGTAAGCTCTCAAGAGAAAAATCAGAATTTTGGGAAACTTGTGATGTACCAATAAACTTGACAGCTTCCCACTACTGATCTATTGGGATCTGTGGTAATATTAAAACAAATATGACTTTTGATAATTCAATTTTAACCTCATCAACACTGGAACACATACATAACTTAGTTAAACAACACATTACTTTTTTAAAAATCATGCATTAGTACAAGATCCATTCAGTGTGCAAGATGGGCCTGTGGATTTTAATGCATCAGAGGACAGCGTCAATGATACTCTTTCAAGTTCCACTTTGCAAATAACCTTTGAGAAAGTACAACTTGTGTCCTTTGAATACAGTACCTAAGGTGAATAGCCATAATGATCTGAGAAGGTTATGAAACTACTAGTCTCCCATATTTGTATAAGGTTGTACATTTTTTCATACACTTCAACCAAAACAACACAATAAAGGCAGAAGCAAATCTGAACATCCAGGGGTCTTCTAAGGAGACAGACAAGAAAGAGACTTGCAACAATATAAAAAGCAAGAACATCACTCTTCTCGCTATGCTTTTTATTTGTAGAAATAGTTATTTTGCATAAAAACGGTATTTCTGTTTTCATGCCATAGATTATTAATACGAATCTAAATGAATTAATGAATTTTTAAACCTGTTTTATTCCTACTACGGTAAATACTGATAGAGATAACCCACAGACACAAAATGATCCTTGGGATCCTCAGTCATCTGGGAGACTATGTAGATACCCTGTGAACAGAATGTTTGAGAATCACTGACTCACGCAGCTCCTGGGACACGGCTCAGGGGGACAGTGTGACAAAGAGCGCTCTGTGCAGTAGGTGAGGGGTCAGGGCAAAGTCCCAGGTCCCTGGGTCGCCTCAGCGGCCCCAAGGTGTGTCTGGGGTGGAGAAGCCCAGCGTTGGGGAATTCCCATCCTCTGGGTTTCACTTCTCTTTCTCCCAACCTGTGTCACCTCCTCCTGTCTGGATACTCATGACACAGACCCAGCTGGCGCTCCCATTGGGTGCCGGGTTTCTGGCGAAGCCAATCAGCGGCACCGCGGTTTCGAGTTCTAAAGTCTCCTCACCCGCCTGCGAGCCCAGCGGCGACTCACTGTCTCCTCAGACTCTGAAGATGGAGGTCGTGATGCCCCGAACCCTCCTCCTGCTGCTGTGGGGGGCGCTGGCCGTGACCGAGACCTGGGCGGGTGAGTGCGGGGCGGGAGAAAAGGGCCTCTGCGGGGCGGGAGCGAGGGGACCACCCGGCGGGGACGCGGGACACCCAGGGAAGGTGCCTCTCCGCAGCCGCCATCCGCGCCCCAGCCTGTGCTTACCCCGTCCCTCCTCGCCTGCACCCGCTCTCCCCGACTCGGTGCCCTCTCTCCCTGCCCTCCACCTGGGCCCCGGGCCCCGCGCCGGGAAGAGGGTCGGGCGGGGTCTCAGCCCCTCCGCGCCCGCAGGCTCCCACTCCCTGAGGTATTTCGACACCGCGGTGTCCCGGCCCGGCCGCGGGGAGCCCCGCTTCATCTCCGTCGGCTACGTGGACGACACGCAGTTCGTGCGCTTCGACAGCGACTCTGCCAGTCAGAGGATGGAGCCGCGGGCGCCGTGGGTGGAGCAGGAGGGGCCGGAGTATTGGGACCGGCAGACCCGGAACCTCAAGGACGCCGCACAGACTCACCGAGTGAACCTGAACACCCTGCGGGGCTACTACAACCAGAGCGAGGCCGGTGAGCGACAGGGCCCGGGTCCAAGTCACGACCCCCATCCCCACCGCACCGACGGGCGGGGGTCGCCCCGAGTGTCCGGGTCTGAGCGTCACCCGAGTGTGAGGGACCCTCCCGCACCCCCACCCCCGTCCCCCATCCTTAAGCCCAAAGAACCGCGGGAACTTTTAGGCGGTCTTACTTTCTGTTTAACCCCCTCGCTGTCGGCCTGGGCCAGGGTCTCACAACATCCAGAGCATGTCCGGCTGTGACGTGGGGCCCGACGGGCGCCTCCTCCGCGGATACAGTCAGTTGCCTACGACGGCGCGGATTACATCGCCCTGAACCAGGACCTGCGCTCCTGGACCGCGGCGGACACAGCGGCGCAGATCACCCGCCGCAAGTGGGAGGCGGCCGGTGCGGCAGAGCAGCTGAGGAACTACCTGGAGGGCACGTGCGTGGAGTGGCTCCGCAGGTACCTGGAGAACGGGAAGGAGACGCTACTGCGCGCAGGTACAAGGGGCCTCGGGGCCTCCCTGATCTCCCCTCCCCTGGGGCTGGCTTCCCACCAGGAAGGGAAAATGGACTCAGTGGCAGAACACCGACCTCCCACGGGTGGGGAGAGGGAGGTCCGCCTGAGTGTTCAGGTTCCTACTAGAGAGTGACTCAGCCAGAGGGCCGATTTTCTCTAAAGGACAATTGAGGAATCTAGTCTTTCCCGGGAGACAGGTGGAGACCATCCTTGCAATAACCCATCAGCGGTTCCCTTTGACCCTGGCAGCCACCTTGGGAACCATGGCTTAACCTCTCAAGGCCTTTTCCTCCAATGCAACACCTTTGGAGGTCTGACTGGGTGTGTTGAGTCATTCACCCCCCACCACAGTCAGGACCGTTAGTTTGCTCTACCCCTTAAACCTACAGCCTCCTATCCTAGACCTTCTCCCTGACTCTAGAACTTTCCAGGATTAGAAGATCCCAAGGGCTGGGTTGGTGACTGGGTTTTGTGCTTCTTCCATCTAAACCAATACCCAGTCCATCTTCGAATGATCATGTGAATGCCGTTTCAGTGGCCCATAAAGGTAAACCCTAGTGTGGATTTTCTGATTCTCTTCTCAGAACCCCCCAACACACATGTTACCCGCCACCCCATCTCCGACCATGATGTCACCCTGAGGTGTTGGGCTCTGGGCTTCTACCCTGCAGAGATCACCCTGACCTGGCAGCGAGATGAAGAGGACCTGATCCAGGACACAGAGCTTGTGGAGACCAGGCCTGCAGGAGATGGAACCTTCCAGAAGTGGGTGGCTGTGGTGGTACCTTCTGGACAGGAGCAAAGATACACATGCCACGTGCAGCATGAGGGGCTGCCCAAGCCTGTCACCTTGAGATGGGGTAAGGAGGGTTTTGGATAGAGCCTCTTCTCAGGGAAGGCCTTCTGGAGAACTTCAGCAGGGCTAGGACACTTAACGGAGCTCTGGACCCCTCACCTTCCCTCCATTTCCAGAGCCACCTCCTCGCACCATCATCCTCACGTTGATCATTGCTGGTCTGGTTCTCCTGGTGGTCACTGCAGTGATTGGAACTGTGATCTGGAGGAAGAAGCACTCAGGTAAGGAATGGAGTGGCGTAGGGGGATGGGGATCTCAGGTTTCTTGTCCCACTGGGGAATTTCCTAGGTAGCAGACTGTCTTGCCTTGTTACTGGGAAGTACCATCGTCACAAATGGACTTGCCTGCTCTGGAGCTGATCGCGAACACTCACTCTGTAGCAAACACTCGTGAAAATGAAGGACATATTTTCATCTTGTTAATTCTGGTGGTGGGGACCTCATGCCCAGCAGTTATAGGACAAAGAGGGAAGTCCCTGCTGAGGACAGAGCTCCAGCAAGTCAGGTGACCCAGTGACTTCTCACCTCATTTTTCATGATTCCTTTCGTGTCCTGGGTGTTCAATTACAATTCTGGAAACTTCATTTAGAACCAGGACTTGGAGCTTCCTCTAGGATCTCATGGCCCAGCCCTGCCCCAGGCCTCTAACATGATATTTTTTTCCCACAGGAGAAAAAGGACCAGGCTACTCTCATGCTGCACGTAAGTATGGAGGGGTGATCCCTGAGACCCTTGGAAAGTGTAGACAGGACCCCATGGGGAGCTCATGCACCATAGCTCCTCCTTTAGTCTCCTCTCCTGTGAGCTCTGACCATGTCCTGTTTGTTCTCTCTTAGGTGATGACAGTCCCCAGGGCTCTGATGTGTCTCTCATGGCTCCTAAAGGTGAGACCCTGGAGACCCTGATGTGGGGAAGGGTTGGGGCACTAGGGACATTTTGAGCATGAGAGGGGCTTCTGCGATGTCCCCACTTATGGGACTGACCTCAATTTGTACATTATTTTTTTTCACAGTATGAGACCAGCTGCCTTATGGGGACGAAGAGATGGAAGATTTCTTCACACCCCCACTTAGTACCCCCACTTGGTGACATCAGCAACCCCTGACTTCTCTTTGTGCAGATGTCAGAATGTGTCTGTGTTCCTTTGAGCATAATGTGAGGACATGAGATTTGCCCACCCTGCCCACCAGACCCCTCGCTATTCTGATTTTATTCTCTTTTCAGATGTGCTTTCCTGTTCAAGCAGGGCAGGGCTGGACCATCTCTATCCCTGTCTTAATTTCATGTTGGGCTAAGTACAAATGACTTACTTCTGTATTGAAAATGAGAATCCAGACAGGAGTTGTGTTTCCTAATTCTTGCCACATGGGGTTGATGAGGTAATAAAAGAGGAGATTTGTCAAATTGAGACAGCAAATAAATGGAAGCACTGAGAACCTTCCAGAATCCTTGTGTTTACTGTGCTGAGTCTGTTGTAGATGGAGGCAGAAGGCTGTAAGGAAATGAGCGGGAATGGGGCCTGTGCCCATCGTGTGTTCAGTGCATCACGGGCGTGATGTTGCTTACCCCTCAGCTGGGTCATCTCTCTGCTCTGTGTCCTTGACCCTTGTGTGGAAGCTTGTCTCACCAGGACCTGTGATCTCAGGGACTTGGACATCACCTGTCACCAGGACCTGTGAAGGAAGAGCTTCCTGTGACTGGGTCAACCTCACCTCAGGCCTGCGTTGGGTCATAGCCTCCATTCAGGGGTGGGCTTTTTTCATTGTTTCTCTACAGCGTCAGGCCGGCTCTCGCTCTTGTGTACGAGTTCTTGTCCCATTCTCCCTGGGTGACCCTGTCAGTTATAGGTGCAGGTGTCCTTTGGGCTGTGTTCCCATAGGCCTAGGTTGTCCCCTGCACACAGGAGTCTCTGGTATGGAGAGATGAACTTTCAGATTCATCTATCTCTTCCCCTCACTCTAGACCTGTTTTCTAGATTGTTCTTAAGATTCTGGAGCTAGAGGAGGAATCTGAAAGTTTCTCCTTAGTAAACATCAGTTAGTTTCTCTTTCCAGCTGCTCTGCCCTCTCTCTACCCCTAGTTCAACGATCCCAGTGCTGGCTTGGATCCAAGTTCATGGATCTATAAAGCAAAGTTTAATGTAGATCTCTTTGTGGTTGGAGAAAACGACCCAAAAAGCCTGAGTACAGTGTTTCTGGAGAAAGAACTCTGTGTGCTGTGCTGTGCAGGAGAGATGGTGTGGGGGGAGGGGCTGAGCAGAGAGAGGGAGGGGAGGGCAGCCCTGTGAGGGGAGAGAGACAGCACGGATGGTGAGGTGGGTGCACGTGGGGCAGGAGCTGCCCCAAACAGCTGTGCCTGAGACTCAATCTAGAAGAGAGAGTCCTCTAGCTGCTCATTCATTCAACTAATAACTATCGAGTGCCTCATACAGGACATGCTATGTTTGCATCTGGGCACCTCAGTGAGGCTAAGAAGAGGGAAAATGTGCTGGTCTTGTGGAGAGTATTTCTAGTGTAAGGGGCAGACTACACTTGAGCCTCTGACAATGTGGGGATGGGGCAGTGACCCCCTCATGCAGTCAGAAATCCAAGTATAGCTTTTGACTCCCTCAAAACAAGATCTAATAGGCTACTGTTGCTGGAAGCCTCACTGATAGCATGAAGAGTCACTTAACACACGTTTATGTTACATGTAGAAAACAGTCTTCTAACAATGAATGAAGTTGCAAAAATTAGTTGGAAATCATAAAGATGAGGAAATGCATGGACAGTACCTACTGTAAAAAGTCCGCACACAGGTGCACACGCACCGTGCAAACCAGTGTCATTCGGAGGTGAACTGTGTATTATGTAAGCGCGGTAGTAAGGGAAGTGTTTAAGTTGGAAGTTGGCAGGAGCTGTGAGGAAGGAGACCCAGAGAGCACCTGTGCTGAGACGGGGACATTGGCTCCTTTGCTCCAGGGATCAGGGGAGCCTCACTGAGAAGGTGACCTCATCATGGAGGTCTGAGGATATTAGAAGGCTTTGGAGTTTTCTCTGAGTGAGGAGTGGAGTTACAAGAATGAACAGATCAATGGGATTGACTTTCTAAGCAGCACCTGTTTGTTGCTGGGAGAATCGAGAGGTGCAGGGTGAGCCACCAGTAGGGAAAATGTAGGAAACCAGTGCTGTGTCCCAGGAGGAGGATGTGGGCTGTACCTCTGGGGTGTGAGGAGGGAAGATATAGGAAGTGGTTGGGTGCTGGATATTCACAGATGGACTTTCCTAACGAATTCATTCTGGGTGGTGAATAGGAGGAATCAAGGAGGGCATCCAGTATTTCAGACTGCAAGTAGAAATGTGGTGTGCTTTCCTTGGATATGGGGAAGATTCTGGAAGCAGGACATTGGGAAAAGCAGCATCACAGGCATCTAGTTTAGGCATGTGGAATCTGAGACAACTATTAGAAATGCAGTGAGGTTGGCAGTTGGATACAGAGTGCAGGGGAAGAGAAATATCCGGATTGGAGAAAGAGATTTGGGAGGTGACAGCATATACATGATGATTAGAGCCTTCAGCAGAGATGAGGTCACCAAGGGTCGAGGGCCATAGGAGAGAAAGGAACAGGACCAAACCCTGGACTCCTCAGGGCTAAGCAGGCTGACCAGAGTGCATACCCAGAGTGCAATGCACTGTCTGGTTCTGCGTCTAGAAGGCAGAGAGACCAGGGAGGCCCAGCTTTCAGTGTGCACAGGAATTTCCTGGACTATGAAGGTCTAGACAGTCTGGGGTAGAGCATGGATGCTGGGTTGATAACAAGGTCGGCGCTGCTGCTGCTGGTCTTCAGATCCCACACTGAGTAGCGAGCACAAGAAGCAGGATCCTCACATGTCCGTGCATCAGCTTCTCCTGTAGGGCTTATCACGTCAGTGATTCCTGGCCCACACCCAACATTCTAAGCTGGGGGTGTCTGGGGAGAGGCCTGAGTATTTGGTAACAAAGCCACAGGCAATCCTGTGACTCCGCCAGACAGAGAAACACTGAAGTGATTGATGAGAGCCCTCGTTGTGGGAAGGGTTTTTACAGACACATTTAAATGGTTTTTGCGGGGCATCTGGGTGTCCCACTCTTGGTTTCAGTTCAGGTGATGATCTCAGTGTCATGAGAACTAGCCCACGTTGGGCGCTGCACTTAGTACAGAGTCTGCTTGAAATGTCTTCTCTCTCCCTCTACCCCTCCCTGCCTCTCTCACATATGCTCACTCTCTCTCTCTCCCTCTCTCTCTTTCTGTCTCAAATAAATAAATCTTCAGATGTCTTTTTGTAGGAAGGAAAATGCAAGACATGCTAGGAGATGCATTTGTTTCTCTCCTGTGGGGCACAGCCAGGTGGCAGACTGAGGAAGTTATCAGCTCTTCATAAGAGTCTGAGTTACTCATCTTAAATGTCATCTTAAATGTCTGCATCACACAAAAGGAATCATGTGACATGATGCATGTGTTAGCTAACGTTATGTTTGTTATCATTGTGCAACGCAGAAATGTATCGATCAGCAGGTTGTACCCTAAACTCACACAATGGTGTATGTCAATCATATCTCTATAAAGTTGGTTTTTTAAAAAAATGCCTGAATTCTTGCTCTTGGAAAGTCTTTACATGGGTTTCTGACTCCTTGTGATACATTCATACAGTTACAGAGAGACTCCGGGAAGAGAGAGAATATATGGGACCTTGTTTTATTTCCAGGAAAGCCTCGATACAGGCTTGAGACTACACAACTGGGGGTAGAATCCACACTGGACCCTAGACGGAGGCCCACAGACAGCCAGCGCCTGCTACTGGGTATCGAGGCCACTCACTCCCCTGAGGGAGGCCACTGGACCCTGCAGCTGGGACTGCTATTGCTGCTGCCCCTGACAGCTGCATGACATGACTGTGAACCTGCTTAGACCCCCTGTGCCTAAAGCACGGATGCTGTCCCAGTGTGTGTGTCACATGTCCAGAGTCAGAGTCTGGCAGGTGGTCACGTGACTGTTGAAGATTCATGTCATGTCCACCTGCTGGACTGTTTGGCAAAGTGGGTTCCCCTCTCTGTGGATGGAGGTGTCTGTGCCCCCAACAAGATTGTTGACATGTGGCATTCCTGTATGTGGGAAGAGAGGTACAAGTTCTGGGAATAGACATTGGGAACCAGGAATGGAAAAGAGTGACAAATTTCCACATTTGGAGCAGTGATCTGAGACTGGAACTTGATCTGGACACTGTAGGCACTCAAGTCTGCTTGGATGAGGAGTGACTCATAAGTGGCATCTTTCAACTAATTCCCTTGATGGTTGTTATGAGCCCAGGTTTGTCCACTCCAGTCCCTACTTACAGATAAGTGGAGTAGCATTGTTGGGTCATGAAGTGATTGCTCAACATGTCTTCTCCCGGCCTTTGTCCCTTCCTAGGATTAAAAACCCAGATCTGTATCACTTCAGATGATCCTCATATACACACTAAAATTCTATATTTCTTCATACATGCACATATTTCTGGGTATCTATATTATTAGATTTTATGTGGCCTCCACAAAGGTCTGAAAAACCACTCCATTTTAGACACTGTCCTACTTCATCTCTGGTCCATGAACAGCTAATGATCACAGTGTTTCAGCAGATCCAATGACGTGATATTCATGCTCAGTTTTGCTTGGCAATGACCAGTCTCAGACAGGAGAAGGTAAAGCTTTCTGGTAACACTCACTTGCAAATTCTGTGTGTACTTTCCGTGGGCAGAGTCACAGTTCCCAGACCAGGGCTGGCTCACAGGAAACACAGATCACCACTGGTTTAGGTGACTTACACTCTAGCACCAACTTGGGTGCCTAAAAAAGAGCAGAAATGAAAAATACTTACTGAGGATTCCATTTCCACCTTTGCAGTAGACTAAGGTTTAAGGCTGCCCTTCTCCACATGAGGTGATGAACACTGGTGTTATATGCAACTGATGAATTATTGAACTCTACATATAAAACTAATGATGTACTCTGTTGGCTAATTGAATTTAAATAATTTTTTTAAATAAGCTGCCTCTTCTCCCCAAAATGAAAATGATAGAAAAAAAATAAAATCATACAAAAGTGCAGAACAATCAAGAGAAAAATCATTTAGCCCAAAATTTATAAATGGGCCATAAGCCCCAGAGAATAGTTGTTCTGATCTGTAGAGTATTTTTCAAATCTAGAAAATCTTAGCTTGGCTTCTCAGGCTCAGGAGCTTCATAGAGAGGAGACAATGCCCAGAGCTGCTTCATGTGAGGAGCAGGAGAAACATTCCCTCCCTGAACATCTGGGAACCTGAGATTCACGTCCTCAGAACAGGGTGACACAAATCAAATCTGTTCTACCTTCAAGTGCAAGGACATTCTAAGGAAATTTGCCTTTAAGTCAGGAAAAAGTGAGTAAACAGCTATTTCAAAAATTTGCAGACACGGACTAAGCCATCTGTGATTTGTAGTCCAAATTTCCTTTACCATTGGCCATTGGGTCAAAATAACTTCATTTCATTAGCTTAATTTATAATTGTCCTGGATTGGTGATGCCCCCAAAATTTTAAGAAACAAATTTCTCTAGAGAAATCTCTATTTAACCTACATGTCATAAAACTTATACAGAAAATTACACAGAGGAAAAAAGCAACTCATAGAAAGAAAAGTAAAGGTAAAATGGAAAAAAAATGATTAAGCAACTTTAGAAAAAATGAGTAGTAAAAAGCTCATGAAACTTCAATATTGGAACCATAAAATACAATATAACAGGACCAGGATATGATATAAATATATAAAGATACATTATTTGAATATATATTATGGATATGATATAAAGAAAAAAATTACAAAATTTAAAATGTAAAAAACATGGCAAAAGCAAAAGTACCTCTTAAGAAAACAACTACAAAATAAAGTGGTTAATGATTAATAATGAAAATATTACAGTTTGTTCACTGAATAAAAATTTATCAGTAAAAGAAGAATGAGTGGAGGGGCACCTGGGTGGCTCAGCTGGTTAATCATCTGCCTTCTGCTCAAGTCATGATCCCAGGGTCCTGGGATCAAGCCTAGCATCAGGCTTCCTGTTCAGCAGGAAGCCTTGCTGCCCTTTCCCCCATCCATCTGCTGCTCCCCTGCTTCTGCACTCCCTCTTTTTCTCATCTCTCTTAAAGAAATAAAATCTTTTTAAAAAGAGAGAGAAAAATGAGGGAGGCATGGAAAACAAAAAGCAAAAGGTAAGACAGCGACATAAATCCAACAGTGTTAATATTAACATTGCAAGTGAGTGGCTTAAATAAATCAATCAAAGTGCAGATTGTTAGCCTGAACACAAAACAAGATCTACCTATGCTGTCTACAGTATACACACTTGATCTCAGTTACAAACAGATTAAACTCAAAGGGGTGGAAAAAGTTATCTCAGGCAAACAACCATAAGAAAGCTGGAGTGGATACACTCATTAGCCAAAGGGGACTTTATAGTAAGGGGGCACCTGGGTGACTCAGTTGTTAAGAGTCTGCCTTTGGCTCAGATCATGGTTCATTGAGCCCCCAAATAGGACTCCCAGCTCAGTGGTAAGCCTGCTTCTCCCTCTCCCCCTCCCCCTGTTTGTGTTCCCTCTCTCACTGTGTCTCTCTCTGTCTAATAAATAAATAAAATCTTTTTTTAAAAATTTTAAAAAAATGCTAGTAAGATAGCGCTCGCTTCGGCAGCACATATACTAAAGTTGGAACGATACAGAGAAGATTAGCATGGCCCCTGCGCAAGGCTGAAACGCAACTTTGTGAAGCGTTCCATATTTTTATATCATTCTCAATGGAGAAAAACTGAAAACTTTTCCGCTAAGGTCAGGAACACGGCAGGGATGTCCATTTTCACCACTGCTATTCAACATAGTACTAGAAGTCCTAGCCTCAGCAATCAGACAACAAAAGGAAATTAAGGGCATCCAAATCGGCAAAGAAGAAGTCAAACTATCACTCTTTGCAGATGATATGATACTATATGTGGAAAACCCGAAAGACTCCACTCCAAATCTGCTAGAACTTGTACAGAAATTCAGTAAAGTGTCAGGATATAAAATCAATGCACAGAAATCAGTTGCATTTCTTTACACCAACAACAAGACAGAAGAAAGAGAAATTAAGGAGTCAATCCCATTTACAATTGCACCCAAAACCATAAGATACCTAGGAATAAACCTAACCAAAGAGGCTAAGAATCTATACTCAGAAAACTATAAAGTACTCATGAAAGAAATTGAGGAAGACACAAAGAAATAGAAAAATGTTCCATGTTCATGGATTGGAAGAACAAATATTGTGAAAAAGTCTATGCTACCCAAAGCAATCTACACATTTAATGCAATCCCTATCAAAATCCCATCCATTTTTTTCAAAGAAATGGAACAAATAATCCTAAAATTTGTATGGAACCAGAAAAGACCTCGAATAGCCAGAAGAATATTGAAAAAGAAAACCAAAGTTGGTGGCATCACAATTCCAGACTTCAAGCTCTATTACAAAGCTGTCATCATCAAGACAGTATGGTACTGGCACAAAAACAGACACAGAGATCAATGGAACAGAATAGAGAGCCCAGAAATAGACCCTCAACTCTATGGTCAACTAATCTTTGACAAAGAAGAAAGAATGTTCAATGGAAAAAAGACAGCCTCTTCAACAAATGGTGTTGGGAAAATTGGACAGCCACATGCAGAAAAATGAAATTGGACCATTTCCTTACACCACACACAAAAATAGACTCAAAATGGATGAAGGACCTCAATGTGAGAAAGGAATCCATCAAAATCCTTGAGGAGAACCCAGGCAGCAACCTCTTCAACCTCAGCCGCAGCAACTTCTTCCTAGGAACATCGCCAAAGGCAAGGGAAGCAAGGGCAAAAATGAACTATTAGGACTTCATCAAGATCAAAAGCTTTTGCACAGCAAAGGAAACTGTTAACACAACCAAAAGACAACTGACACAATGGGAGAAGATATTTGCAAACAGCATATCAGATAAAGGTCTAGTATCCAAAATCTATAAAGAGCTTATCAAACTCAACACCCAAAGAACAAATCATCCAATCAAGAGATAGGCAGAAGACATGAACAGACATTTCTGCAAAGAAGACATCCAGATGGCCAACAGACACATGAAAAAGTGCTCCACATCACTCGGTATCAGGGAAATACAAATCAAAACCACAATGAGATACCACCTCACACCAGTCAGAATGGCTAAAATTAACAAGTCAGGAAATGACAGATGCTAGTGAGGATGTGGAGAAGGGGGACCCCTCCTACACTCTTGGTGGGAATGCAAGCTGGTGCAACCACTCTGGAAAACAGCATGGAGGTTCCTCAAAAAGTTGAAAATAGAGCTACCTTACGACCCAGCAATAGCACTACTGGGTATTTACCCTAAAGATACAACTGTAGTGATCCAAAGGGGCACGTGCACCTGAATGTTTATAGCAGCAATGTCCACAATAGCCAAACTATGGAAAGAACCTAGATGTCCATCAACAGATGAATGGATAAAGAAGAAGTGGTGTATATATATACAATGGAATACTATGCAGCCATCAAAAGAATGAAATCTTGCCATTTGCAATGACGTGGTTGGAACTAGAGGGTATCATGCTTAGTGAAATAAGTCAATCAGAGAAAGACAACTATCATATGATCTCCCTGATATGAGGAAGTGGAGATGCTCCGTGGGGGGCTTGGGGGGGTAGGAAAAGAATAAATGAAACAAGATGGGATTGGGAGGGAGACAAACCATAAGAGACTCTTAATCTCACAAAACAAACTGAGGGTGACCAGGGGGAGGGGGATAGGGAGAGGGTGGTGGGGTTATGGACACTGGGGAGGGTATGTAATATGGGGAGTGCTGTGAAGTGTGTAAACCTGGCAATTCACAGACCTGTACCCCTGGGGCTAATAATACATTATATGTTTATTAAAAAATTAAAAAATTATTTTTAAAATTGCTAGTAAGATAAACAGGATCATTTTGTAATGATAAAATGGTCAAGTCATCAGAAGATGAAAAAACTCTAAACATATATTCACCTAATAATCCAACACCCAACTTCTTGTAGCAAAACTGACAGAAACTGAGAAACAGACAATATGACAATAATACTTAAATTTCAATATATCACTTTCAATAATGGATAGAACAACTATGCAGAGATAAATGAAGATAAAGAAGACTTGAACCATACTATAAAACAACAGGGTAAGTCGGACATGACTTGGTCACTTTTTTTTTTTAATTTATTTATTTGACAGAGAGAGATCACAAGTAGGCAGAGAGGCAGGCAGAGAGAGAGAGGGAAGCAGGCTCCCTGCTGAGCAGAGAGCCCAATGCGGGGCTCGATCCCAGAACCCTGAGATCATGACCTGAGCCGAAGGCAGAGGCTTAAACCACTGAGCCACCCAGGTGCCCCGACTTGGTCACTTTTAACACTGATCCTACTCAGCAGCAGCCAGGGGACACCTCATCGGCCTAAAACAGCCCAATAGAAAATCAGAAAGACAGTGGATGGAACAACACTCAAGATTAACAACACCTCAGGTCAGCCTGTTTTCACCCTCAACAACTGGCTGAAGAGTCAAAGAATTAACAAATCTCCAAAGAAAAGGGGGGAATGTTAGGGCCAATTTAATGTTAAAACCTGTTTAACTATTAGGGCCTACTTAGCCAGAGTGACTCCATATTGCCTAGGTAGCCATATTGTTGTTTACATCCACAGACATCATTCCGGGAATAAACGCCCCAGTAGTTCCTGGTATGGTTCCAGGTATCGATTCCAGGAGTAAACGCCTTAACAATAGAAGCCATGTACCTTGGGTCTGCAGTTATGCCCTATAAAAACAGCCTGTGAGATCGGGAAGGGGTCGCTCTCTTCGGAGGCGGCACTGGCTGGTCAGTCTGACTTCTAATGCTTGGCATAGAATAAGGCTTTGCATAACTTTCACTTTGTCTCAGTCTCATTCCTTTGATAATGGACCCCAACAACATGTATAGAACATTCCAGCCATGAACAGAATATACATTCATTTTGAATGCACACACATGGAGCTTTCTAGAAGATAAGCCATATGCTAGGCCATAAAAAAAACTCAATGAATTTAAAGGGGTAAAAATAATGCAAATATCACAGTGGCATGACACCAGAAATAAATAACTGGAATGAATTTGGGAAACTCACAATATGCAGAATTAATACACTTCTACATAATCAAAGGTCAAAAACATCAAAATGGAATCAGGAAATACTTTGAGATTAATAGAAATGAAGACAGAGCATACCAACCCCGAGGGGGTCTGACTAAAGCAGTGCTGAGAGAAAATATATAGTTGGAACTGCCTGTATGAGAAAGAAACATCTCCTATCAATTACCTGAACTTCCACATTAAGTCAAAGGAGGAAGAGGAGCGAACTAAAGCAAAAGCAGGCAAAAGGAAAGAAAAAATAAAGATGAGAGCAGAAGTTAATGAAATAGAGAAAAGAGAATAAAATAACAATATAGGAAACTAACTGAATCAAATGTGATCCTTTGAAAGATAAACCAAACTGACAAATCTTTAACTAGACTCACTAAAAGAGAGAGAGAGAGAAATGACCACCTTACTGGGATCAGCAATGAAAGAGGTGATATCAGGACTGACCACACAGAAATAAAGAGAATTAGGAGGTTATGATACACAATTATATGCTAAAATATCAACTTGTTTCTATAAAATAGACAAAAATGCAGAAACACACAAATGACTAAAGCTGACTGAAGAAGAAATAGACCATCTGAATGTACTACCTATAATGAGGTAGAAGATAGTCAATTGTCAAAAACTATTCCACATAAAAGCCCAGTTCCAAATGGCTTCACTTGCGAATTATACCATATGCTGAAAGAATTAATGACGATTCTTTACAAACCCTTCCCAAAAAAAAGAAGAGGGAACCCAACTCATTCTATGAGGCTAGGATTATTCAGATACCAAAACAGACAAAGATATCACAAGTCAAGAAAACTACAGACCAATATCTCTTATGAATGTAGACTCACACACACGCGCGCGTGCACACACACACATCTCAACAAAATGTAGCAAATCAGATCTAGCAACATATAAAGTTAATTACAAGCCTAATGAAATTTATTCTGGGAATGCAAGATTGGTTAAACATCCATATAAATCAAGATAAAACATCATATTAATATCCTCAAACAAAAGCCACATGCTTATCTCAACAGATGGGCAAGAAGCATTTGACAAAATCAGACACCTTCTCATGATAAAAACTCAACTATTAATAGAGGGAATTTCCTCAGTCTGATTAAAGGCATTTATGAAAACCCTTAAGCTAACATTTTACCTAATGGTGAAAGACTGTTGGATTTCCTCCTCAGATCAGAAACATGAAATGTTCACTCACCACTTCTATTACACATTGTGCGGGGGGCAGGGGGGTTGCCTGGGCAGTTAGGTCAGTTAATTGTCAGCCTTTGGCTCAGGTCATATCCCAGGATCATGGTCCCAGGGTCCAGGGATCGAGCCTGCATGGCTCCCTGCTCTGCGGGGAGAATACTTCTCCCTCTCCCTCGCCTGCTCTCCCCCTGCTTACTCTCTCTCGCTCTCAAATAAATAAAGCTAAATTAAATTTTTTAAAGGGAAATGCCAAATGAGGTTGTCAGCTTTGCAGTTGTGTTTCTGAAAACTGGGTTCACCTCTTGATGGGTTCAAGGCAAAAGACTCAATGAAGCCAAAGAATAGGGAAAGGAAGGCTTTTCCCACTCCCTCTGTCCCTCCCCTCTGCTTGTGCTCGCTCTCTCTCTTTCTCTCTCTAATAAATAAAATCTTTTACTGACACATAAAGGAGAACACCGGGGAAATTTCTGAAAGCAGGGTCTCCCTGAACAACACACTGGGGAAGTTTCAAGCTGAAGGTACAGATGTCATGACTCCTCTGATGCAGGACACCTGACCCTCGGTTGGAACCGCTGTCTCTGCTGATCCTGGCACCTGGATGACACTCGTGCTACTCAGGCCTAAATGTCTCTGCACAGACGTGGCACCAGAGCCGGGAGCCCTTGGCTGCCATGTCCCATAAGACCCACCTCCAAGCAAGTGAAGATGTTAAAGATAACTTTTCCAGAGGAGAAATGGAAAGTACAGACTTCTAATAATATCTACTGAAAATGAGACACTTGTGATTGGACGATGTAGTCAGCGTTCTGATTGCAAACAGCTGTGCTACATGGTATTCAGGTTAGACTCTCAGATGCCCAGGGATATGAGTGGATATTCACCGTCTGGTCTCCAGAACATTCTCGTGATCATTAAAATATGTTGTATGCAGGAACAAGTGGGACTCTGAAAAAGGAGTTTGGAGGGGGCCACATTACAGATGAAGTGTTTGGAACAGTAAAGGAAGATGCATCATTACACAGATATAAAAAACACAATCTTCTGTCACAATCTTCTCCTGCCCCACTGACCGCAGCTGAGGAAGAATCACGACAGATCAAAATTAATGAGGCACAAACTGACATGGGTGTGGACACGCAGCATCAAACACTATAAGGACTAACATTTCCTATATCTCGAGAAGCTTTTCAAGGTTTGGAAACATTAAGTAACAGACAACTCAACTACATGCAATTGGAAATAGATATGAAAGATGAAATTATAATTTTGGCCAACACAACAAAGATAGAACTGAAAGACTTGCCAAGGAGGAGTCCCAAGGATTCAGCACACTACCATTTCTTCCTGTGGAAAGATTCCCATGAAGGAGACGATTTGAAGTCTATAGTTTTAAATTTATTCAATGCCAGGATACACATGCAGTATGAGAACGGTTGTTATATTCTAGTTGCGAGAGCCCTCTGCTAGAAACTGTAGAGAGACAACTACAAATGGACGTCATTAAAAAGATCGAGATAGGGTGTTTAGGTGGCTCAGTCAGTTAAGGGTCTGCCTTCAGCTCAGGTCATGATCTCAGGGTCCTAGGATGGAGCCCCACGTCTTGTTCCCTGCTTGGCAGGGAGCCTCCTTCTCCCTCTCCCTCTGCCCCTCCCCTCTGCTTGTGCTCTCTCTCTCTCTCTCTCTCAAATAAATAATATCTTTTTAAAAAGAAAACAAAGAAAGAAAGATCCAGAGAGAAAATGGAGATGAGTTGACAGCAGGCTTCCTTTATGAAGAAGAACACCCAAAGCAGCAGGCACATAGCAAAGTTTTGCAAAACCGAAAGGTCCTGCAGCAAAATTCAAAACTCACTAGGGGTCCAGCTGAAGGTGAAGCCACTGCTGATCAAAATCATTATATTAAGGATTCCAATACTAGTTTTTTAAAAACAACTTTTGGTACAGGAGAACTGTTACATCACTGCATGCAGGTCAGCTCACTGAGCTGTTCACTTCTGTGTTTTTAAAGTCAAGGTTACAGAAGACTATATAGGATGTGCTATTAATTTTGTCATATTGCTTTTTAAGAAGTATTTTTTTATTGTTATCACCTTTTAATGGAATTCTTCTGGGCACTGTCCTCTCCATTAGAGTGTTTTCCCAACATTATCCAAAACCCCATGGCTGTATCAGGCTCAGGATTGTCTTTTGCCCGTAGGGTTAATTCTAATGTTTATGTTGGTGCATGGTGTAAGGGCCTGCCCCTCCCAGAGGAACTGGCTTGTGGACCCCGGATGTAGGGGCGGGGCAGTCCGGGTGGAGACGTCCAATCGGTGGGGCGAGCGTATATCCACTGGGGTGAATTGGGATTCAATTGGCCGCCTGTGTAGGGGCGTGGCTCAACCACCCCCATAAAGGTTGGTCTGCGAGGCTGGCTGGAGCAGAAGGAGAGCTGTCAGAGGAAGAAAAAGGAAGAAGCAGCAGCAGAAGGAGAAGAGTCAGGGGAGCAGCAGCAGCAGAAGAATTGGCGGGAGCAGGAGAAGAGCTGTAACAGCTCTTGTAAGAGCTATAAGTGCCGCCAGTGGCACCGAGGCCAGCGGCCCTGCCCACACAGTGCGACCCTCGGCAGCGGCGCCCGGGGAATGGCCTAGACACCAGCAACCTCGCTGCGAACCCTGAGCTGCTGCCTCGCCGGAGCCGTGTCATTCCGGGGAGCGGCTTCATCGGGAAGAGGCCTCCTCGGGAAGAGGCCTCCTCGGTGAGCAGCCCTGCAGGAGCAGCTTCATCAGGGGAAGAGGCTTCCTCCAGAGCGGCCTCGCCCAGCAGCCTTGTCCGGGGAGCAGCCCTGTTGAGGGAGCGACCTCATTAGCAGCGGCCTCGACTGGGGAGTGGCCTCGTCAGTGAGCGGCCTCGTCCAGAGTGGTGGCCTCCTCTGGGGAACAACCTTGTCAGAGTGGCGTCATGGGGAGCAGAGTCTGTGTCATCCTTGTCATCATCGCTGTCATCATTGCCTCTTCGTCGTTGGGAGTGGCCTCGTCCTGGGAGCGGCTTCCTCCAGAGTGGCCTCTTCTTGGGAGCGGCCCTGTCCGGGGACCGACCTCACCAGCAGGGACATTCTTGGGAGCGGCTCCAACCGGGGAGTGGCCTCATCTGCAGAGCAGCCTCGTCCGGAGCAGCCTTCTTGGGAGTGACCTTATCAGAATCGTCGTCGTTGTCTTTTCGTAAGAGACAGCCCCGACCGGTCAGTTTGATTTTTGATGCTTGGCATGAAATAAAGCTTTGTTTGATTTTCGCTTTATATCAGTCTCGTTCCTTTGATCACGGACCCTAACACATAGCAGTGAAAAAATGGAACAATGGGAAAAGCCCCCGTGTTTTGGACTTACCAACTCATGGCCAGTGGCCAACAGCCAGACCACATGGTCAGGCAGAAGGACAATGGAAACATGGTCTATTAAAGGAATAGCCACATGGGGTTGGGCCCTTGCTCGTTATGGGAATTTGTGGTGTGCATCAAAGGAGGACATCTTGATGCCCGTCACAAGAACCACCTTCTGAGTTTGGAAGTGGAATGGAATGGAGGAGTGTGTTTCCTGGTGTCCTCTCTTGGGGTAGCCACCTAGGGCAGGGAAATAAGGGGACTAAGGGGGGGCTGTGGCAATGCAGGGAAAGGCTGAAACTCTATAGTTCACTTGCATCTTCTGTGGCCCAAACAGAACTGCTCTGGCTGCCAACCAAACACCAGAGAGAGCTAGGAGGCCGACCCCCTGGTAGGAAAGCCTTGAATGTAGCTGACAAGTCAGAGCCATAATGGTAACCCCAAAGGGCAACAAAAGGGCCTTGACAGGAATGTGTATTCTGGATTGTACTTTGCTCACCCAGTGGTAGATGCAAATGGTCAGAGTGCTATTAAAACAAACAAGCAAAAAACAGAGCATAGACTCATGTTGCTGCCCACAGTTTGGACAAGCACAGCAGCCACACATAATGTCCCTTCCAATGGCAGAAAGTGAGGTATAAATGCAGAGAAGTAGAAATAGTAACTGAGGGTAAAGGAGGGGATATATTCACTACGTCATGAGGGAAATCCATAGTACATTAGCGCCTCGGAAGAAGTGTGAGCAAGAGATGACACTGTCTCTTAGCTCTGCCATCCCAGACCCTGAGAGAGAAAGCCGTGTGCTCTGAGAACATTCCTGCTTCTGGAACCTGGCAACACTGAATGGACCCAGCAGACCTGAGAGGCCTTGGGAGACATTGTCCTCCAGCAGGAAGATGGGCTGACCGTTAATGACCAGATGGGACGCAAGTACTACCAGCATCTCTGCAGTTCCGGTCCCACCACTACAGGGAACCTGTGCTCAAAGACCACAGCGTGGCTGCAGGATAATAAAAATATGTGGTCTTTGTCCCCAGTTCCTGGCACCCAGCTCCCCAGCCCTTTGGGATCTCCTTAGTGATAAGACTGTCACTGGTACTCTAATGAGATGACTTGGCCAAGGGTCTTAGACAGTTCAGGTTGGGGCTGGTGACCAGGAGGACCAAGACATGACTAGAGAGTTGGAGCCATCAGCCTCACTCCCTGATCTCTGTGGAGAGGCTCTGGAGGCTGACCTCCATCCCCGACAGCCAGTGACTGAATCAAGCATGCCTATGTCATGAAGCTTCCATGAAGACTGCTCCACAGTGGGGTTCACAGAGCTTCTGAAATGGCAAACACGTCCATGTGCTCCGAGGGAGGCACATTCCGAGTCCACGGAGACAGAGGCTCCCGCACCAGGACCTACACGCCCCCACACTCCCGAGCCTCTTCATCTGGCTGCTCGTGCATGTCCTTATAATAAACCATCATAGTCAACATGGAGTTCTCCTGAGACCTAGGAGTCCTTCTAGCAAACTACTGAATGTCCAGGGTACCCCCAACTTTGTAGCAAACTTGAACAACAGTGCCGGGCATGTGGGAACCTGAGAGTTGAGACTTGCCCATGAGCTGAGGGCAACTTGCAGGATGAGTCCTCCTACCTGAGCTCACCCCAGGTCGACAGGGTCAAGTGTGAAATGAATGAATCAGAGGACACCCAGGTGGTGACAGGGAATCAGAGAGCTGGTCAGTTGGGGGAAGAAACCCTCTCTGCTCCACAAAGAGAAACTGAGAGTTAGAGCAAGCAAGTAACCTGCACCTCATCTCATCCAGGAGCAAAGGAGAAGCAGAACGGAAGCCTATCACGTCCGTCCGCCTGCGACCAGCTGTTCAGCGTCCTGTTGAGGAAGGAGACAGCGGGCCCAGCATGGAGTCACAGATGCCACACGCCACCGAGACCGTCAAACTCAACCTACCGCGGCTTCAGCTCTCAGGTTCCCATGTCCCTGGCACTGTCGTTCAAGTTGGGCAGCGGTCCCGGGAACGCTGACAGGTGCTAAAGTGTCTCGCCCCAGAACATCGCCACACACGGGAAATAGACACATTCACATGACACATCGGTGCACACAGACCACTCACGTCTTGCAGACCCAGGGTTCTCGTTCTTCAAGAACAAAGGAGGGCAAATTTGCCCTGAGCCATCAGGCCACCAGCCCACTTCGCCATTGCCCGTGTTTGTGAGTGAGAACTGCAGTGGACGACAGCTGGGACTGATCACGTAGTGTCAGGGGAACGAGAGGACAGCTGTCATTTATTACCCACTTGTTCCCTCGGCCAAACCTGAGCACCTACAGAGCACCAGGTCAAGCTGCAGCCTCAGATCTGTGCCCCGAGAAAGACAGTTAGGAATTCTCTCTCCCCCAACACCCCAGTGGCCTTCCGACATGAGGAGAATTCCACAGTCAGGGCTTCGGAAGAGACTGCCTTCCTCCACAGAAGAGGAACACCTGTTTTCCCCCACATCCTTCCAGTGGGACCTGGCCTGAGGTTCCACCAGACAGGGGAGCACACGCTGGACCTGACTCACGACCTGGGGACAGAGAGAGGCTGCCAAGGTGCACGGTGTGTTTGACAAGGGGCATGAGTGGCAGTATGTACCCCAGGCCCAGGAGCGGCCACAGTGGCCCGTGTTCTGACCCAACCGAGTCAGCGGTGCTAGTGGTGATCACTGTGCCCTCAGCAGAGGCCGGGGTTCCCGTGTGAGACGCAGCCAGACCGGCCACTGCAGGTGTGCTCCTGGCTGCGCAGCCTAGCCTGTTCCATGACCATCCCCAGGAACACGTTACGTCCATACAAATGTGCGTGCATTAAGTGTGTGTGCAGTACCTTCTGTCCAAGTTCGAGCAGGGCTGGGTTCCAGGGTTTGCTCCGAGGAACAGCTGCAGAGAGCAAGCGTTCAGAGATGCTCGTCATCCCAGCTGTGAACCACTCCCTAATCCTCCCCCTGATGACACCCCATGACAAAACAATGCCGTAAATCTCACACATCACACCTCGTGACAACATCCTCCCTCTCTTGATGAGGGAAAAAAATATAGTAAATGCAATTTTTTTTCCAGCTTTTTTTTTTTAATTTTCAGCATAACAGTATTCCTTGTTTTTGCACCACACCCAGTGCTCCATGCAATCCGTGCCCTCTCTAATACCCACCACCTGGTTCCCCCAACCTCCCACCCCCGCCACTTCAAACCCCTCAGATTGTTTTTCAGAGTCCATAGTCTCTCATGGTTCACCTCCCCTTCCAATTTCCCCCAACTCCCTTCTCCTCTCTAACTCCCCTTGTCCTCCATGTTATTTGTTATGCTCCACAAATAAGTGAAACCATATGATAATGGACTCTCTCTGGTTGACTTATTTCCCTCAGCAAAATGTTCATCATCACTAGCCATCAGGGAGATTCAAATTAAAACCCCATTGAGATATCACCTTACTCCAGTTAGAATGGCCAAAATTAGCAAGACAGGAAACAACATGTGTTGGAGGGGATGTGGAGAAAGGGGAACCCTCTTACACTGTTGGTGGGAATGCAAGTTGGTGCAGCCACTTTGGAGAACAGTATGGAGAGTCCTCAAGAAATTAAAAATAGAGCTTCCCTATGACCCTGCAATTGCACTACTGGGTATTTACCCCAAAGATACAGATGTAGTGAAAAGAAGGGCCATCTGTACCCCAATGTTTATAGCAGCAATGGCCACGGTCGCCAAACTGTGGAAAGAACCAAGATGCCCTTCAAGGGACAAATGGTAAGTAAATGGGATTTTAATGCCCCTCCCACCCTGGCCTGCTCTCCTCTCTGACCTCACAGACTCCAGATTCGTCTGAGCACCAGACTTGCTTGTGGGGCTTCTCAGAACACACGGGCCTCTCCCCAGACCCACAGACTCCGAGTATTTGGCGCAAGGTCAAGTAATCACCTGTTTAACAAGCCCTACGAGCAAGGCTGCAGCACAGCCACGGGGAATCCTAATCTACATTCCTGCTGCTAAAAGTGCGATGGGAAGACCAGCAGCCACCACACCTTGTCAAAAATACAGAAACTTCAAACGCATTTCCCAGATGCAAACCACAGTGTGTCCCGTATCTGGTGCACGACCTACGCCAGTCAAGGACTGGCCAGTATGGAGCACCTCCCTGGTCCAGAGGCAGTACCTTCACTAATGCAGCCTCATACCCCAGCTGCTCTGCAGCCCACCCAGCACAGACACCCCTCCCGCTGCCCCCATGCCCTGAACTTCCTCACCACGCTGCACCCCTGCCTCCCTTCCTCCCTGCTCTCACAGCACCTCCCCTGCACACCAAGTACATTCCCATTTTCAACAACCACCATCCTTGACTCACAGATGCTATTTCCCAACTGAGCAGAATTGCAGAAGACTCTGCTTCCTAACTCATTGACCTTGGACTAGAGCCAGCACAGGATCGCTAGGGCAGAGGTGGGCAAGGAGAGGATGGAAACCTAACAGGAACTAATTCAAAACGAGAAATTCCGGCAGGCCTCTTGTCTGCTAATCCAGCTAATCCAGAATCTGTTCCTCAAAGAAGAATGGGAAAAAGATGGAAAGAACAACTGAGCCCCAGAAGAAGGGCAAGAGCTAAATGAGTCTGAGAGTAACCCCTCGATACCACAGATGCCTGGGCATGGGGGGCGCCCTGGGCCTGTGGAGACTCCGACGGGCCAACTGCCTCCTGCAGCTGTCAGGCAGGAGACACCCGAAGCTGAAGGAGACCAAACTCCTACTTGGACGTGAAAACAGGCCTAATCCTCTCCAGAAACAAAGAAACAACAAATAAATACCCAAAGATGGGCTGAGGCCCCAACCCAGGCCTGAGCCAAGGCTGTCCTGGCCATACAACGTTGCTGCCCACAGTCAGTCCCGGACACAGGACAAGGTCTGGGTGATGTCCAAGTCTCTGTGATCACAGAGACTGTCCTACAAGGACAGGTCCCACTGGAAGGATGAGGACGAAAGAGCAGAGAGACTCCCCAGCTGAGCGGTGACCGTGTCACACCCACACTGAACGGCTCTTCACAGCCTTCTCCTGACCCCACCTAGAGGAGACCCAGCACACCAAAGCTGCAGATTCTGGAAGGTTCTCAATGCTTCCATGTATTTCCTCTCTCAGACTTCAGGAATCCTCTCCTTTAACTAACTGATCCACTCCTCATGACAAGAACTGGAAAAAAACAATTCACATATAGGGTCCTATTTTCAACAAAGAAATAAGAAGTTGTAGCTCAGTGTCACACTAAGTAAAGACCGGGATGGAGATGGGCTACTCTTCCTTGGCTGGAATAGGAAAGCAGATGAGGAAAGAGAACACGGGTTGATCTTGGTGGGGGGGGCAGGGGGTAGGGGCAGGGGGATGGTCACACGGGAGGGGGACCTGTCTCCCCACCTCCTCACATTATGTGAATAGGAACACAAACACATTCAAATGTCCTTTGCAGAAAGGGAAATCAGGGGTATTGATGTCACAAGATGGGAAAGTGAACACATCTTGCATTACTTGGTCCCCCACAAGGCAGCGGGCTCACTCTGTGAAAGGAAACAATCATGAACAGATTCAGGTCAGTCATATATGTGTGGACTTTCTCAACAGCCCACCACATGCTCAAAATATCCACTCAAAGAATCCCCACAATCCAGTCATGGCCCCGTTCTTTCTCCCACCCGCCCCCATGTCAGACCCTCTAGGGTCTTACCTTCAGAAGCAGAGGGAGCCCTGGGGGCGGTCACTGCCTGGGGAAGAACAGACAGAATGTGGTCAGAGCCCACAGGAGATGAAACTAAAGGATGAGCTGTGGGGTGGGTGAGCTCCCCATGGGGTCCCATCTACACTGTCTCAGGGTCTCAGGGATCACCCCTCCATACTCGTAGCCTAAGCATAACTCCTTCCTCTTCCACCTGGGGAAAGAAAACATCCCATGAGATGCCATGAGGGAGGCCAGGCCCAAGATCCTAGATGAAAGGATAGCCTGGACCACAAGGAAGTTTCCAGAACTGTCACTATAGACCTAGGGCAGAATCAGGGACATGAAGAAAAGAGATGGCAGGGTGAGACCAACCATCCTCCTGCAGTCTGTCCTCAGCAAGGACCTTGCTCTCTGACCTGTGACTGCTGGGAAATCAGGTCCATCACCACATTCATCAGGATGATTAATCTATCTTTCACTCTCACCTGTGCTTTACTACATGGTGATCTGGCAGTGAGCCCCACAGTGGAGGGGCACATGTGTGCGGACAGCAGTGCCCATAAACAAGGCAGGACAGACTTTCACCTGGGAAAAGAAAACTCAGAGCACCCCCCTTCCCTACCTGAGCTCTCCTTCCTCCACATGACAGCTCCAACCACCACAGTACCAGTGACCACAACAACAACCAAACCAGCCACGATGCCCTCGAAGGTAATGGGGGGGGCCAAGGAAGGGACTCTGGGAAAAGAGGGTAAGGTGAGGGCCTTGACCCACAGGTTTCAGCTTAGACACTACTGAAGATCTCCACAACAGCTCCTGATGTCCCTGACAGCAGACTCTATGACCAGGTTTCCCTCCTTACCACATCAAAAGGTAATGTGCTCGGGCAGCCCCTCATGCTGCACATGGCATGTGCATCTCTGCTCCTCTCCAGAAGGCACCACCATAGCTGCCCACTTCTGGAAAGGTTCCATCTCTTGCAGGCCTGGTCTCCACAAGCTCTGTGTCCTGCTGGGTCAGGTCCTCCTCATCACGCTGCCAGGTCAGGATGATCTCCGCAGGGTAGAAGCCCAGGGCCCAGCACCTCAATGTGACCTCATGGTCAGACACAAGACGGTAGGTGACACGTGTTTTCAGGGCATCTGAAGAGAAGGGTCAGAAAATTTAGGAAGGAGTTAAGATGGTGGAGGAGTAGGAGACCCGAATTTCATCTGGTCCCTGGAATCAGCTAGATAGTTATCAAATCATTCTGAACACCTAAGAAATCAATGGTAGGTGTGAAGAAAGAAATGCTGCAATTCTACAAGTAGGAAAGCGACCACTGTTTGGGAGGTAGGAGGTGCAGAGACATGAATCCAGGGTGAAATATCGGAGGATACGGCAGAGCGGAGACAGTTGCTTCAGGAATCAGCTGCCAAGTATTATAAACAGCAGAGCATGAAATCGGGACTCTTAGAAATCTGCTCCAGTGCGGGAGGTCCCTGGCTTAAAGATACTCAAGTATCAGAGTAGGGCAGAATCCGGAATCCGAGGTGGGACAGCATGGCTCAGGATCCCCAGGGTCACAGAAAGAACAGGGGTGCCTGAGTGGGCAAAGTACCCAGGCATCAGAGCGGGAAAGCCGGCTGCAATCAGTGAGGGTAGGCGCCCACTTTATGCTCGGGTTGCCATAAACAGGGAACCACTGCACAGTTGGGGGAACTATTCTCCCAGTAGGGGCCCAGCAAGTGGAGAAGCACAGGGAGACACCCCCCTCCTCCTCTGGGTGGAACTGCCCGGGTCCCCCTGCAGGAGTCCGTGAGGTTGGAGTTTTGAAACTCGGTCACGTGCCTGACATAAAAAAACACTTGGTCACAGTCTGGGTGAACACAGAGTTTGTAGGGAAATCAGGGAGACCAGAGTGACTGATTGCTTTTCTCTGCAGCTCACTAAAGAGTGGGCAGTGTGAATTTTCAGCTCCAGGGCTAAAGAGCAAGGTGTAGCCATATTCACCGGGCTGATCAAGCTGAAAGCCTCCGCGCAAAACAGCGCCACCTAGTGGAACCCAGAGCTGCTTACACTGAGCCCAGCCTCTGCGCAAGGGAGGTGCAATTCCACCAGGGCAAAGTCCACCTGAGAATCAGCTCAAGAGGCCCCTCCCCCAGAAAACCAGCAAGGACAATTGGCCGGCACCAAGTTGACTGATCATAGGCGCTCCAAAGCTTCCACTCTTGGGGAAAACCATATATAGCATTCATGGTTTGTTTGTTTTTTTCTTTAGTCTTTCAGTATTATTTTTTCAGCTATTTTTCTCAATTCCTTTTTTTTAATTTTTACATATACATTATTTTTTATTTTTTTGTTTCCTTCTGTTGAATTTTATTTTATTTTGTTTTTGTATAGATATGTTTTTCTTTCTTATTTTGGGATCTAGTTTCTCTTAATAAGCAGACCAAAATACACCAAGATCTAGTTTTTGTTTAGTTTTTTGTTTATTTCTTGTTTTGATTTTTTTTTCTAGCTTGTTTTGTGTTTTTTTAATGTTATTGTTGTTTTTTTTCCTCTCATTCTTCTATTATTTTCTGGACAAAATGATGAAATGGAGAAATTCACCCCAAAGGAAGGAACAGGAGGCAGTACTTACTGCCAGGGATTTAATCAATATGGATATAAGATGTTTGAACTAGAATTTAAAACAACTATAAAGATTCTAGGTGGGCTTGAAAAAAGCATAGAAGACACTACAGAATCTCTTACTGTAGAAATAAAAGAACTAAAATCTAGTTAGGCATTTAAAATGCTATTACCAGGTGCCGGGGTGGCTCAGTCAGTTAAGCATCTGTCTTCAGCTCAGGTCTGATCCCAGGGTCCTGGGATCAAGCCCCACATCAGGCTCTCTGCTCAGTGGGAAGCCTGCTTCTCCCTCTGCCTGCCTCTCCCCCTGCTTGTGCTCTTTGTCTCTCTATCTCACTCTCTCAAATAAATAAAATCTTTAAAAATAAAATAAAATAAAAATGCTATTACTGAGATGCAGTCCCAAATGGAAGCAATAAAAATGAAGGTGAACAAGGCAGAAGAGCGAGTCAGTGACACAGAAGATAAAATTTTGAAAAAAAGGAAACTGAAGAGAGAAAAGAAACAATTAAATCACGAAGGGAGACATAGAGGACACAGTGATCCCATAAAGTGAAATAATATCCATATTATAAGAGCCCCAGAAGATGAGGAGTGGAAGAAAAGGGCAGAAGTTTTATTTGAACAAATTATAACTGAGAAATTCCTAATCTGGGGAAGGAAACAGCATTCAGGTCCAAAGTCCAGAAGGCACAGAGAACTCCCCTCAAAATCAATAAAAATGGGTCAACACCTTGACATATAATAGGGAAGCTTGCAAATTTCAAAGATAAAGAGAAAATGCTGAAAGCACCTCAGGAGTAGAGGTCCTTAACTTACAAGGGTAGAACATAAGGCTGGCAGCGGATGTGTGCACAGAGACCTGGCAGGCCAGAAAGGACTGTATGATATATTCAAGATGCTAAATGGGAAAAATATGCAACCAAGAATACTTTATCCAGCAATGCTGTCACTCAGAATAGAAGGAAAAATAAAGATTGTCCAGGAAAAACAAAAACTACATGAATTTGTGAATACTAAGTCACCCATTGCAAGAGATATTAAAGGGGAATCCTTTGAGCAGAGAGAGAGTCAAAAAGTAACATAGACCAGAGAGGAACACAGACAATCTACAGGAACAACAACTTTACAGTTAATACAGTGGCACTAAATTCATATCTTTCACTAATTACTCTGAATGTAAATGGACTAAATGCTCTAATCAAAAGACATAGGGTATCAGAATGGATAAAATAACAAGACCCATCAATATACTGCTTACAAGAGACTTATTTTAGACCTATATACACCTCCAGACTGAAAGTGAAGGGGTGGAGAACGATTTATCATGACAATGAACATCAAAAGAAAACTAGAGTAGCCATCCTTACATCAAACAAACCAGGTTTTAAACCAAAAATTAATGAGAGATGAAGGACACTATATCATAATAAAAGTATCTATCTAACAGGAAGATCTAACAATTGTAAATATTTATGCCCCTAAATTGGGAGCAGCCAAATGTATAAACCAATTAATAATAAAATGAAGGAAACTCATTGATAATAATATGATAATACTAAGGGACTTTAACACCCCACTCACAGCAATGGACAGATCATCTAGGTAGAAACAACAAGGAAAGGTAGGGGGCTTTGAATGACACACTGGACCAGATGGACTTCACAGATATATTCTATACATATTCACACATATATATAACCAGACAAAGACCCCATTTTTTTTTAAGATTTTATTTATTTATTTCACAGAGAGAGACACAGCAAGAGAGGGAACACAAGCAGGGGAAGTGGGGAAGGAAGACGTAGGCTTCCTGCTGCACAGGGAGCCCAATGCAGGGCTCTATCCACCCTGGAATCCTGACTGAGCTGAAGGCAGATGCCCAGTGACTGAGCCACCCAGGCACCCTGAAGACCCCATTTTGAAGGAGAATTACAGACCAATATCCCTAACGAAAAGTCTCACCAAGATACTAGCTAATAGGATTCAACTGTATGTTAAAAGGATTTATTCCTGGACTACAGGGGTGGTTCAACATCTGCAAATCAATCAGTGTGAGATGCCACATCAATAAAAGAAAAGAACCATATGATCCTCTCAATAGATGCAGAAAAAGCATTTAACAAAATACAGTGTCCTTTCTTGATTAAAAACTCTCCACCATGTAAGGATCAAGGGAATATCATATGCCAATATCATAAAAGTCATATATGAAAGACCCACAGTGAATATCATCCTCAATGGGGAAAAACTGAGAGTGTTTCCCCTAAGGTCAGGAACACGGCAGGGATGTCCACTCTCACCACTGTTGTTCAGCATAGTACTGGAAATTCTAGGCTCAGCAATCAGACAACAAAAAGAAATAAAAGGCATCCAAATTAGCAAAAAAGTCAAACTCTCACTCCTCGCAGATGGCATGATACTCTATGTAGAAAACCCAAAGACTTCACCAAAAAAATTGCTAGATCTGATATAGGAATTCAGCAAAGTGGCAGGATATAAAATCAATGCACAGAAGTCAGTTGCTTTTCTATACACCAACAATGAGGCAGAAGAAAGAGAAATCAAGGAATTGATCCCATTTACAATTGCACCAAAACCCTGCAATACCTAGAAATAAACCTAACTAAAGAGGTAAAGGATCTGTACTCAGAAAACTATAGAACACTCATGAAAGAAACTGAGGAAGACACAAAGAAATGGAAAAACATTCCATGCTCATGGATTGGAAGAACAAATATTGTGAAAATGTCTATGCTACCTAGAGCAATCTACACACACAATGCAATCCCTATCAAAATACCATCTACTTTTTTCACAGAAATATAACAAATAATTCTAAAATTTGTATGGAACCAGAAAAGACTCCAAATAGCCAAAAGAATGTTGAAAAAGAAAACCAAAGCTGGAGGCATCACAGTTCCAGACTTCAAGCTCTATGTCAAAGCTGTAATCACCAAGACAGTATGGTATTGGCATAAAAACAAACACACAGATCAATGGAACAGAATAAAGAACCCAGAAATGGACCCTCAACAATATGGTCAACTAATATTCAACAAAGCAGTAAAAAATAGCCATCACGGAAAAAGGACAGTTTCTTCAAAAAATGGTGTTGGGAAAACTGGACAGTCACATGCAGAAAAATGAAACTGAACTACTTTCTTACACCATACACAAAGATAATCTCAAAATGGATGAAAGACCTACATGTGAGACAGGAATCCATCACAATACTAAAGGAGAACACAGGTAGCAACCTCTTCAACCTCAGCCACAGCAATTTCTTGCTAGTATCCAAAGGCAAGGGAAACAAAAGCAAAAATGAACTACCGGGACTTCATCAAGATAAAAAGTTTTGCAGAGCAAAGGAAATAATCGACAAATTAAAAGGCAACCTACAGAATGGGAGAAGATATTTGCAAATGTCTTATAAGATAAAGGACTAGTATCCAAAACCTGTAAAGAACAACCCCAACACCAAAAAACCAAAAACTCCAGTCAAGAAATGGGCAGAAGACATAAACAGACATTTTTCCAAAGATATCCAGATGGCTAAAAGACACATGAAAAAAATGCTCAATGTCGCTTGGCATCAGGGAAATACAAATCAAAACCACAATGAGATACCACCTCACATCTGTCAGAATGGCCAAAATTAACTAATCAGGAAACAAGATGTTGGTGAGAATGCAAAGAAAAGGAAATCCTCTTCTACTGTTGGTGGAAATGGAGACTGGTACAGCCACTCTGGAAAACAGTATTGAGGGTCCTCAGAAAGGTAGAAATAGAGCTATCCTACAACCCAGCAATTGCACTACTAGGTGCAATTCTACCCAAAGGATACCAGCATAGTGATCTGAAGGGGCACGTGCATCTCAACGTTTACAGCAGCAATGTCCACAATAGCCAAACTATGGAAAGAGCCCAGATGTCCATCGACAGATGAATGGATAAAGATGTGGTACATATATACAATGAAATATTACTCAGCCATCAAAGAGAATGAAATCTTGCCATTTGCAACAATGTGTATGTAACTAGAGGGTATTATGCTAAGTGAAATAAGTCAGTCAGTGAAAGATAAATAGCATATGATTTCACTCACATGTGGGATTTAAGAAACAAAACAGATAAACACAGGGAAAGGAAAGGAAAAATAAAATAAGATTAAATCAGAGAGGGAGACAAACCATAAGAGACTCTTAAGTCTAGGAAACAGACAGGGTTGCTGAAGGGGAGTTGGGAGGGAGGGATAATTGGGTGATGGGCATTAAGGAGGGCAGGTGAGGTAATGAGCACTGAGTGTTACATGCAATTGATGAAATCACTAAGTTCTATCTCTGAAACCAGTAATACAGCATACGTTAAGTAAACTGATTTAAATTTTTTAAAAATTGTTAAAAGAAAGAAAATTCAGGAACTTTACATCTGTCTTGAGCCACTGAAGCAGCTCTCATGTGGCCATCTTGAGAATGAACAGGACATCTGGGGTGGGGAAAGACAGCAATAACCCAGACAGCAGCCTGAACACATATTCTCTTCTTGTTTGGAAAGTTCTATAATTAGGGTGAGATGGCCCAGTGTATAAGGCAGGTTTCTGTGAGAAAAAGGGAATTTCTGGTCCTAGAATGGCTGGAGGCCAAGTGACTCAGAATAGGTAAAGTCAGACCCCAAACAGTGGCGTATGGGGCAGAGAACAAAGCCTAAGACAATCCCCCAAGGTTCCCAAAGGCACTATGAGTCAAAGGGAAAGGCTTGTCAGTTGTTTCAGAAATGGTCTCCTCCTCCATACCTGGAGAGACTGTAACCCTCAATAGTCCCTAGAAGAAAGTCAGACCTTCAGAGCCACTCTGGTACCAGGTCTGAAAACCCAGGCAGAGTTAGTCTCCAGACCCGACCCACGGGAGGGCCATATACTGGTGTGGATCCCATGTCTTCCTACCCTCTTAGGAGGCCTCAGCCTGAAGGGAAATCGTGTAAGTCCCGCGGCCCCCGGTACCTGTGTGCTGCAGCGTCTTATTCCCCATCTCCAGGTACTCCGGAGCCATTCCACACACGTGACCTCCAGGTCGTTCCTCTGCGGCTCCGCCACACCGGCCGCCTCCCACTTACGCCGGGTGATCTGCGCCGCTGCGTCCGCCACGGTCCAGGAGCGCAGGTCCTTGTTCAGGGTGAGGTACTCTGCGCCGTCGTAGGTGAACTGCCTGTATCCACGGAGGAGTGGCCCTTCGGACCCCACGTCGCAGGCAGAAGTCCACCGGACTGTGTGAGACCCTGCCCCGCCCCCGCGGTCAGCTCCGCCCCAGAGGCCCCGCCCCCACGGTCAGCTCCGCCCTGAAGCCCAGTCCCGCCTGCGAACCCCAGGGCTTAAGCCAAAACTGAAAGGCGGGTAAAGTGCCTTCGGGCTCTTCCCGGGTGGGGAGACGGACGGGTCCCGCAGCCCCGTCCGTGAGGATCGGACCTGGACCGGGACCCGCGTCGTTCACCCGCCTCGCTCTGGTTGTAGTAGCCCCGCAGGGTGTGCAGGCTCACTCGGAAAGTCCGTGTGGTGTCCTTGGCGCCCCGCGTCTCCTGGTCCCAAAACTCCAGCTCCTCCTGCTTTACCCACGGCGCTCGCGGCTCCATCCTCGGATTATCCGCAACGCTGTCGAACCGCGCGAACCGCGTGTCGTCCACGTAGTCGACTTCCCAATACCAGGGCTCCCCGAGGCCGGGCCGGGACACGGCGGGGCCGAAATACCTCAGGGAGTGGGAGCCTGCGGGCGCGGAGGGGCTGAGACCCCGCCTGACCCTTCTCCCCGCGCGGGTCCCGGAGCCCGGGGCCCAGGTGGAGGCGGCCGGGAGGACAAGGGGAGGGGGCACCGAGTGGGGGAGAGCAGGGCGGAGACCCGGAGGGACGCGGGAGCACTGGCCGGGGTGGGGCCGAGGGCGGGGACAACTGAGAGGCGTCTTCCCCCGGGGTCCCGCGTGCCCGCCGGGTGGTCCCCTAGCTCCCGCCGCAGAGGCTCTTTCCTCCCATCCCGCACTCACCGGCCCAGGTCTCGGTCACGGTCACAGGACCGACAGCAGCAGGAGGAATATTCGGGGTATTACCACTCGCATTCCTGGGGTCTGGAGAATCTAAGCCCCGGCGGATCCGTGGCACCTACTAGCCGGGAACCGCGGTGACGCTGATTGGCTTCTCTAGAAACCGGGCACGCAATGGGAGTGAGAGCTGGGACTACGTCATGAGTATCCAGGCAGGAGGACACGGCACAGGTTGTGACAGGGAGAAGAGAAACCCGGTGAATAAGTACCTCAGCTGGGGCACCTGGGTGGCTCGGTGGGTTAAAGCCTTCTGCCTTTGGCTCCGGTCATGATCCCAGGGTTCTGGGATTGAGCCCCACATCGTGTTCTCTGCTTGGCAGGGAGCGTGCTTCCCCTCCTCTCTCTCCCTGTCTCTCTGCCTACTTGTGATCTCTGTCTGTCAAAGAAAGAAAGAAAGAAAAGGAAAAGAAAAGAAAAGAAAAGAAAAGAAATAAGGGCCTTGGCTTCCTCTACCCCAGACACCGATCTCAGGCCTGGGACTTTCAGAGCCAGGCCTTCCGGGAAACCCCGTACATGCCCTGCTTTCTCTCCACCTGGCCCAGGGTCCTTCTTGAAGAGACACCAGGCAGGGATCAGCCCCTTTTGTCCCTTTTTGTTTCTGGAATTTCTCAGCTTGAGCTGAACTCCTACTCCTTACCTCTCCTATGGACTCTTCTAAAGGAAAACTCACCCCCAAGATACTGGATGCCAGACAGTGAGCAATGAAAATGAAGGGACAGGGGTTTTCTCTTTAAGTCTGAAGTCACCATGGAAAGCCCCAGCTGGAGATTCCCATAGATATTAGTTTCCTTTTTGTCAATTAACTACAGTGGTAACACAACCTTGATAACCCCTGAACATCAGAACCTAATCCGTAAGTGATTTTTGCCCCTTCCTACAGAAATGTCTAAACAACACCGCAGTAAAGGCTCACAAAACTCCTATGTTGTACTTTGTCAGACAGTGTAACTGTGACGCCAAACTGTTGTCCGGTTTGGTTTGGTGTTTGAAATGAGAAGAAACTCACCTCACATTTAGGTTGAAAATAAATGGATGTTTTTATATACTAACACAGGTTACATGGAAACCAAAATTTAAAACACAATGCTATTTAAAGTTGTTACAAAGAAAATGAAATACCATGTATGCACTTAACAAAACACATAAAGGATCTGCATGCTGAAAATTACAAAATGCTAATAAAAGAACTCAAGTAGAGCCATAATATGTTCATGAATAAAAAGATTCAATTTAGTAAAAAGGTCCGTTCCCTCCAAATTGATCTATAGGTTTAATGCACTTCTTGCCAAAATCGCAGTAAGGTTTTTTTGTAGACATAGACAAGGTTATCTAAAATTTATATGGAAAGCCATAGTACCTAGAATAGCTAACACACTACAAAAAGAAAGATAAAGTGAGGAGAATCACTCTATTTGATATTAAGGCTTATGATTTGGCTACAGTAATTAAGACAGTGTAATGCTGGCAGAGAAATAGACATATAAATCAATGGAAAAGAATAAAGAACCCAGGAATAGGCCCACACACATGCTCAGCTGAGTTTTGACAAAGGCACAAAGGCAATTCAACGCAAAAGGATAGTGTTTCCAGTAAATGGTGCTAGAGCAATTGGGCATCCACAGACAAAAACACATAAGCAAACAAAACCCAAAGCTAACTCTCTCACTTTATAAAATTAATTTAAAATGTATAGTGGAACTTATACATATATAACATTTAAAAGTATAAAATTGTTAGAAAAGGGGTGCCTGGATGGCTCAGTCAGTTAAGCGTCTGCCTTCTGCTCAGGTCAGGATCTCACATCAGGCTTCCTGCTCAGCAGGGAGTCTGCTTCTCTCTCTCTCTCTCTCTCTCTCCATCTGCCCCTCCACACAGCTCTCTCTCTCTCAAGTAAATAAATAAAATATTTTTAAAAATTGTTAAACGGGTGCCTGGGTGGCTCAGTGGGTTAAAGCCTCTGCCTTCAGCTCAGGTCATGATCTCAGGGTCCTGGGATCGAGCCCCACATTGGACTCTCTGCTCAGCGGGGAACCTGCTCCCCACCCCACTGCCTGCCTCTCTGTCTACTTGTGGTCTCTCTCTCTCTGTCAAATAAATAAATAAAATCTTTTAAAAATTATTAGAAAAAAAAGAAAATCTTTGGGATATATCTTGACTGTGGTTATAGATATACAAACCTCCATGTATGATTAGGTTCCATAGAATTAAACACATACCTAGATAAGCACAAGTAACACTGGCAAACCCTGCCTAAGAGCAGCGGATTATATCAGTGTTAATATCCTGGTTGTAATACTGACTACAGTTTTGCAAAGTGTTACCACTGAGTAAAAGTTTCACAGGATCTCTATTATTTCTTATAATTGCATGTGAGTCTTCAGTTAGCTCAAAGTAAAAAACATTAATTTTTAAAAACACTTGCCCCCCCCCAAAAAAAACAGAAACAACAAAACTCTTGTGGCTCTAATTAAAGCCCAAACTTATTAGTTTCATACTCCTAGCTCCCTACAAACAGACCCCAAATTCCCTTTCAAATCTTACCTTCCACAAGCTGTCTGCACACACTGGCTTAATAACTGGATATTCTTGGGAGTTCCATATGTCTGCCTCTCCAATCAGCTCATCCCCCAGCCCAGTCCCCTCATCCACACACCCCAGTTCTACTCTTCTTCAAGGTTTACCTCTAGATGGTACGGCCAGCTGGAAGGAATCCCTCCGAGTTCCCAGGCACCTTCTCACCTTGTGTTAAAGCTCTGTAGGTGCGTGTTTTCTATTTTCCACAGAGCTCTGAGCTTTTGTCTCACAGAGCTGAGATCCTTTAATTCTGATTCCTCACAGGTGCTAGTAAGCACCAGCAGGTCGAGCTATTGTATTTTCTTTTCTTCTTTTTTTAATTATTGTTTTATTTACATTCAATTAATTAACATATAATATATTATTAGTTTCAGAAAGTAGAGTTCAGTGATTCTTCAGATGCATATAACACCCACTGCTCATTACATCACATGCCCTCCTTAAAGCCCATCACCCAGTTACCCCATCCCACCATCCACCTCCCCTCCAGTAACCCTCAGTTTGTTTCCTAGAGTTAAGAGTCTTTTATGGTTTGTCTCTCTTTCTGATTTCATCTTATTTTTTTTCCCCTCTCTTCCCTGTGATCCTCTGTTTTGTTTCTTGAAACAATCTTCATTCCATAGCCCTATGTTTGTCTGTGTGAGTTCCCCTCATATCCTCAATACAGGGAAGCAGGAGGAAGCAGTTTGATACTATGTAATTCACCAGGAGCATGAACAAACTTGAAGCACCTCAAAGTTGCCAAGTTCCATGAAGTCAAAATGCCCTTCACCAGCGCTCTGGCATCGCCCGTTTGTATGCACTGTTCACACCTAAGTAGTATGCATATTTTATCTAAACACATATTTTATCTAGACACATTTTGTATTTTATCTAGACACACGTTAAACTCACTAACATAAGGAAGTAATTGGTTTTCAGGCAGCCCCACAGAGTATGGTCAATACTAGATGCAGTGAATATCTTGCTAAGACCTGTAGATATAGATTTAACTTTTAAAAATCTATATAACAACATATTTTTTTTAAGATTTTATTTATTTGACAGAGAGAGATCACAAATATGCAGAGAGGCAAGCAGAGAGAGAGAGAGAGGAGGAAGCAGGCTCCCTGCTGAGCAGAGAGCCCGATTCGGGCTCCATCCCAGGACCCTGAGATCACGACCTGAGCTGAAGGCAGAGGCTTAACCCACTGAGCCACCCAGGTGCCTCTATATAACAACATATTTAAATCTGAGAACTATACTTCTTTCAAATTTGTTCCCTCTGCTTCTCCTCCTCAGCCTGCATCTGCAGCCCTTCTCTCTGTCTCTCCCATCCCTCAGTCCTTCTCCTCCCCTTAGTCTCCACCACCTCTCACTCCTAAACTGGGGCCCTGGTGCCCCCCATTGCCTTCCACCCAGAGCCCTTGCCCCACAGGGGTCAGCGATCCTACTCATGTGAGTCACAAAGTGTCATTTCCTCACAATGCTCCAGTGGCTGTCTCACTCCTGGGAAGCCTCTAGAATGTAAGGCACTTGGGCACAGGGGCTTTGGGCTGTTTTTTTGTTTTTTTTTTTCAGTTGTATTCCTAAGAAATAAACCTGTTCCTGGTACATAGTAGGGAATCCTCAAGCACAGCTTGTCATCAGAGCAGCCCCTTGTGTTCCAGAAGTAAGCCTGACTTAGTGTCCCTCTGGGACCAGTCATTGGCTGGGAATAACCCATGGGATGCAGGGCTTCTGCACAAATGTTTTAGAGATTTCAGAGCACAGGAGTGGGTGTCCTTGTGGCTGACTTGGGGAATATGACCTAAACATTACACCTACGGTATCTGGGCCACTAGAAATCAAACTCTTCTCTGGTTGATCTGCATGTCTATTCACAGCTGCAGCGGAGAAAGGGGAAACCAGAAGACACCCAAATCTTTCAGAATTCCCCACATATTCCTCCTGCTCCCATGGTTGCGTGGGTGACTCAGTTGGTTAAGTGTCTGCCTTCGGCTCAGAGCCCTGGGGATCGATGGAGCCCTTCTCCCTCTCCTGCTCCCCCAGCTAATGCGCGCTCTCTCTCTCTCTCTCTCTCTGTCAAATAAATAAATAAAATCTTAAAAAATTATATTCCTGGGCACCTGGGTGGCTCAGTTGTTTGGGCGACTGCCTTCAGCTCAGGTCATGATCCTGGAATCCCAGGATCAAGTTCCACATCAGTCTCCCTGCTTGGCGGGGAGTCTGCCTCCCCGCTGACCTCTCTCCTCTCATGCTCTCTCCCTCTTATTCTCTCTCTCTCAAAAAAATAAATAAAATCTTTTTTAAAATATTCCTCCTGCCCCCATTGTGGGGGCTCCCACATCATGCAGATGAGGGTCAATTACTCCTACCTCAAGAAGAGGGGTCTCCTCAATTATCATATGGTTTCACTTATTTGTGGAACATAAGGAATAACATGGAGGACATTAGAAGAAGGAAGGGAAAAGTGAATTGGGGGAAATTGGAGGCGGTGACGAACATGAGAAACTGTGGACTCTGAGAAACAAACTGAGGGTTCTGGAGGGGAGGGGGATGGGGGGTGGGTGAGACTGGTGGTGGGTATTAAGGAGGGCATATATTGGATGGGGCACTGGGTGTGGTGCATAAACAACGAATCTTGGAACACCAAAAAAATAAAATTAAATTTTAAATAAATAAATAAATAAATGAAAAAGAAGAGGGGACTCCTCTCATCTGCTGGTCTGGGTGTATGGAGTTCAAAGTACCCTGGAGACAGCTGTACTGTATGGGACCGTGGGACTCTTGTCGCGACCCTCATAAGAACGTCTCCCTTATGGGAACCAGGACCTCCCACTTTACAGACTCCAGAATGGTAGCGAAAGAAGGCACAAAGCCCTCCAGTGGATGATCCCCCAGTGATGGAAATTTAGGAGCCACACCCCTTGGTTCTGGACCCACTTACTCTTCCTATTAGGAACACAGAACCAGATAAAGGTCTCTGCTCCTTTGGAGTTACTGTAGTCATAGATAAAGGTCTCTGCTCCTTTGGAGTTACTATAGTCATTGTGGCCTCTAGCTTTCCCAGGTTAACTGTCACCACTTGGCATCTGACTCTTCAGGGCCACACCCTCCCCATGGACACTAGTGAGTCAACCTACTGTCGTCCCAGCCTGCAGGAGACACAGCACCCCCAAACTCCTTAGTGCTGCAAGCCCACGTACAATCAGCTTCCTGATGGCTTCTGTGACAGGTGTGCCTTCTGGGTCCTCTTGTGGGACGTAAGCCTGTGCTGGGTCTTCTGGCTTCACAAGAGTCGTCCACTCCTTCAGCCTCTTTATCCTCCATTCCACCATCTGCCAGGGCAACCAAATCATGTCAACCTCACTGAGAATTGGACATGATTCTTTCTGGGCTATGAAGAGCATCCCCAACTGTAAGTTTGCCCCATGCCCTGGGGTCCTTGATAAACCCATGTCTTGAGAAAGCACCTCCAAGCCAATGAATTTTTGTTTATCCAGCCTGACATTCTCACCTTGGTTCAACACCTCAAAATCCAGTCCAAGAAGTACTCCTTAGGCTCTCACAAGTACCAGCTGGCTAGTTCTTGGAAAGACACACATTGCCTCACAGAGGCAACACTTCTGCACCACCTTCCAGCATAGTGAAAAAGCTGGCCATTACTAGAGAAGGGGGAGCCCTCATGGATGCCCAGAGGGGCCAGGATAACTTTGTTCCAGTTTGCAGAATCTTGGGTGTTCCCTACCAGGGCCCTGACTTTCACACAGTAGGTTTGCCTTAGCTGGGAGTCTAAATATCTCTAGAGTTCTGGTCCTCACATCCAGCTCTATCTGACCTTCTTCCACAGGAGAAAAGGCCTCTCTGGCAGCTGTCCCTTGAGCCAGCCTGCTCTCACATCTCCGGAGCGTTCTTGCACTTTAATAAACTTTCTTACTTGCACGGCTATAAACAAAAACAAAAACAACAACAACAACAACAAAAAAGAAACACCTCTATAAGCCACTGCAGAGGTGGTCAAACTAGCAGTAAAGCTTTGTTAACAGCCCTCAGATTCGCAATATCTTTCTATGAGGCATCAGCACACTCAGCAGTAAGCTGCCACCTCCACTGATTCTGTGGGTAATCCTCCCCCATTATTTTCCACCAGCTTCTGTCATCCCACCTGCCATAGCTTTCCCCCAGACCAGGACAGTTTCTCAGCTCACCTCCAGTAACACCTGCAGCAGTTCAGCCGCCCTTTGTGTCCCACCTTCCAGCCTGGTCGGTGGACTCCTGGTCTGCCAGGCAGTGGGTGAGCCAATCCCCATCTTTCTTCCTGAATTCTTGGGCCATTCCCGATGCCACTTGTTTTTCAGTGTTTGTGGGGAGCAGACCCCAGTACAGCACGATAATGCCAGGAATGTGTTAGGAGAAACCCTTGTGAGAAGACATGGCGAAGGAGCCAGAAAGAACAGCAAATCTTGATGCGAGTCTGAATCCGAGGGAAGGAGAGAGAAGGAAGGTTGGCTGGAAGTGTCCTAGACCCAGTGCAGAGTCAGGCAAGTTCATCACAGTGTCAGGGAGCCCTGGAGCCTCAGTCAGCCTGCAGAAGAGGAAGAGTCTTGCTTCAGTTTCCTTGCTGTTCTCAAGCACTGGCTGGAGGAATTCCATAGGAAGTGTCATCTCAGAGCGCACATGGCATCAGATTTGAGAGCACACAGCTGGGGCCAAGAATCAGTTAAATACCCTCAAGCTGAAGGTCAGGGATGTGTCTTCTCACAGCCAGTGCCATAATCTAGTTGAGAACAAACACTGATGATGAAAAAGAGAACAGGGAAGAATTGCCAGACCAGTACCTGTAAGTAGACAGGAAGGGATGCTGGCAATAGCAGGGGGACTGGCTCTGGCTGGTACCAGCAAGCATGGGTCACCTGTGCTAAAGGCCTGGAAGGCATATCACACGGAGACAGATGCTAGGACATGAATAGATGGTGGGAGAAATCTGTACATTTGTCCTCTAATGTGTTCAGTGTGCTTGGTGACATAGAATCAAGATGATTAGCAGAAAGAAGAATAAGGAAGGAGGTTGGATGAACTGAGGGCCTGCCCACCTCCCAGCCTAGGGGTGCCAGGTCTGTAGGAGAGGAGACACCCCCGTGGGACAGGACAGCACAGGGAGCTGGGTCCTAGGGGGTACCTGGTTTCTGTCGGAGCTGCGAGGTGAGGGGACCATCCTGAGAGGACTGTGGACATTTGCCGATCATGGGCTGAGCATTCCAGGGGGCACAGTGGAAGGTTCAGGAGTGGGGAGGGGACATGAGAGGAGGCAGGATAGGGTTGTGCAGAGCCTCATGGAGTGAGAGCACAGGATATCTGGGGGACCAGGGGTGACCAACAGAGATAAAGAAAGGGACATAATGACATTAGTCCTGGTGGACTGAAGGCAGATGGTGGTGGTGAGTGTGTGAGAGATGATGGGGAGGAGCAGGGTTTGGGGCTCTCACTTAGGCTCTGTCATTGGGACAAGGAGTTTTGGGGTGACTGGGTCTTAGTTCTATGTATGGACCTTTTCTCAACCCCCAATTATAGGAGACAATCCGTGGGGTAAGAGAGGTGTTAAACAAAGTCTGTGGGTTCACTCTTGACCCATGTGGGGCGGGAGTGCACTCACACAGGATGTCAGCTCTGCCTGTCACCTGCATTGAGAGAGAGACTTCTGTGACCCCAGCACAGGGACCCCTCTTGTGCCTTCCCAGGGAGCATGAGGCCTAGGGGAGCTGGGATCTTAGTCCTATAACTCCAGTGCCTACGTCCACACTGTGGAATAGGATGTAGACCGTGAGGATCTGTTCCCGAAAAGAAATGATTTTGTTTTTCAAAAAACTGAATTTCAAAAAACTGAGAAGTAGGGAATAGAAGAAAATGCTTCTACTTTCCAGTTTTCCTCCTGTTACCATCAAGCGCCTAGAGAGAGGGGCTGCAGGGAGGCAACAGAAACCTCAGCGTAGGCCCGCACGTCCCTGAGCTCCCCTCTCCTTCAAATAGAAGACTTTGGTGGATAATTAAGAGAATTTTATCTTATTTTGACATTTTATATCAGGGAATTACATTTACTCCCTTCAGGAGAACAGTATTGTGTGGAAAAAAATGTTCCAAGAGGTGAGAACTGAAGTATTTAGGAATAAGGGTCATGAGGTCAGCAAGTAATTTTCAAAAATTTCTGCAAAAATTATAAAAATATAATTTATTACATATATAAGGAAAATATTAAATTGACTAAATCGAGGGTGCTAGGTACTATTCTTTCAAACTTTGGGTATTGTCAAAATTTTTCACAATAATTTGGAGAAACTTTAAAATAATACATAACATGGGACATGTTCACAGCATCATGTTGAATGAAAATTGGGCTTCATGTGCATATGTGTAAGAATGCGCTGTCGGTATGTTTTATGTGTATGTATGTTACCAAACCCAAGTTCAGCTGCTCCTAGCCCGGAATTTGAGCTTTATTCAGGAGGCCGGCCACCTAAGGAGAAGGACTCTTGTCCAAAAGCCAACTCTGAGGATTCTGCCTGGCCCAGGGGTTTTCAAAGGGGGTTAGAGTGGTTAATCAGCAGAGTGCAGTGGCCTGCAACATTTCTTGATCACGTGCGGACTCGATGGTGTCTTGGCTACAAAAGGTCTCAGTGCAAGGAGGTCATGGGGGGTGGGGGCTGGTTCTTGTCTCATGATGTACCCAGGGACTCTGTTCTCTCTGCAAGGGAGGTCAATAAAATCATCTGGGTGACCTAAGGAAAGGAAAACATTTTGCTAAAAGAACTGCTAGGCTAATCAGAAAGCCGAGGCGGCTTCCAACACACTTGCTGGCCTCTGCGGCCTGGGAAAGTTCTGGTCCTTCACTCCTCAAGCCCAGTGGTCTGCAAATCTCAAAGAAAGTAAATTAGTTCTTAAGAGATCTAGGACCTTAGGTCAGCACATAAGGTGTGTGTTAACCCTTGAGACTGGCTGGAGTTCCGTGTTATGTGTGTGAAGGTGTGTTGGTATGTGACAGTGTGTGTCTGTGAGTGTGTCAGTCTGAACGTGCATTCACTAGTTCATTCACTCAACAAATGTTTTAAAATCAACAACCGGACACATTCAAGACAAGGGAAATACATCTGTGAACAATCAAAATCTCTATCCTTGTCTTCATAAAGCTTATATTCTCAAGAAGAGACAGACAATAAGCAGTTAAATATACTTTAAAATGTGTGTCAGTCGGTTAAGCATCTGCCTTTGGCTCAGGTCATGAGATCAGGATCCTGGGATCGAGCCCTGTGTCCAGCTCCCCATTCAGTGGTGAGTCTGCTTGTACCTCTCTCTCTGCCCCCACTCATGCTCACTTTCTCTCTCTCTCTCTCTATCTCTCACATAAATAATATTTTTTTTTAAATGTGTGTCAGTGACCAAAGGCAGGGCAAGGCAGGGGTGAGAGGGGGGTGGGAGGTTCCACAAGCAGTAGGTGGTACAGGGAGGGCCTCTCAAAGAGGACGGTAGAAGAGAAGGCCAGGGAAGGACGTGCTGCCTGGGAGACAGGTTTCCTGGCCTGGAACAGCTCTGAAAGCTCTGAGGTGTGGACACACTGGGCATGCTGGAGGAACAAGGCAACGGAGAGCCTGGATCTGGGCGCATCCCATAGACACAGCTGTGTAAACTGGGCATTAACCGGCAGAGGTCATGCAGATGAGAGGGATTTTTTTGATGTAAAATATCTTAAAGAGACCATTCAATACATTCCAAAGGGCTTGCCGTAGGAAATTTTCCTCCCTCTCAAGATCCCAGGAACCAGGTTCCCTGCCAGAGATGCACATTACCAACTCCTCGTGTATCCTTCCTGAGAAAAATTTATACAAATGTTATTGTTGACATCAAGGAGGGGTACTGGAGGGGCGCCTGGGTGGCTCAGTCAGTTGAGCATCCAGCTCTTGACCTGGGCTTAGGTCTTAATCTCAGGATCGTGAGTTCAAACCCTGTGCTGGGCTCCACATTGGGCATGGATCCTACTTAAAAAAAAAGAAGAAGAAGGGGCATCCAGCTGGCTCAGTTGATAGAGCATGTGACTCTTGATTTTGGGTTTGTGAGTTCGAGCCCCATGGTAGGTGTAGAGATTACTTAAAAATAAAAGAAGAAGAAGAAGAAGAAGAGGAAGTACTAGAAAGACACAGGAAAATAAAATATTTCTTTTCAGTTTTCCTGGGTGTTATCATCAAGGAGCTGGAGAGAGAGGTCAGAGTGGAGAGGCAGAAACCTCATAGATGGCTCACCTGAGCTCTCCTCTCCTTCAATCCTTGTCCTGTCCCTGACCTTGACACCTGTGGAGTCCAGGGCTGCTCAGAAGCTTCTTCACACCCCAGCTGATGCCAGCCTTCAGGTCCGCCTCCTCTGAGCGGCTTACAGCCCAGGCCCTCCCAGGCTGCTCAGTCAGAATTCAGGAGCAGCGCAGCGGCGCCCCCGTGTGGTCACAGAGATGAAGTTGGAAAACTCGCCTTTCTCTTGCTCAGCCAGGACCTCCCAGAGTCTCCCCTCTGCTCCCAGCACCAGAGCGAGGCTTTGAACACAAGACGTTGCCCCTGTCCATGTCAGGTTGGGGTGCAAAATGTTTCCCAAAATCCAAAATAATATATATATTTTGATTCTGCCCTTAAGATACAGCAAGATCTCCAGGCAATAACAGCTGGCTCCCAGGTCTGGGGTGAACCCCACAAAGACACTGAGTGCCTTATCTCCAAAGATAGGAGCTAGGACTCCTAAGTCCCTATCACTTATTTCTGCTGCTGCCTCTGGGGCTGGCCTCCGTTCAGTAAGTCTCCAGACATGGCATGAAGGATGAGGGGTGGAAGCCCGCAGTGTACTGGGTCTAGAAAGGGGAGGATGCTCCTGGGGAAGTGAGGCTGGGGTGTAAATAAGGACACCATAGTGCAACAGGTTCCAAGGAGGGAAGAAGGAGTCAGGGAGAAGAGTGGCATGGGAAGGGCTAGCCTAAGGAACACCTGTTTGTGTTTGGAGAGGGTTCTCTGGGTACTGGACTGGGTAGTAGAGTGAAAGGCAGATGTAGTGCCAGGCCTGGAGCGACCAGCCCTGGGATTTCAGGGTCCCACTCCCTGAGTTAGTACCTCATGACCATGGCTGAGCCCAGACCAGAGTCAGCCAGTTGTCACACCTTCAGCTGTCCCCGCCTCCTCTTTGACAAGCTGAGGAGCCCCTGAGGACCGTGTGCTGAACATGCAGTGTGGGCTGGACACCGCCGTAGGCTACAAGGACCCCAGCAATAGGACCCAGGGTACTGACCACCCATTTCCCAGTAATGGTCCCTACACCCTCCATAATTCACTGCCAGGGAGCCTGAGGTCCTGCATCTTTCCTCTCTGGTGCCCCAAGCACCCTTAGACTGGACCCCTTGGGCCCTGCTCTCTGCTACTCCCAACCCCTGAACTTAAAGGCTCATGCAGCATCCCCAGTCCCAAATCGCATTTCTACCCTGACCTCTGACCCAATACTCCAGTGATACTGTAGATAGAATGTGCCCCCCCAGATTCATATGTTGAAATCCAGTCCCCAGTGTGATGGTATTAGAAGTTGGGGCCTTTGGGAGGTGATTAGATCATGAGAGTAGAGGCCTCATGAGTGGGACTAGAGTCCTTGTAAAAGAGACCCCAAAGAGTATGTTGTTTAAGCCACCCAACCTGTGGTGTTTTGTGATGAACACCCAAGCAGGCTGAGACAACCTCCCAAACAAAATACCACTAAGCTCTTTCAGTCTCAGACCCACTTTAAGGAATCTGGCCACAGTATGTATTCATTTATTCACAAGTATTTAGTGAACGCCTCTGCCAGGCATGATTCTAGGCCTGATAATCATTTAATCAAAACAGACAAAACACCTGCTCTCCTGATGCCGCCAGTCTGACAGGAAAGACGGACAATAAATAAAAACACAATAATAGTGTTATTATGATATCATATAGTGTGTGTTCCTGTTACCTATTGCTGGGTAACAGCTCCAAAATAAAACAATATTTTATTCGCTCTCAGTGTATGCGTTGACTGGGCTCAGCAGGCAGCTCTTCAGCTTCATGTGACACAGCCAGGGCCGTAGTCACCTGGAGGCCCAGCTGGTCCAGAATATTCAAGAGGATTCTCTCATGGGATGCCTGAGGGGCTCAGTCGGTGAAGCAACTGCCTTCCAGGTCATGATCCTGGAGTCCTGGGATCGAGCCCTGCATGAGCTCCCTGCTCTGTGGGAAGTCTGCTTCTCCCACTGCCCCTTACCCCCCTCATGCTCGCTCTCTCTCTCAAATAAATAAAACCTTAAAAAAAGAAAAAAGAGGTTTCTCTCATGAGGCTTCAGGCAGTACTGTCAAGGGCTGGGAGATTTCTAAGGCTACTGGATGATCTAGGTTCTCTTCTGATGATCTAGGTTCCACCTGCTTCTCCACATGTCTTGATTGCTCCCAGCTCAGCACCTGGATTCCAGGAGGGAGAGTTTCAAGCAGCCAAGTCAGAAATCATGAGGCATCTGGGCACCTGGTTGGCTCAGTTGGTTAAGAGACAGACTCTTGATTTTGGCTCAGGTCATGATTTCAGGGTTGTGAGATTGAGCCTCACCTCAGGCTCTGCACACAGGGCAGTCTGCTTAAGAGTCTCTCCCTATGCCCCATCCCTACCCTTTCAAATAAAGAAATAAAATATTAAAAAATAATCACAAAGTATCTTATGTCAGGACCTCTAAAGTCAAGCAGTGTCACCCTCTCATGTACCAGTCATCAAAACTAGTCACTGATTAAAGAAGAGGGAAGGTGCGCCTGGGTGGTTCAGTGGGTTAAGCCTCTGCCTTCAGCTCAGGTCATGGTCTCAGGGTCCTGGGATTGAGCCCCACATCGGGCTCTCTGCACAGCGGAAGCCTGCTTCCATCTCTCTCTGACTGTCTCTCTGCCTACTTGTGATCTCTCTCTCTCTCTCTGTCAAATAAATAGATAAATAAATAAATCTTTAAGAAGAGGGGAATTTGGCCCCACCTCTAGACAGACGGTGAGGTCACACTGCAAAAGAGCATGAGGGGTGGAAAATATTGTTGAGGCCATCTGTGAAAAAGAACTCTTCACAGTGTGTTAGATAGTGATTGGAGATGTAGGGGAAAAATAATGCAAAGTTGACAATCAATGCAAGATGATGGGGACAAGTGGCATCATTAAGTAGGGTGGTAATACAAAAATATGTCACATTTCTATACACTAATAATGAAGCAACAGAAAGACAAATAGAGAAAACAATCCCATTTACAGCTGCACCAAAACTAATCAAACACCTAGGAATAAACTTAAGCAAGGAAGTGAAAGACCTGTATTCTAAGAAATATAAAACACTGATGAAAGAAACTGAGGATGACACAAACAAATGGAAAGACACTCCTGTTCATGGATTGGAAGAACAAATATTGTTTTAAAGTGCATTCTACCCAAAGCAATCTACAGATTTAATTCAATCTTTATCAAAATACCAATAGTATTTTTCACAGAGCTAGAACAATCTTAAAATGTGTATGGAACCACAAAGGACCCTGAAGAGCCAAAGCATCTTAAAAAAGAAAAATGAAGCTGGAGGTATCACAATTCCAGATTTTAAGTTATATTACAAAGCTGTAGTACCCAAAACAATATTAAAAAACATTATGGTACTGGCACAAAAATAGACACATAGATCAATGGAACAAGATTGAGAGCCCAGAAAGAAACCCAAAATTATAGAGTCAATTAATCTTTGACAAAGAGGGTAAGAATATACATTGGGTAAAGACAGCCTCTTCAGCAAATGGTGTTGGGAAAACTGACTAGTTTTTTTCTCTTTTGTTACATGCAAAAGAATGAAATTGGACCACTTTCTTACATCATACACAAAAATAAACTCAAAATGGATTAAAGACCTCAATGTGAGACATGAAACCATAAAAATCCTAGAAGACAGCATAGGCAATAATTCCTCAGACATTGGCCATAACAATATTTTTCTAGTTATGTGTCCTGAAGCAAGGGAAACAAAAGCAAAAATAAACTACAGGGACTTGATCAAAACACAAAGCTGCACAGCAAAGGAAATAATCAACAAAACTAAAAGGCAACCTGCCAAATGAGAGAAGACATTTGCAAATGACATATCTAATAAAGGTTAGCCCAAAATATATAAAGAACTTATTCAATTCAACACCCAAAAAACAAGCCAATTAAAAAATGAGCGGAAAACATGAACAGACATTTCTCCAAAGAAGACCTACAAATGGACAACAGACATATGAAAGATACTCAATATCACTCATCCTCAGGAAAATGTACATCAAAACCACAATGAGATATCATCTCACACCTATCAGAATGGCTAAAATCAAAAACACAAGAAACAACAAGTAGTTGGTGAAAATGTGGAGAAAAAGAAACCCTTGTGCACTGTTGATAGGAATGCAAGCTGGTGTAGCCACTGTGGAAAACAGTATGGAAGTTCCTCAAAAAAAACTAAAAATGGACCTACCTTATGATCCAGTAATCACACTACTCAGTATTTACCCAAAGGATATAAAAACACTGATTCAAAGGGATATGTGCACCACTCTGTTTATTGCCGCATTATTTACAATAGCCAAATTATGGAAGCAGCCCAAGAGTCTATCAATAGATGAATGGATAAAGATGTGCTGTGGAATATATTTATTATATTATACAATGGAATACTCAGCCATAAAAAGGAATGAAAACTTGCCATTTACAGTAACAGGGATGGAGCTAGAGTGTATATGCTAAGCAAAGGGAAAAACAACCATATGATTTCATTCATATGTGGGATTTAAGAAACAAAACAAATGAGCAAAGGGAAAAAAGAGAGAGAGAAGCCAAGAAACAGACTCTTAACTATTGAGAACAAACTGATAGTTACTGGGTGGGGTGGGGGGATGGGTCAAATAGGCGATGGAGGTTAAGGAGTACACTTAGCATCATGAGCACTGAGTAATGTATAGAATTGTTGAATCACTAAATTGTACACCAGAAACTAATATAACACTGTATGTTAACCATACTGGAATTAAAAGGGAAAAAAAAGCAAAAGCAAGGAAAATCAGTACAGGGTAAGATAGATAGGGTGATCAGCATTGGCCTCAATGAAGTAACTTTTGAGCAGACTTGAAGTAGGAGAAAAACTGAGACATGGAGGTATTTGAAGCGAGAACAATTCTGAATCAAGCTTTGTACATACCCAGGCTTTGCACTGGGCAGGCACTAAAACTATAGTGGGAATGGAGGTGTGCACACTTGTAGACAGACAGACATCTAAACAGAGAGTTCTGTCATTTTCCTACTCTGGCTTGTAGAAATCCTGGAGCTAGGAGAGGAAGAAAGCACTGGCGTGTGAAGGAAGACTGAGAGAGGAGGGTGGACAGAGGGGTGGGAAGCCCATTCCTCTGTCTGCTGTCTCTCTCCTACATTCAGGGTCCTCCCAGTCTTGTGAGGACTGACGAGGAGGATCTTGAGGACAATCACACTGAAAAGCTGAGAATTGACTCCTCACCTCCCAACATGCTGACCCAGCTGCAGAAAGGGAAAGAGCTGATTGTGGACTCAGGGGGAGTCAACTTGGGGAGGAACACACTAGGGCTGGGCAGCTATAGAGATCCTCCATGGAGAGGAGCCGAGATATACCTGCCTATGGAGCACCGGGGTTGGAAGGACCCCTTAGTGTGACCTGGGTGAGGTAGTATTAGGACAGAGATAAGTGTGGGTGTGAATCTCATCCAGCCCCAGCCCATGCTGTCTGCCCTGGTACCCCAGGCCCATCACTTCCCTCCTAAATGGAGATTCTGGGAATGTCCTCAGCAGCCCTCTGATCACTCATATCTCACTCTCATTCAAAAGTCCTTCTTGCTCCAACCTCCTTCATATCTGCTGTTTCTTCCATCATAGCCTCAGGCTCTGACGTCTCTCTCTCCTCTTCTGCCCTCCAAGGGTAGGAATGGCTCCTTTCCCACTGAGGACTTCGCTCTAGGTGAGAAGCTGGGCTCTTGCTGAGGTTGAAGGAAAGAAAGGCTCAAGGGCCAGGAGTCAGGGAGGGAGAATGGGAACAGCCAGAGCAGAAACTGAAGGGGTGGAGGAAGTGATGAAGGAAGATGTTTCCATATAATTTTTCTCTCATACTCCGGGAAAGTTGTCTTTCTCCCAGGCCCGGGGACATGGAAAGAGCAGCAGGGACAGAGAACTATTCCACATGAAGGAAAAGTATAAGTGATTCCCCTCTCTGCTCTCTTTTTCCTCTGGCCTATTCTGGTCAACTTTGTAAATGAAACTTGTTCATTAAACATGATTTTTTTTTCTTTTAGTAAAGTCTCCAAATATTAGGGAATTAAATTGTTAATGCTTAAGCCCTACAGATTGAAAATACAGAAGCTTTAGCAAATAAAGACATATATGGAGAACCAGCCATCATACCTTGGGTACTAAAGGCTGCACTTACTTGCCTGTGTGAGCTTAAGCAGCTCTTGGAACCTCTGTGTCCTCTTTAGAAAAGTGAAATGAGCACCCAGTTCCCAGATCTCGGCCTCTAAATGTCATTCTCCAATGAAAGGAACCAGGGTTCCTTAGAAAAAAAGCTAATTCTAGGCCAAGACAGGGGAAAAAAAAAAAAAAAAAACAGGATAATCCTGGAATATCTTGCAATGTCAGAAAGGAAAGGTACCTCCCCCCAAAGAGGGGCATATCAAAGGGACACAGGAGTCAAACTGAAAAAGCTCCCTACGAACAGGGCTGCAACAATATGAACAGCAAAATAATCATAGTATTGGATTATAACCCAAAATATTTTTTAAATATTGAGTTCATACAGAAATATGTAAATGATTGATAAATTTGAAAATAGAGAGAGAAGGAACCAACAAATCTTCCTTACAGAATAATTCCAAGTAATATGAAGAGAATTCCCTTTCCAGGAGGTGGAGCTTGAGTGTCCTTCCCTTGAATGTGGGCTGGACTTGGTGACTCACTTCCAAAGAATAGAATATGGAAAAGAAAAAACTACTACTAATTGCAAAGTTACTACTTTATAGTAGAGAAATATGGCAGAAATAACCTTAATTGAGTGTTAAAGTTCATGTTGATAATCATGCACCCTCCTGATATTATGTGATGAGAAGATTACTCTACCTCTATGGTATTCTTCCTTAAAATCTATTCCCAATCTAGTCATGAGAAAACATTAGACAAATCCACAACGAGTGACATTCTACAAATTATGTGTCCAGTAGTCTTCAAAACTCTCAAGGTCATGAAAATAGGTAAAAACTAAGAGACTCAACAGATTATAGGATACTAAGGAGGCAGAACTTAATGCATTAAGGTGCCCTGGGTTATTAGATACTCCCAGAATAATGTTGCATTGCAAAACAGAAAGCACCAGGCCCAGATAAGTTCATTTGGTAGAATGGTGCATTCTACCAAATATTTAGGTAAGAAGTGATAGCAATTCTCCACAATCTTTTCCATAAGATAGGTGCAGAAGAACACTTCTAACTCATTTTATGAGGCCAGTATTACCCTAGCACCAAAACCAAACAAAAATATTACAAGAAAGAAAACTACAGATACTTGGGACACCTGGGTGGCTCAGTTGGTTAAGCGACTGCCTTCAGCTCAGGTCATGATCCCAGCGTCCTGGGATCGAGTCCTACATCCGGCTCCTTGCTCGGCAGGGAGCCTGCTTCTCCCTCTGCCTCTGCCTACCACTCTGTCTGCCTGTGCTCGCTCTCTCTCTCTCTCTAACAAATAAATAAATAAATAAAATCTTTAAAAGAAAACTACAGATCCTTATCTATCGTGAATATACACAGAAAAATCCTCAACGAAATATTAGCAAATCAAATCGACAATGTATAAAAAGAACAATATACTGCAACTAAGTGGGATTTATCCCAGGTACACAAGGCTAGTCCAACAATTTAAAATCAATTAACAGGGACGCCTGGGTGGCTCAGTTGGTTGGACGACTGCCTTCAGCTCAGGTCATGATCCCGGAGTCCCGGGATCCAGTCCCGCATCGGGCTCCCAGCTCCATGGGGAGTCTGCTTCTCCCTCTGACCTTCTCCTTGCTCATGCCCTCTCTCACTGTCTCTCTCTCAAATAAATAAATAAAATCTTTAAAAAAAAAATAAAATAAAATCAATTAACATAACCCATTATATCAACATGCTGAAAAGGAAAAACCACATGATCATATCAATAGATGCAGAGAAAGTATCTGACAAAATCTGACACCCATTCATGATTTTAAAAAATAACAAAAACAAAAAACCTCTTAGTCAATGAGGAATAGAGAACTTCAACTTGATAAAAAACATCTACAAAAAAAAAAAAAAAAAACCTAAATCTAACATCATACTTTATAGGGAGAAACTAAAAGTTTTCTTACTAAGATCAGGATCAAGGCAAGGATGTCCTCTCTCACCACTTTTCAACATTCTACTAGAAGTCCTAGCTAATGCAATAAAACAGAAAAAAAGGGGGGGGGAATGGTATACAGATTGGGAAGGGAGAAATAAATCTGGGTTTGTTGACAGATGGCATGATTGTCCATGTAGAAAATCCAAAAAATCAACAACAAACTAAGAAAAAATGATTATAGCAAGGTTGTAGGATAGGAGGTTAATATATAAGTCAATCACTTTTCTCTATAGAGGAAAAGTGATTTTCCTCAGCTTACAATAGGGTTATGTCTCAGTAAGTCAATCATAATTTGAAAATACTGTTAAGTCAAAAATGCATTTTTTGCCTTCTTTTAAGTCTTCTTTTTAGTGTCCATCTCCCAGTTATCCTCTACCTCCACCTTTCTGCCCTCCAGAAACCCTGTTTCCTATGATTATGAGTCTCTTATGGTTTGTCTCCTTCTCTGATTTCATCATATTTTTTTTCCTCTCTTACCTTATGATCCTCTGTTTTGTTTGTTAAATTCCACATAAGAGTGAAATCATGTGATTATTGTCTTTCTCTGGTTGGCTTATTTCGCTTAGCACAATACCCTCTAGTTCCATCCATGTCATTGCAAATGGCAAGATTTCATTGTTTTGATGGCTTCTACATCCATTCATCTGTTGATAGACATCTGGGCTCTTTCCATGGTTTGGCTATTGTCGACATTGCTGCCATAAACATTGGGGTGCAGATGCCCCTCCAGATCACTACATTTGTATCTTTGCGGTAGATATCTAGTAGTACAATTGCTGGGTTGTAGGGTAGCTCTACTTTTGACTTTTTGAGGAATCTCCATGCTGTTTTCCAGAGTGGCTGCACCAGCTCTCATTCCTACCAGCAGTGTAAGAGGGTTCCCCTTTCTCCACATCCTTGCCAACATCTCTCATTTCCTGACTTGTTAATTTTAGCCATTCTGACCAGCGTGAGGTGGTATCTCATTGTCGTTTTGACCAAAAATTCATTTAACACACCTAACCTACCAAACACAATAGCCAAGTCCAGCCTACCTTAAACATACTCAGAACACTTACATTAGCCTACACTTGGGCAAAATTATCTTACACAGAGACAATTTTATAATAAAGTGTTGAGGAGTGCTTGGCTGGCTCAGTCAGAAGAGCATATGATTCTTGATCTCAGGGTTGGGAGTTTGAGCCCCATTGGGTGTAGAGATTACTTACATAAATAAAAACTTTTTAAAAAGTGTTAAATAAAATATGTAACTTCTTGAATACTATACTGGAAGTGAAAAATGGTAGTTGTATGGGTATAGAATGGCTGTAAGTATATTGGTTGTTTACCATCACAATTACACACCTGACTGAGAGCTGCAGCTCACTGTTGCTGCCCAGAATTACAAGAGAGTATTGTACTACATCACTAGCCTGGGAAAAGATCAAAATTCAATATCTGAATTATGCTTTCTACTGAATGTGTTAAAATAAAAAAATTGCAAGTCAAACCATCATAAGTCAGGGACATTCTGTATACTAGCAATGAACAAGTAAAAGTTGACAAAACTCTGATGAAAGAAATCAATCTAACCAAAGAAGCAAAGGATCTGTACTCGGAAAATTATAAACACTCATGAAAGAAATTGAGGAAGACACAAAGAAATGGAAAAACATTCCATGCTCATGGATTGGAAGAAAAAATATTGTTAAATGTCTATGTTACTTAGAGGAATCCATACCTTCAATGCAATCCCTATCAAAATACCATCCACTTTTTTCAGAGTTGGAACAAATACTCCCCAAATCAGTATGGAACCAGAAGAGACCTCAAATAGCCAAAGGAATGTTGAAAAAGAAAACCAAAACTGGTGGCACCACAATTTCGGACTTCAAGCTCTATTACAAAGCTGTAATCATCAAGACAGTATGGTACTGGCACAAAAACAGACACATAGATCAATGGAACAGAACTGAGAATCCAGAAATGGACCCTCAACTCTATCGTCAACTAATCTTCAACAAAGCAGTAAAGAATATCCAATAGAAAAAAAGATAGTCTCTTCCCCAAGTGGTGTTGGGAAAATTGAACAGCCACATGCAGAAGAATGAAACTGGACTGTTTCCTTACACCATACACAAAATAGACACAAAATGGATGAAAGACCTAAATTTGAGACAGAACTCCATCAAAATCCTAGATGAGAAGACAGGCAGCAACCTCTTTGACCTCAGCCACAGCAACTTCTTGCTAGACACATCTCCAAAGGCAAGGGAAACAAAGGCAAAAATAAACTATTGGGACTTCATCAAGATCAAAAGCTTTTGCACAGCAAAGGAAATAGTCAGTAAAACCAAAAGACAACTGACAAATTGGGAGAAGATATTTGCAAGTGTCTTATAAGATAAAGGACTAGTATCCAAGGTCTATAAGGAACTTATCAAACTCAACACCCAAAGAACAAAAAATCCAAATAAGAAATGGGCAGAAGACATGAACAGGCATTTCTCCAAAGAAGATAAACAAATGGGCAACGGACACATGAAAAAATGCTCAACATCACTCAGAATCAGGGAAATACAAATCAAAAAGACAGTGAGATACCACCTCATGCTGGTCAGAATGGCTAAAATTAGCAAGTCAGGAAATGAGAGATGTTGGCAAGGATGTGGAGAAAGGAGAACCCTCTTACACTGATGGTAGGAATGAGAGCTGGTGCAGCCACTCTGGAAAACAGAATGGAGGTTCCTCAAAAAGTTAAAAGTAGGGGCGCCTGGGTGACTCAGATGGTTGAGCCTCTGCCTTCAACTCAGGTCATGATCTCAGGGTCCTGGGATCAAGTCCTACATCAGGCTCTCTGCTCAGCAGGGAACCTGCTCCCCCTCTCTCTGACTGCCTCTCTGCCTACTAGTGATCTCTGTCAAATAAATAAATAAATAATCTTTTTTTAAAAAGGTAAAGTAGAGCAACCCTACAACCCATCAATTGTACTACTAGATATCTACCCCAAAGATACAAATGTAGTATCCGGAGGGCACCTGCACCCCAACGTTTATGGCAGCAATGTCCACAATAGCCAAACCATGGAAAGAGCCCAGTTGTCTATCAACAGATGAATGGATAAAGAAGAAGCCTTCAAAACAATGAAACCTTGCCATTTGCAATGACATGGATGAAACTAGAGGGTATTGTGCTAAGCAAAATAAGTCAACCAGAGAAAGATGATTACCATATGATTTCATTCACATGTGGAATTTAAGAAACAAAACAGAGGATCATAGGGGAAGAGAGGAAAAAAACAAAACAAGATGAAATCAGAGAAGGAGACAAACCATAACAGACTCATAAGCATAGGAAACAAACAGAGGATTGTTGGAGGGGAGGGGTGGATGGATGGACATTAAGGAGGGCACTTGATATTATGAGCACTGGATATTATGTAAGACCTCTACCTCTGAAACTGATAATACATTTTATGTTAATCAATTAAATTTAAATTAAAAATTTAAAAAGAAAGAAATCAAAGAACTATATAAATGAAAAGATATTCCATATCCATGAATAGGAAGACTTGATATTGTCAAGATGTCAGTTCTTCCCAATTTGATCTTTAAATTCAACTCAATCTCATTAAAAATATCAGCAAGTTATTTTGTAGATATTGACAAGGTGATTCTAAAGTTTATATGGAGAGGCAAAAGACCAAGAATAACCAGTCTACCATAAGAACCCAGAGTTAGAGGATTGATACTACCTGACTTCAAGACTTACTATAAAGCTATAGTAATCAAGACAGTGTATGGAGCCTGGGTGGCTCAGTCAGTTAAGTGTCTGCCTCTGGCTCAGGCCATGATCCAAGGGTCCCGGGATTGAGCCCTTGCTCCCTGCTCAGTGGGGAGCCTGCTTTTCTCTCCCTAGCAGCTTGTGTTCACTTATGCTCTATGTCACTATCTTTGTGTCTCTCTTAAATTAAAAAAGAAGAAGAAAGAGGAGGAGGAGGAGGAGGAGGAGGAGGAGGAGGAGGAGAAGAAGAAGAAAGTGTATAAGGTACTGGCGAGAAAACAAGTGCATTAATGGAACAGAATAGAGAACCCAGAAATAGACCCACATAAATAGAGTCAGTTGATTTTTTAGATGGAAGCAAAGGCCATATAATGGAGAAAAGGTAGTCTTTCAACAAATTGTGCTAGAACAAGTGGACATCCACATGAATAAAAAAGGTGAGGGGCACCTGGGTGGCTCAGTGGGTTAAAGCCTCTGCCTTCAGCTCAGGTCATGATCCCAGCCAGGGTCCTGGGATCAAGCCCCACATCGGGCTCTCTGCTTGGTGGGGAGCCTGCTTCCTCCTCTCTCCCTCTCTCTCTGCCTGCCTCTCTGCCTACTTGTGATCTCTGTCAAATAAATAAATAAAATCTTAAAAAAAAAAAAAAAGGTGAAATGAGAAAGCTGTCTTGAAAGGTTACTGTGAAGGTCACCTATGACAAGAACAAAAATTGCCCAGCAAGTTCAGTGGACTTCAATATTCCTAAGTACCCATCTCCACAGGAGTGTCATATGAAGGGTCCAGTAATTTATGTCAGTCACCTCAGTCCTGCCAATCCACTGGGTAGGATGCAGTATCAGCACATTGACCTCAGGAAGCTCTGCAGCCCTTTCACCTTATGGGAGATGTTCCCCATAATCCTCTGCTTGTCCCTGGCTGAAAACAGACTTCACCTGCAGAAGCCAGGCCCAACTCTCATTTGATTAAGTGTCTATTAGACATAAAGCCTTTTCTTAAAAGGGCGGGTGGGGGGTAACTCTATTAAGACACTGAGAGGGACACCTGGGTGGCTCAGTCAGTTAAGTGTGTCTTCTACCCAGGTCATGATCTCAAGGTCCTGGGATGAGCCCCACATCCAGGAGTCAGCTTCTCCCTTTCCCCTTGCCCTTCCCCCCACCTCATACTCTCTCATTCAAATGAATTTTAAAAATCTTAAAAAAAAAAAAAAAAAAAAGACATGAGATGCTCAAGAGTAACAAAAACATACAGTAACATTAAATTAAGTAATCTGGCTTATATGTATTTATCCTCATTCCTTCATTTCCAGGATTAAGAGATCTAAAACTCATTCAATAGATTTGAACTGATTCAAATAGCAGCCTTTCCTTTATACCAGTTCTCACAGATGAACAAAACCCCAATCCATAGACTCTATTTTAACTTAGGGTTTAGAACTACCCACTGTGAATTATTAGGTTAGTCCATTTTGGAGTTCATAACCTAAAATAGAAATGCAGATGGTAGAAATGCCTAGTGTTCAGGAAGGATACTTTATTAGTGCATCATTTAGATTTTCTTAGTTTCATTTGCTGTATTTCTTAATGGCTACAAACCTTGCTTTTTATTTATTAATGTGGTGAGTTTAGCTTCAATATCAGTTGCTTGTAGTCTGTTTAACCTTATACTGGATAGTTTCCCATAGCCATAACATTAATTTGGGCCTCTTGTGTTCCAATAATTAAGACTTTAAGCCATGCATATACTGCAAGTCAAATATGAATCATGCATACCCTGTCACTAAGAAACATGAGGAAGCTGCTCTTCCCCCAGAATCCTGCTGAAGTTCTTGGTTCTTTTTCCATTGAAAAGTGAGAACACATCAGCTATGGGGAATGCGGGGTGTTTGGCCTCATCTAAAGGTACTTCAGCAACCCCACCTCTAAGTTTGAGAGCCACTGACCTCCGGGAAGATCACCCTCCCCGGTTCCTGGATCCCCATGCTATGGGAGAGGTCATCTTCCCTCCAAATTCAGCGTGATGTCGCAAAGATAGTGAGCTGGTTAGCAAATGTCTACTCTCCAGTCATTTTGTTTTCTGAGATAACTTTTCTCTGAGGGTCTACCTTTTTCCCAGATGATCAAAATTGGGACCATCCACTCCCTTCTGAACCACTTTTGTCCATAGGGATGTAGCAGTGCCCTCCAGCCACAGGACATTTCAGGATATACTGCAAGAAGGCCAACACCAGAACACAAGGCTCACATCACACATGCATGGTGTGTGACCAGAGCTTTTGTTCTACTACAGATTTAAAGTGAAGTCACGGCACCTGGGTGGCTGTCGGTTAAGTGTCTAAACCCCTACAACATGTAATGCAGACAAAAATGAATGTCATTCTGGGCCAGCAAGAAGGAAAAAATGGGAATAAAGGTGTAATCAATACTTGAGCCAGGTCAATGGCTATGAGCTTTCAAGTCAGGTGGGCCAGGGCATGAATCCTCCCGACTTTTCCACCAACCAGCAGCGGACTTTTACCCTGAAGGTAACCCTCCTGAGCCAGTTTCCTGCACACCAGCAATGTTAACTTGTACCTTGCAGAACTGAAATGATTAAAGACCTAGTGCGGAAAAAAAGCAGACACTAAGACTCAGTAGGAAGGGCACCAGTGTTCTAAAGCCAAGTTCTGCCTTGGGCGCCTGGGTGCCTCTGTTGGTTAAGCATCAGCCTTCAGCTCAGGTCATAATTTGATCCCAGGATCCTGGGAAGGACCTCCATGCCCTGCTTCCTGCTCAGTGGAGAGAATCCCTCTCCCCACTGCTTGTGCTCTCCCCCAATAAATAACATTTTTAAAATAAATAAATAAAGCAAGTTCTGCCTCAACAGGCAGGAAATTTTTCACGAGGAAGACTATCTGGGGCCAGGTTGGGAGGGAGGTAAAGGTAGGGGCAGGGCATTGGGCAGGGCCAGTCACTGAAGCGAGGCCAAGGCCTAGAGGGAAGAAGCCAGTTCCCAGTGGTAAGCAGTTCAGAAAGTTCCCTGCTACACCGGCCATGGTACTCCCTCTGCCCTGGCTCTCATGTTGCTGCCGTCGCCTCCTCCTGCCTTCCTGGCCCCTAGCCCCCCAGGGCTCCTGGAGGTGCTGCTCCCAGAGCCCCAAGGCAAGCACAGAAGAGCAAACCAGCTCCACATGCAGTGGGAAGATAAGGTCATCCCCAAGGGTAAGTGGCAGCAGGTGTGGGGGCAGATGGTAGGGGGAAAGAGGGGGGAGGATTCCCTTTCATCTTGTGTCAGGGGCCTGCTCCAAGTAGATACCACCCCCACTCCCAGAGCTTCTGGCCTAGTTCCAACTTCCAGATCCCCAGCACCCTCCCCACCCCCAACCCCTCTAGACCTCAGGGCTCCCTTTCCCCACAGCCCTCCCTTCTTATAGAGTCCATTAAGTCCTTGAACAGGAATTTCCCCTAACAGTTAATTATTTCTTAGTGGGGGTAGGGACAGCCAGTCCTCTCCTCTGTATCCTTCCTTGTACACGGAGTCCTTTTATAACCCCTGAGCAGCAAACTGCCCCCACCCCCAGGCTTATGCCTAAGACAGAAGCTTCCTTGGCTTCACAGCAGATGACCATGTTAATGTAACAGGGTTCAAAGGTGAGGCAGACTGCCCCAAGCCTCAACCCTGTGCCCTGGCTGATGCTTCCTCCCCTCTGCCCCCCCAACTCAGGGTCCCCGGCCCGGCCCCACAGCTGAGCTGGCTCAAGCTGAGGAATTGCTGGAGCAGCAGCTGGAGCTGTACCAGGCCCTACTGGAAGGGCAAGAAGGGGCCTGGGAAGCCCAGGCCCTGGTGCTCAAGATCCAGAAGCTGAAGGAACAGATGAGGAGACACCGAGAGAGCCTAGGAGACGCCTAAGCTTCCTACCAGTTCCTACTTTACTTTCTAACACTGGAAACACTACATACCACCCACACTGGGCCTTTGGGTCAGAAACATCCCAGCCCCTCCCAAGCCACTAAGAAAAATGGAAGACACCTCCACAAAGGGCAGCAATTGGGAAGTAGCAAGGAGCCATGGCCTCTGCATTCTTAGTCACATCTCCCTCCCCTCTGACCCCTTGTCATCTGACCTGGGCCCCACAGCAGGGCACACAGTCCTTATAGGAATATACACTGAACCATGGTCCAACCTCACCCCAAATCCAATAAAGGGATGGAACACTTACAGACACCACAGACGCATGTGTTTTTTAGTTTTGTTAAAAAAAATTCAGACAATTCCGGAAACAGGGGTTTAGGAGTGGTGGTGATGCAAAAGGGGGAAGCCATGGGGTGGGGGTGGGGGTTATCAGGGGTAGGTGGCAGTAGTGTCTCCTTCACCCCATGCCCGCTGTCATCTCCTGAACAGGGACAGACTGTCACATTCCAAATAGGTTGGTGAGTCCTCTACCGCGTCTGTTCAACTGCAGAGAAAACATGGCACAATTAGGACAAGACATGGACAAGGCAGGGACCCGCCCCCATGCATGCAGAGGTCTGTAGTTTGTGGATGCAGAGGATAGGATGGGAGTGAGGAAAGATAAATAGTCTGTCAAGAGAAAGAGACCTACAGGTCAACTAAACATCCCAACAGGGGCATCAAGATCAGGGGGATATAACTTGCCAAGTGTCCATTATGCACCAGAGACTTTAGGTACCTAATGAGATTTCAGACACACACACCAGGGAAAAAGGAGACTCTCAAGAGTTGAGGAGCCAGTTCCATGAGACCCATACTCACTGTAAGAGGAAATGTCTATCTCATCGGGCAGCTCACTAATATTGACTTCAAATCGATCCTGCACATCATTGAGGATCTTGGCATCATTTTCATCTGACACAAACGTGATGGCCAAGCCCTTAGTGCCAAACCGACCTGCTCGGGCCACCTGGAAGGAGACAGAGGGTAGCACTGGGACGACTCCCAAGTAGGAAGATTCGCAAAAGGACGGGTGAGACAATTAGGTATGAAGACAGAAAATCAGGGAGCAAGATGGGACACTGGGATGCCCACATGGGAGTGGAGCTTACCCTATGCAGGTAGGTGTCAGAATCCTCAGGCATGTCATAATTGAAGGCAATGTTCACCCGCTCAATATCCATGCCTCGGCCAAATAGGTTGGTAGCCACAAGAATTCGTCGTTGAAAATCTTTAAACTGCTGATACCGAGAAAGCCTTTGTGAGAAAGGAAATTAGAAAAATGTTGAGTCCCTTCTCTCAATTGTCTCTTTTCCTTCCCAAGGACACAAAACATCTTTCCATCTCTGACTCACCTCTCCTCCTGGGGCATCCCTCGGTGGATGGCAATGGCTGGGAAGTTCTGCTCCACTAGAAGCTGGGCCAGGGCAATGCAACGCTGCACAGACTTCACAAAGATCACCACCTGGGTGTGTGACAGGGGATGTGGGTCTATGTGGGATCCGTGAGAGATTATGTACAAGAAGAGTTTTCAGTAACTCCACTCTTCTAAAGAAATTCCTCCTAATCCCCATCACATATTCCTCCTCTGTTCTAAATGTAACTTAAGCCTTTCTTACTCAGCTGATTTTTCCTGAGCAGACATACTGCAGAGAAGTTAGAGAGAGTAGTAACCAAAACTACCAGGTAGAATGTAGCTAATGGTAAAAATAAGAAAGTGATCAAAAATAAAACTAAAGTCTGGAAAGATCATGACCAGTATTTCCTACTCATTAGAAAAAATATAAGCAATCTACCTTAATTTCAGTAAGTTTTTGGTACTAATAAATCCACAAAACAGGTTAAGTGATGGGGCATTTCTTCTCAGTAAACAGCATGAGAAGAAACAAATTTAAAAACCTAACAAACCCAAAATATTTTGGAATTTTTATAAGCTTATGAAATCCCAAGAATTTTCTAAGAATTTTCTTTATTGAGCTTTTTCTTTACAAAACACCTGGCTGTGACAGCCATGGAACAGAAAGGCAGCTCTCACCTTGTTTAAATTCTCATTTAAGGGGCGCCTGGGTGGCTCAGTGGGTTAAGCCTCTGCCTTGGGCTCAGGTGATGATCTCAGGGTCCTGGGATCAAGCACCGCATTGGGCTCTCTGCTCAGCAGAGAGCCTGCTCCCCCTCCCCACCTGCCTCTCTGCCTACTTGTGATCTCTGTCAAATAAATAAAATCTTAAAAAAAAAAATCTCATTTAAAAGAATTTCATTTAAAGCCAATTTCTCTACTGTTCATGCTCACATCACGTCACATCCTCAATAAATGGGTACTTAACCAGGTTTCTGCTACAGCTGGAGACGTGTTCATCCACCTACTGGACCTTGAACAACTGACCTGATTGAACTCAAGGACATCGAGAAGGTCAAAGAGCTTCCGGTTCTTCTCGTTGTCCTTCAGTTTCACGTAGTACTGCTGCAACCCATGCAGCGTCAGCTTCGTCTCATCATCCACGAAGATCTCCATTGGCTGGGGGGGGAGGGGGGAGTAGGGGTGGGGAACGGGAGGAGGGCAGAGTGGGGGGGTTAAACCTGGGGGGGTGGAGGAACTTGATCTCCAATACACCCCATGGGGGGATGGGGAGAAGAGAAAACTGAAAATCCCACCATACCCCCAAAAATACCCCTTTTAATGTGGTCTCTTCCACATTAGCTCTAATTTCCTTCCTATCAGACATGAGTTTTAAGACTGCCTAACCTTAACCAGGCATGGGAAGGGAACTTTCCAGAAAGGAAAAGGAGCAGTGGGACCACCCATTGGCAAGATGCCATTACCTCAAAGGGAGGTGCCAGAGGAAAGAAAATGGGAGATGATCCCCAAAGGGAGAATGTGATCGAAACGCCTGGGTACTGGTGGGACAGAGTGACTCGAGGTCAGAGTTAACTCAGAGATGGTTGTAAAAATACAGGGGAAGACCAAGATTGCTTCATTAGAGCATTCTCTTAACTAAGAGAATAAGGAGGCGCCTGCGTGGCTCAGTGGATTAAGCATCTGCCTTCAACTCAGGTCATGAGCTGAGAATCCTTGGATCAAGCCTCTCATTACGCTCCCTCCTCAACGGGGAGTCTGTTTCTCCCTCCCCCTCTGCCCCTCCACCCGCTTGTGCTTTCTCTCAAATAAATCTTTAAAAAAACAAAACTAAGGAAATCAGATCCACATCAGGAGGGCGGCTATCTTCAGATCAGAATGCTACAATAGATGGTCTCAAAAATGCCATCAAAGAAAAGCAAAGGTTACTCAAGTTGAGTAACAACTTGCCCTCAGACTACATGGGAATAGTTTAGATGGCACTGGTCTTTGAACTAAGAGTCAAACCAACTAGAGTATTACAGGGATGGTACCATTAAATGGTGTTAAGAAACAAATTCAGAGCAGCAGACACATATTCATCTGCGCGCATACACATGCGCGTGTACACACAGGCGCACACACACACACACACACACACAAAACCCTTGAAGGGGAGGAAGACAACATAAAAAAAATATAAATTGACACAAGACTCAACTCCTGAGTCCAAGTTTCCTAGCACTCTTCACTAACCTGGGGACATAATTAACATGAACACCCAGGGTCCAAGATTTTAGGAAAGGAAGTGTGGCACAGGAGAAAACCAGAAGCCCAATCCCAGAAAGCAGGCCAGTACAGGCAGGCTTTTCAAAAAGTTCCATGGCCTCCTTCAAATCTAATCCTAGCCCCAAGTATAGCTAAAGACAGTTAACACCCCATGGGAAGAAGCAGTACAGGATGGGGAAAGAATACACTGCACTGTGTATACAACAGGCCCCATCTAGTCCCAAATCCTGACACCCACCTGGTCACATTCAAGTGGAGCTCCTCACTTTACCTTTCCCATATCCCTCTCCTCTGAGCATTAAAAAATTGTTTTAAAAAAGAAAAAAAAAATCTACCCCCCCTTTCAGGACACCCCTCCCCCCAACACATATGGGGGGAAACGGGGAGCACGGCACGCCTTGGATTCAGGAAAAAAACCGGGAACGGAAAAAGAGGCTGGTTTGGTCCTCAGCTTCCTGGTCAGGTTTTCCCGCGGCCTCCGCTGCCGCCATCCACCGCTGGGTGCCGTCCGCATTTCCCCCGCCGCTCCACGGTGCTTCTCTGCTGCTGGCTCACATCAACCGAGACTCCGGATGGGTGCGAGGAGGTGTGGACGGGAAGGAGTAAGGGATCGGGGACTGAGGTGCCAAAGGCCCCCACCCCTGGAGGTGGGGAGGGAGCGGATTCATTTGTGCTGTTTGCTCTTCTTCTGGACATGCCCTGCAATCTGTCTGTCCCTCTCTTGCTCTCCTGCCACCGGGAGGTTATGAGTTTTGGGAAGCAGAAGGCTCCAACTGTCTGCTCGATGCCACTCTGAGGGTGCGTGGCTGTAAAGGGCTATGTAGGAGACGACGGGTGGGTGGTAGGGCAGAAAATTCTGCCCTCCCCCAAAAAGAAAGAGGTTCAAAAATGCTGTGATGAAAAAAAAAAAAGGTCGAACACTACCCGCTCTCAAGTTAACCCGACCAAGTCTTCCGGAGTTTCCCTGGCGCCCGCGCAGACCCTAACACTAGCTGTCTCTGCCTCTGTGTGTCTCTTCAAGGAGTCATCACTCCCAGATGGGCACGTGCCCCCTTCTTGGCACTTGAAGGACAGGGAGTCTGGAGGAAGAGGGCGCGGAAGGGGAGGAGGCAGTGGGCAGGGAGTGGAGGGAGAGAAGGTAGAAGGGTATTTACGTCTTGCATGAACTTGCGGCAGACAGGACGGATCTCTTTGCTCAAGGTAGCACTGAACATCATGACCTGCTTCTCATGGGGGGTCATGCGAAAAATTTCCTGGACATCCCGACGCATGTCTACAAGAGAAAGGAAAAAAATCATAGGAGAAAAGAAGCATTATGTCATAGACAAAGACCAGAGACCGCCTCCCCAGTGAGGTGAAGACTGCTGGAAAAGGGTAAGCAAGATTCATTTCACAGAAAGACTGGTCTCAGGTACTCTATTCACTTGAACCACCATAAAATCACATCCACTGCAATAACACAGTGGAATTTGAAATAAAGACTTGGGATCAGATTCCAGCTTTGTTTTAACCAGGCAATGGTTTTTTTAATGGTTGTTTTAACCAGTCAAAAAGATAATGAAACAAACCCTGAATCTCACAATTATGACATGGAGATGAAGCCCACTGCAGAGGCTCACAGGCCTAAAACCCTTGAAAAATGCTTTACAAGGCCCTTCTCCCTTTCTCCCCTTGCCCAACTTTTCACAAATACTGCACACCTAATTACATTCTAGCTGTCAGAGTCCATTCCATGCTTCCTCTGGATCGTACTTTCTATCCAGCCAGGCAAGTGAGATCCCTCTATCTGAAGCCCACCTTATCGGTCACCATCTGTAACAGCCAAAGATGATCTGGAATGACTCACCCCTGGGGCTATGTCCATGCCCACTGTCTCATGTATTAAATGTGGGTTCTTACAGGTGATTTGCCTTTCTTGTGGCATACTGGATTACAGAAAATCCCATAAACTCTCCACATTAATCTTAGGTCTAAAGATCTATTCAGCTATAAATTCCGATATATGCTGTGCAGGGGATGCGAGAAAGTAAACAGTTTTCCTCTTTCAGTTTATTATCTCCCCAAACATCCCCAATGAGAAGCTAAAAAGGAAAGAACAGTGGTGTGACTAATGTCTAAGATCAGCAGTCACTCCTCTTGAAAAAAAAGAAACCTCCATCACAGAAGAGAAGGACAAAACACACTTCCCCTTGATCACCAAGATTGCTTAAAAAGCCTAACAAAAACCAAGAGGGGAGCCAGAGCCATCAGTCATGGGTGATAGATTAAGAGTCGTCCTGGCACTGAAGTGCTCCTGTAGCAAATAAACATCATCTGGCTCTGAAGGGCAACTCCCAGATCACTAGCCCCACCCACCGTTGCCACTCACCGAGCTGTTCAAGCATCTTATCACATTCATCCAAGATAAAGTGTTTAATGTGTTTGAGATTGAGGCTCTTATTTCGAGCCAGGGCGAGGATGCGGCCAGGGGTCCCCACAACAATATGCGGGCAGTTCTTCTTCAGCACCTCTTCATCCTTCTTGATAGACAGACCACCAAAAAACACCGCGACCTGTGTTAACCCAGGAGAAAACTGTCTCACAAGCAAAGAAAGAGTCCAATCTCCCCACAGTTCCCATCCTTTTAATCTAAATGAATTCTTAGAACATTTCAAAGCTACAAGGAATATTAAACATCACCCAATCTAAAATTTTTATTATGATGCCCAAACACTGAAGCTAAGAAACAAAAGTGACTTGCCCGAAGTTATGTGGCTAATCAGAGCAGTCAGGACTAGCATTTTCTTCTGACTTAATCTAATAATCTTCCTTCCCCTGATTCTGTGGCCAGACTTCATTCTAAGAATGAGGATAGCAAAAGCATCTGGCTGGTAAAGCATGTTGACTCTTGATCTCAGGGTTGAGTCTGAGCCCCACACTGGGTGTAAATTATGAACAAACTTAAAAAAAAAAAAAGGGTAACAAGAAATCACCAGAGCAAGGTATCACAAAACACTCATGATGGAATATCAAGTTTTTTCCTAACTAAACTCAGATTTTTCTTTTTCTTTCTCTTTTTTTAAAGTAGACTCCATACCCAGTGTACAGCCCAATGTAGGGTGTGAACTCACAACCTAGGAATCAAAACCTGAACCAAGATCAAGAGTCTGATGCTCAACTGGCCGAACACCCCGGAGCCTCTGAACTCAGATTTTGAAATGCCTTTTTGCATAAACCTTATGAAATTACTGATTCAACATATTATTCCACATTAAAAACATAAGGGGAGGGTGCCTGGGTGGCTCAGTGGGTTAAAGCCTCTGCCTTCGGCTCAGGTCATGATCCCGGGGTCCTGGGATCGAGCCCCACATCGGGCTGGCTCTCTGCTCAGCAGAGAGCCTGCTTCCCTTCCTCTCTCTCTGCCTGCCTCTCTGCCTAATTGTGATCTTTGCCTGCCAAATAAATAAATAAAATCTTTAAAAATAAAAATAAAAACATAAGGGGAATATTTGTTGTGGATCTGAGCCTTAGTACAATACCAAATAACACCAGAAACTGCTTTCTAGTTTCAAAGAAAGAAAAATTAATCACAGGATAAGACTGTCACAAAAAAACTAAAATCACTTATTACAGGACAACCAAGTTTGCAACAGGATATACAAAGCATATCAACTCAAAACAACTTGCCAAAAACATTTAACTTCAATTAGTTAAGCTTTCAAATATGTATTTCAGTTAAAGGAAATTAGAAAGAAAATAACTTAACACCATTAAGGGAGTAACCAGACAAATCCACACATAGGCTATTCTGTAGAACTAGCCCAACCTCAAGTCACTTTAGCACAATTTTTTTATTTTTTAAAGATTTTATTTATTTATTAGACAGAGATCACAAGTAGGCAGAGAGGCAGGCAGAGAGAGGGGGCGGGGAAACAGGATCCCTGCTGAAGAGAGCTCCTGATGCTGGGCTTGATCCCAGGACCCTGGGATCATGACCTGAGCCAACGGCAGAGGCTTAAACCACTGAGCCACCCAGGTGCCCACTTTAGCACAATTTTAAACAAAAGTAAGAAAACGTCATGACAATTTGTATTCAGTCTTAACACAAAGAATATTCTCTTTTGGGGCACTCAGGTGGCTAAGTTGAAGAGCATCCAACTCTTCATCTCTGGGTTTTGAGTTTGAGCCCCACCCTGGGTGTACAGATTACTAAAAAAATAAATAAATAAATAAACTTAAAAAAATTCTTTTAGGGGCTCCTGGGTGGCTCAGTGGGTTAAAGCCTCTGCCTTCGGCTCAGGTCATGATCCCAGGGTCCTGGGATCAAGTCCCGAGTCAGGCGCTCTGCTCAGCAGGGAGCCTGCTTCCTCCCCTCTCTGTCTGCCTGCCTCTCTGCCTACTTGTGATCTGCCTGTCAAATAAGTAAGTAAAATCTTAAAAAAAAAAAAAAATTTCTTTTAAGCCGCATAAACTAGTAAGCTAGGCCTATGGAGAAGGAAGTGCAATCCTTGCTCACTAATGAGCCCAGCAATAAATGTTTCAACAATAGTAACAATGGAAACTTCTCTGGTTTTCAACTTTTTAGAATCAAGCAGTAACAAGACCACCTGGTGGAAGAACAACAATCAGACAATGTAAAAACCGAAATAAGCATAACACACACACGTACGGCATTTAAATTATTTTTAAGGAATTAAAATTAATTTTCGTGTAACAAAAGAATAACGTAAACCAACTACTCTTTCATGAAAAAAATCAAAAACACCTGGAATTTGATAAAATGAGAGAAGAGCGACTAATACTTGGTGTCACAGAACCATTAGGGAAAAAGAAAAAAAAACGTTAACTAACCAATACCTTCTGTAAAGTGAGATTAGAGATAGGAGAACACGAGTCTTTTCATTACGAAGCCTTCTACATTACTCCAGCATGTTTAGCCCACACAGATATTATTGCTACTTTGGCTTTTACTACTACTTTTTATTTAGTTTAAGACTAGTTTAGCTCCGTCAGTTAAGCATCTGACCTCCACTCAGGTCATGATCCTGGGGTCCTGGGATTGAGCCCTATGTGGGGCTCTCTGCTCAGAGGGGAGTCTGCCTCTCCCTCAGCCCACCATTGGCTCATGCGTGCTCGCTCTCTCAAATAAATAAACTAAATCTCTTTAAAAAAAAAAAAAAATGACTATTTTTAGGTTAGGGCTAGGAACTCAACACATGAAGTAATGATTAACAGGAGAAAATCCCAATAATCCAAACAAAATCATTGTTCACCACATCCTAGCGGACAGTAGGAAGTTATACACATCAGTGCTTCTCAAACTCCAATTACTCGGAGATCTTGTTAGAATGCATATTCATACCCAGTAGGTCTGGGGTGGTACCCACATAATCTGCATTTTCATCCGAACTATGGGCTTGGGAACCACACTATGAAAACCAAGATTATATATGGAAAACCCAACTCTATTCTGTTGTGGCCCCCAAACATCTTTCAATTTTCTGCCATTTTAAAGAATCCTCAAAATTCACACACAACAGTAGAGATATTTTGGCATTTCCAGCCTTCTCTTGCTAAAAACCAAAGCAAACTAGAACTTCTCCAAGATTAGAACATAGCTAACATCTTAAAATTACAATGCGTATTCAAAAGTGAGCCCTATAACGTAAATCTCTTGCACACCAAAGTCTGCAGAAACCTACCAGCTATTATTACCTGTACATGACTTTCACATAAAGGTAATTTAACAAACTGTGGACATGAAGACTGTTAGTCTCCAAGTCTTCAATGCCTTCAAAGCCCCACACCTCACCCTCCCAGGTCTCTTTACCCTAGCTTACCTTGACATTGGGCATGTATTTAGAGAAGCGCTCATACTCCTTGCTGATCTGAAATGCCAACTCCCGAGTGTGACACATCACCAGCACAGACACCTGGGGCCGGGTGAGTAGATGGAGACAAACAATATATCCCTTTACTATGCCCTCTGGGGAAGCAAACCATCACAAAAGCACATCTGACAGATCATAAATGACTTCAGTTCTGAGATCTAAACCACTAACCCCATCATTACTATGTAATATCCCCTACGGCCATCAAAGGTGACAGAAATCATCTTAGCAACAAACTCTGAATGCATCAAAGGGCTAAGACAAAACACCCTTCTCAAATATTTCTAACCAAAATGTCCTCCACAGCACTCTCCCCAAGTATACCTGTCCAGTAACTGGCTCCAGCTGCTGCAGTGTGGCCAGCACAAACACCGCTGTCTTCCCCATGCCTGACTTGGCCTGGCACAGGACATCCATTCCCAGAATGGCCTGAGGGATGCACTCATGCTGGACTACAAGTAGGGGAGAAAAAAAAAATAAATTAGACTTCAGTCTCCAGATAACTCCACCACTTTTTTTTCACCACGCCAAGCCTATTTCTCACCATTCAACTTCTTAAATGGTTATCAATTTCCAGACCCTTTCTACCTCTCTTCTCCCTCAATCAAATTCATCCCAAAAGCAGGCCTTCCTAGTTCGTTCTTGCTTTAGCCTCCAACTCCAGTGCCCCCTCCTCCACCCCGCTAAAAACCGTCTTGCACCTACCAACAGCTCACTTTTAGTGCTCCTGACTCTGTCCCTATCCTCCTTAACCTGTAAAAATCTAGGACATGAGTGCCTGCCCCAGGCCATTTCTCCTACTCAGCTTGCCACGCCTTAGGCCACGTAACCCAGCAACTCAGAAGGGCTTAGCAGCTGACCCAGAAGCCACCGCTTTAGATCAAGCCATCAAGGTTTCCAGAGACCAGAGTTGGCCTGGCCCAACAGAGAGGGACTAAAGGTCCAACCAGCTCCTCTCTGGACATTCAAAATTAGAAACCAAAATGATAAAATTAAAAAAAAAAAAAAACAAGTAAACAAGAAGAATAAACCAGTCGCAAGAACAAATGGCAGACCCCTTAAGTTGCTTTTCAAGTATCATACATAAAAAGACAATCTATATAAATCTTTCCTACTGCTAAAATAATTGTTGACCCTTTATTTCCTGATCTAGCCTAAAGTATGTATCACCTGAGGGACTGTTTAACACACCTGTTTCTTGTATCCTTAGGGAGCCTAATGAATACTCTATACCGGAAGAAAATTTACCTTCTGATGGATGCTCAAAGCCACAGTCGACAATGGCCCGGAGCAACTCTGGCTTCAGCAGGAAGTCACGAAAGCCAGAGCTGTGGATGGAGACATAGGAGCCCTTCACATCCTTCTTGGCAGGGGCCTCAGCCCCATCTCCCCCAGCTGCTGTCTCCACCTCATCTTCTTCATAGTCCAAGAGCTCATTGTCCACATCGTTCTCTGCCATAACTGGGCCGGCAGGGGGAGAAGGGGAGGGGTCTCTGGATGGATTCACGCAGAGTAAGTGAAAACAAGGAAGGAAAGTGGGGGCTTGAGCAACAGTTTAAAAAAAAAAAAAAAAAAAAAAAAAACCCTAGTTTGTGATAGAAGAGCTAGGGAAAAAACAGATGAAAGACTTATTAGTCACAAACAAAGACTTCACCACCTCTTTCCCATCCCCACACTCTTCCCACTTTCCCTAAACTATGACACCTTTACCTGGGAAAAAAAACTAAGAGGGCCACAAAACATAAAAGCAAGAACAAACATAACACAGTGGCCCCAAGTGATGTAGTTAAGACACAAATTCCCAAAAAGATAAGGATCAGAGTAGCATAAACCAGGAAGTAGGAAGGTGAGAACCAGCATATGAATTCCTGATCTGTAACAGTAATGAAGAAAACAGAAAATGAAAAGCAAAGTATGAGACGGGAATAGAGAATGGAGAGAACACGATAAGGAGAAGTCCTTAAAGATCCTCAAAGAAACTCTGCGCTTTCCCTATAATCTCCCTAACAAAGCAGCCATCAGTCAAGGGTGATAGATTAAGGTCATCATTGCAGAAAGCGCTCACTTCTCAAAATAAAAACATCATGTGGCTGCCATCTACCTCCCACTCCTCAGTGACCTCCTTCTGGTGCATAAGAAATCCCTGTGTGATTGACGGGGATGGGGGGGGGTGTAAGAGAAATGGCTCAGCCAGAAAAGTATTCATCTCTTCCCCATACAATGAGAAGGAAGAACTATTTGAGAGAGACGCTTGCTCCAGCTTTAACAGAAACCGGAGCAAGGAGTCTCACATCACCCTTGCGTTACTCCTCACGTGAGACTCCCTTCCAATAATCACACAATGACACCGTGCATAAACATGCGGAACATGTTCCAAACAAAAGTTCGTAAGTCCAGATGAGAAAAGTCCAACTAGGCCCAGAAACCGGCTTCTCCTCCTATTCCCACCTTGGGCCATCAAGTGGACCCAGAGAGAAGAGAATGTGAAAAGAGACCCGCCCTCCACAAATGCCCGGAACCAGAGAACACCTAGCGCCGCCTCTCACCATCGCCAGGGCCTCCGATAAACAAGGAGCGCAGCAAAGGAGCAGGGAGCAAAAGAAACACAATGGCGCTGGGGCCACCATCTTGGATTGGGCCCCCTAGCATCCCTACCTCTTCCCCCGCCCCCGACACTCTTAGAGCTCTGAAAAGGAATGCAGGCAGTAGAAATAATGACCCAGCTAGGCCCCAGGGACCAGACCATAGCCTGTGGAACGGGTATCAGGAGTCCATTGGACAGAATGACCGCAAAGAAACGCAGATGGAGGCGGATGATACTGAAGGCCAAAACTTACCTGAGCAAGGCGAGCGCATATGGCGGCGGCAACAGCGACGAAAGAGGGAATCTGCCTTCACTTCCGGTTCTCGGCTTCCCTCATCCCCGGGCCTCCCGCCTTCTCGCCTGCAAGCGCGCAGGCGCAAGAGACCGGAAGACGCTCTTTTCCAAAGTCAATCGTTCCGCGCGCGGTGGGGTTGCCTTTAGAAAATGCCTGTGTGGATTTTTCTTTTTTTAAAGCCTCTTCTAATTCCTCCGCTACTGCAAGTAACAAAAGACATTAAGGAAACTAGCATCTCCCGCTGTTACCTTTTTTCTCTTATCCTCGTCTACTCCACGTCCCTTCCCTTAGGTTCTTGCCGGGCAGGTCTTCTCTCTAGGCACCTCTCCATGGGCGCCCCGCTCGGTGGAACAGGATGGCGCGGACTGAGAGTTCCCACGGGGTCCTTGGCCGGGTAGTCAAGGTGACCCGGGTGCATCTGCGCTATAGCTAGTGGGCCCCCAGCTGAGGGGTAGGAAGGAACCTGAAGCGCGCTTATGGGTCCTCACCCTACCCTTTTTCTCAGGGGAGGAGACGGTGAGCGGCATTTGCCCAAAATAATGTTGGTCCACGTAGTTGATGCCCCAAGGACCCTGAAGCGAATGGGAAGGAAATTCGAGTCGGGAAGGTGTCCTGAAACCACTGAGTGGGGCACGGGGGGGTGGGGGGGGTCCAGATTCTGCCTCAAGTGTTAAAGATAAATGGCAGGGCTTGAGGGTTACACAACATCCCACAAATATTGTTAACTCGACCAGAATGTCCTTAGCCCCGCTTCCAGCAGCCCCATTGTTCAGGTTGAATTTTTTCCTGAATGAAACCTTTAATATCCCAGTCTTTGATAATGCCTCAGAAGTCAGATGTGATGTCAAAAATGACAACAAACGTTTGGCTCTTTACCTGTTATCACAGTTAATTGTTTAACACTAAGGAATAGGTATCCTTATTCCCATTTTATAACAAGCAAACAAATAAAGCAACATGTCCAAAGTAACAAAGCTAGTGAGGTGACAGAGCCAGGATACAAATACATTTTATTTCTATTGTATCCTGCCTCCCTGCTTGAGTCTAGTTAATAATTACACTGTGGATTACCTCATCGGTTCAAATCTTTCGTTTGGTGAAGCAGGCAGTGCTTTCTGTGGCCAAGAGAAATAACAGTGATTCAAGGATGGTGCCCTTCTGGGCAGTTTTTCCGACCCTAAGTATTCCAAGTTTTGGGGCACCTAGGTAGCGCAGCCTGGTAAGCGTCTGCTTTTGGCTCAGTTCATGATCCCAGGGTTGTGGGCTCCAGTCCTGCATCAGGCTCCCTGCTCAAGCTTCTCTCTCTCCCTCTGACCCTGCCTGCCATGAACGTTCTCTCTCGCTCTGCTCGCTCTCAAATAAATAAATAATCTTTCTTTTAAAAAGGAAAGAAAGAAAAAGAAAGCAAGATAAGGGACAAAGAGTGCTTGTTCCTACACCAGCTTTTCTCTATACCTGCCATCTATAGTTCCCAGGTTCCGGACAAGTAACCATGTATGTTCCTCACTTTAGAGAAATAATAACACACTAGTACCTTTTGTTTTTCCAACAAGTTTCAAAGAACAGCCCTTTTGGGCATTTGGGGAATATGTAAATAAGGAACAAGAGAGTGACTAAAGATAAGAAATGCTGAAGCAAAAGGAAGCTGCTTCCACACACCAGTTGATTTGCCCAGAGTTCTTTTATTGACACTTTTTCATTGTTACAAAGGGAAGGATATTGAGGATGCAGAAAGGAAAGCCATGCATACAAGGGAACATAGCATCACTTTAGGTCTTAGGAAGCAGTGAGCATCTGATGGGTCTTTGGGGAAATCGGAAAAGGGGAAATCCAATAAAGATATAACATAACTCAGAGACAAAAAGACAAAGAAATTCAACATCTTCCTGGAATCACAGTAGAGAGGCCAAATGAGGTTTTCGTTACTTTTCAGGGATCATAAAGCTCTGGGGGAAAAGAGGCAGGAAGAACTAATTCTTCAGAGAATTATTAGGTTCACAGAATGAAGAAGTAGAATTAGAAAGCCATTGACAAATATGAGGAAACAGCTGTGTTTAGGTTTTGGCAGGTGGGCAGGGAGTAGTAATAATGCCATAAAGCAGCCATTTATTGAATCACAGCTACTATATGCCAAAAACCATGCGAGGATTTAACAGAGTGATCCCTAATCATTGCAGCAACCCTATAAGGTAGGTAACATCGTTGCCGTCATCGTCGTCGTCATCGTTATTTCAGTCCTGTAGAGGAGGACACTGGACTACAGGTTAAGTAGCTTGTCCTGTCCCAGCAAGTGGCAGGGTTGGGAAAGGGACCTCAGTGTCCCAGGCTCTGAAACCAAAGTGTTTTCCACATCCGGACTTCTCCACACTACAAATTTTAAGAGGAGTTGGGTGAGGGTGACTTGGGAGTTTACAAGGTCCCAGTGAAGGTTAAAGAACAATAAGGAGATTCAGATCTGAACAGGATAACTTCTAAATTTCACAGAATTATTGGATCTTGCCCCTAGAATTTCCAGGGAATGGAGAGAAAGTGGGAAAGAAGCAGCGAAGATGGTGGGAAGTAATTTTGATTGGGGCATTTCTTTGAGAAAGGGAAATGGAAAGGAAGAGTCAGGCCCTACAGTGGATCCTAGACAGCAATCCGGTAGTTGGGGTGGACCTGGGGCCTGACGTCGCAAACCATGCCAAGAAGTTGGGCCAAGACGCGTTCTTGGTTTCTCTGCTGAGAGCTCTGCATGCCCTGCACCTGGCGTCTTGTAGCCTGTTCCACCTCAGCCGACAGGTTCCCCTGGGAGCCCATGGCCTGGGGGGATTGGGAAAGGGATAGAAGAGAGAAAGGCAAAAGCAGAAACAGAGAAAGAAGGGTCCAGGCAGGTGGAGAGGAAGATCCTGGAGCAAGGCCAGGAAGAAAAGCCCTTGTCAAAACCACCCCCATCCCATGGAAATAGCCAGACACCAAAGAAAGCAACACAATTCTCCTTCCTTTGAGACTTGGCATGCAACTTCATCCTAAAACAGACTGTAAAACCCCCACCACCTCACTATATGTGACCATAAAACTCTGCCTTTCACCCCAAATGACATTATACTCCACACAGATGGTGGCAATTCCCCCCAAAAGCTGTACAAGTCTTTCAAATGTCTCAGATTCTCTTCGTTATCACACTTCTTTATCAATAACATGGCCCCTGCTAAGGGTCCCCTTCAGCCCTTTACCACCTTATTTTCTTGTACAGTCACCCTGTCCACACCTTATCAGATACACCCACCAACTTGCACCCTGGGGTCCCTTCTCAACTGTCCCACAACTCACCGCCTGCTGCTTGCTCTGAAATTCCTGCTCCCGCTCTCTACGGTACTGCTCCACCTCCATCTGTGCCTCCTCCTTCGCCTGCTTCAGACGCCGGGCCTTCCCTGGAAGCAGAAGAAAGGACAGAGGGTGGGGGTAGACCCCCTCACAAAACGAGATAGTAGTGGTCATTCCTTTCCAGAAAGTTTTTCTGCCTTCTCTCAGCCAACCAGGTGCTAGATTCTAACACCCACCCATTTCTTTCCTCCTAATCAGCCATCCCAGCCCCAGCTTCCTCCCCACCAACCTTGGATTTTCCCAGGGACTGGAAGGTTTATTGTCCCCCCCCCCCCAGTTTTCTTTCCAGACTCCTAAGGGAGAGTGGAGGAGACTCACTCTTTCTGGCATCTGCCACCTTCTCAGCCGCCCGCTTCTCGGCTTGCAGGAGCTGCTGGATACCCTGGGACTGACTGGCCATTTCTGTCGTTATGGCTGATGATGTTTTGGATGCTACTAAAGTACCAGATGGCTCCTCCACCCCACCCCCAACACACACACACATACACCGCCTACTTCTCTTCCACCAGCTCCTTGCTGCAGTCCTCCACTACCCCTGGGTCTTAGTGCCCCCCTTTTCTGCTCAGCCTTCCGCACCGGTGTCTCCCACAAACTGATCCTCCATTGATGGCTGGCCTCTTCTCCCAGGTCTATACTGGCAGTACCCAGAAGGACCACCTGGGAGCAGCAGAGACCAGGCCCAAAGCTGTCTGGCACCATCGCAGCAGGTGCAGGGTTTTCCCGGTCAGAAAGTCCAGGAATGGGGACAGGACCAGAGAGGAGTGAGGAGACGCAGAGGGACTGAAAATGTACTGAGAAGGTAAGGAAGTCAACATGTGTCACGTATTGGGAGAAGAGGATGGTGGGTTTCCCTGAATTCTTCCTACTTCTCTTCCCCTCTTTTTTTCACTCTCTCCCATTTCCATCTCCTTTTATCTTTCCCAAGTCTAAATTTCTGCATCCATTTCGTTTGCCTTCTCCTACGGTTGTTTCTTTATGTCTTTACACGTGTCTTTTTTTATCTAGCCCTATTCTTGGCCTCGTCGTGGTTTTCCATTTTCACTATGACTTTTAATCCTTCTTCTCTCCCCTGTTTTCTCTCTCTTATCATCTTCTACCTCTGAACCATCTCCTCTCTCTTCCCAGTTGGGGGAATCGGCCTTTTTACTCTCCCATGCTGGTCTCCTTTTCCTCATTTGTCGTCCAGTCTTCCGGTTTCAGGCGGACCCTTTATCCTAAGTTCCCAAGTTCCCCACCCGAGACCAGACTGAGGAAACACACACACCTCGCCCCTCGGAGAGAGAGACGACATCCGGTAACGAGTTCATTTCCGCCCTTTACATGCGTCTCGGCTTGCGCCATTTCCGCCAGCCTAGAGTGTCCCCGCCCTTCCCGCCTCCCTTCCTCGCAGCGTTTTAAACACAGGCCTCGGGCCTACAGCTCTGGGGGTACTTAGGGGGGCGGGGGGTCAGGTCTGATGAGTAACCCCTCCCCCCAGGTCCCAGAGGGAGAAGCCTCCACATCTGTCTGCCGGGTACATCATATTCCATTTCTAGATTATTATTTGAAATTATCTGTGACTTTTAAATTCAGATTTCTGTTGATAAATATTTTCCCCATCATTCTTTATTTGTCTTTTTCAAAGTCTCCTATTAAAAATTATCTGGGCTAATGAACCTCAAAGCAATTACCCTTTTCTCAAATTTTACGTTAAAAAATCTGTGACCCAAGCCCCCTTCAAATTTTTTTTCAAACCTAGCATCTGGCTGAGGGATGAGAGTTAGGAGAGACCTCATCTCTTGCTGAAGATGTAGGAAGAAGGGGGGCCGAAGGGAGGAACAAGAGGGGATGTTAGGGGCGGCGGGGGAGGGACCAGGCCACGCTGGGGCCCTGACAGCTGCCTTTTTTTCCTTCTTCCTCAGCCCAAGACTTCCATGGCCTCCACTACCCGCCGCCAACGCCGAGAACGTCGCTTTCGTCGTTACTTGTCTGCAGGACGGCTGGTCCGGGCCCAGGCCCTCCTCCAGCGACACCCAGGCCTCGATGTAGACGCTGGGCAACCCCCACCACTGCACCGGGCCTGTGCCCGCCACGATGCCCCCGCCCTGTGCCTGCTGCTTCGGCTTGGGGCTGACCCTGCCCACCAGGACCGCCACGGGGACACGGCGCTGCACGCTGCTGCCCGCCAGGGCCCTGATGGTGAGTTTTCCTGGTGGGGAACAAGGTCGTGAGCCACTGACTGACCGCAAATGAGATGAAGGCCAGCAGCTGAAAAATAAGCTAGTTGTGCCTGGGATGGTAGTTGACCCCGTTGGCATTTGTGACTTTATATTACTGAGCTACCATTGTCTGAAGAACCCAACATTCTCAAAACAGCAGCTTCAAATTTCACAGCTTAAAAGATTATAGCTCCTTTGTCTCTTGACTGGTTGTTTGCCTGCAGTGCAAAAAGTAAGATAGAGGTTAGGTTCTGCAGTTCCATTGCCTGGGTTCAAATCCCCGTGCCACACTTAACAGCCGTGTATTCTTGGGCTATTTACTAAACTTCCCTGAGGCTTAGTTTGCCCTCGTGCAGAATAAAATAACAACAGTTCTCACTATGTCCCAGCACTTCTCACAAAACAGCCCAGTTAATCCTCATAACAATAAGTACTAATATTATTCCCTGTTTCTCAGAGGAATTAGAATCCAGGCAGCCTAGCTAAATCATCTGTGCTCTTAACAACTGTCTTACCCTGTGTGATACATTATAGAATTACACAGTGATAGCGCCCATGTTCAAAACACCCATGCTGTATCATATATTTTGATGACGCAATACGTAATTAGAGCACCTGGCATGTGATTAGCACACAGTAGATGTTGGTCAGTAGTGTTCCTGTTATCAACAGATCTGTACTCCCTTCACCGTCCTCTCTGCAACTCAAAAACACTAAGACCCAAACATTTTTCACCAGACTCGTTTGGTGAGAAAAACTAACCTGAACTAAAGCGAGACTATCTGTGAGTCATTTTCATCCTACAGATGTCAATGTTCATACATTTCTCCACAGAAACATTCATGTGTTTGATTATTGGAGCAGCCCAGGCCCTCCCCAGCTACTGAATATACAGTGTATGTACTTTCAGATCAGATCTACCAAATCCCAAAAACATCTGAGTTCTGAAAAACCTTTGACACTGAGGGTTTCAGATGGGGACCTATTGACAATGGACACAGCTTTGTAGAGGTAGCAACCCTTAGGAAAATAAAACCCTCTGGCAATTTTCCCCTGCTAGAGATTTTCCTTCTAAAGTAAGAACAGTAGAGGAAAATCCCTAGGTTGGGATGAACAACCCAGTTTGATTGCTACTATTACCATCTTCTAGCTCCCCAGCAGAAACCCCTCTTACCCCCAAAACTTTCCCCATATAGGAAAAAAAAAAAAAAAACCTTTAATTCCCTTTAATATAGTAAGATAGGCTGGCATATTCAGATTTTTTAAAAACCAAAAACTTAAAATGAGGAGGTTTGCAAAATGTAGGCATCTAATTTGACAGCTGACATTAAACATGGCAAGAGAGCAGAGAACCCTGTGGCAGATTTCAGACCTCCTCCAAGTTCAGACTCTACCACCTACAGGCTGTGTACCAGGGACATGTAGCTTAACTTCCATGAGCCCAATTTTAATCCCTTTTTTTAATTATTATTTTTTTAAATTTTTTAACTTGCCTCTCTAAATGGAAGTTGTGACAAGTAAATGAGGCAAGCACTTGGTACAGGTTTGGCACCCACCAGATGAAAAGTATTGTTATTTTTATTCTTATACTACCCAATTATGGCTTTTTGAGGAATAAAAATCTCTCTCATAGTAGGATCTTCCTTCATTTTATTGACATCTAAGAAGCATATGAGATCGATACTATTATCCAATTACAGATGTGGAAATTAGGGTCTTGAAGGTTCAGGAACTTCCTGAAATATCCTAGCCAACACGTTGTCTTCCTAAGGGGGGCCTGCCCTCAGTTCCCAACCAAGCCCTGGTATCTTCTCAGGCCTTACTTATTCTGTTCCCTGACAGCCCTGCCACCAGGTGGCCTTATGGCTCTTCGGTAGAGTGGCCCATCTCATTCAGTTGGAGCTTCTTTAGAGACTGTTAGGTCTTAAAATGCAAATTCGTTCTTTGAACAGATGAAATGACCCAGGATCCCCTGAGGAAAAGGAGGTTTTCCCCCCTTTTCCAAGTTAGGTGCAAGGGGTGAGGCAGTTCCTGCTGGACTGACTGGGCTATGTGGTCATAACCAATGAGATGCCAATGAATGGCTTTCGGTAACTTCCTTTTGGGACCCGTCACCTCCTGGGGAAGTGGTCTTAGGTGTCAAAGACCCTCGTATAAACATACCTTAGTCAGACAATAACCATTCTCTACACACAACAAGAACTAGTGAACACTAAGAAACGATAGGTCATTTTCTCACAGTCTTTGCAAAAAGAAGAAAGTCCAAAGGCAGCCTGGTTTGTTTTTTTTTTTAATGTCACATTGAGTGCACTTCTGCTCTGCGCCAGCACAGTACCAGACCTCTACCACCCGTTACTCACTTGGAGCTGCACAGTAGGAGTAAGCTGTGGCCCTGTTTTGCAGATAGCTGAGCTGTCTGGTTTATGTTCCATTTGCCTTTCCAGCCTTTCCTACCATAGCACAACCACAAACCTGCAGCTCCAGCTACGTAGCTCTGTCTTCAGTGACCCCAAACGTGTTTTTCACAAGACTGCCTGTCTCTTACCTGTTGCCTTCCCATCCACCTGATTTTTACTTTGCTAAGTTATCCTCCCTTCCCAGCCCAACATAAGCCCCGCCTCCTCCTTGAAGCCCTCTTTGACCACCCCCCCCTTACCTTTTCTTCCTCCATGCCTCAGTCAATCATCACTCAATATAAGCTTCCAGTATTGGTGTCTTTCAAAAATGTGTTGTGCCAGTTAGTGTGAACATCCCTTTAAGGTAGAAATCACGTCTCAAAATGGAGAGGGGAAGAGCAGTGCTTCTGTCACTAAGGCAAAGTACATGTTTACTTCAGATTCTTTTTCATACATATTTTTCCTAATATAAAAGTATACCATACTAATTAAAGAGCACTGGGAAGTCGATCTGTACTGCTAAATTGATGATAAAGGTGACATTTCAAATCACCAGAGGGCAGCAAGCTATTTAATAAACAACCTTGAAGTATTTGGCCCATCTGAGGAACAGTCCTACTGACTCAAAAGTACAGCTGCTTAAAGATCTAAGTGTGACAGGAAGGGTTTGTACCAAATTCATGGGAGGAGTTTCCTCTGGGGAGGGGAATAAAATTTAGAAGGCAGCATCAGAGAAATCTTTAGTTTTATCTATGGTAGTTTATTTCTTGAAGACAAAATAATGTTGCAAAAATTACAGAACAGTAACATACCTTGTGGGAGAAATAGGAGTGCTTATTGTACTATACTTTCTACATTTTTTAAAGACTTTATTTATTTATCTGAAAAAGATAGAGCACAAGCAGGGGGAGCAGTTGGCAGAGGGAGAAGCAGGCTCCCCACTGAGCAGGGAGCTCTGTACAGGGCTTGACCTCAGGACCACGATCCAAGCATAAGGCAGATGCTTAACCAACTGAGCCACCCAGGCGCCCCTACATTTTTTTAGATAAATAAGAAGATAGTAGAAAAAAACCACAAGAGGATATTTTTATAATCTTAGGGGGGAGAAAGCCTTTCTAAGGATGCAGTAAAGCCAAAGGCTATAAAAGAAAATATTGATATGGATTTAACTACATAAAAACCTTTCAAAGATGGGAGAAATTATTTACAAATACTTGACACAGGGGGTGATATCTATAATATATAAAGAATTCTCTTGTCTACATATATAATATCTAGGAGAAAAGTAGGCAGAGAATATGAACAGGTCATTCACAAATGAAGTAAAGAGCCAGGGGCGCCTGGCTGGCTCAGTCACCAGAGCCTGTGACTCTTATCTCAGGGTCGTGAATAGAGATTACTTAAAAATAAAATCTTTTAAAAAAAGAAAGAAAAAGCCAAAGAACATATAAAGTACAGTAAATTTCATTAATAAGGTCATTTTTTTCATATATCAGATGAGCAAAATTAAAAGGGTTGGTTGATGATAATCTTGGTAAAGGACAACACAGGCATTCTTATATTCTCTGTAGGAGTATATGTTGGCACAAATTTGAGAGCAGTTTGGTAAAATCGCTCATGTCCTTTGACTCAGAAATTCCACTTCTGATAATCTACCCCACAGAAATACTGTAAGGAGTCTACAAAGACAAATGTAGGAGGCCGAACATTTTTGGAAACAAAGTCTATTGACTGGGCGTGGGGAGATGTTTGTTTCATACACATAGCGGAACACTACATGGTCATAAAAAAGAATGAGGTAGACTGTGTACGCTCCTGTGGAAAAGTACGAATGAGATGGGAGGTGAAAAAAGCAAGTTGCCAAACAAAACATATAGCATGATGACATATCTCTGAAAAAAAGTCATCCTGTGTATGCATTTGTACCCAGACAGGACCGGAAGGGACCATAGCAAACTGTTAACAGTGATTAAATGTATTCTTCGTTCTTTAAAAAGAAAATTTTCTCATTAGTTATATCCCTTTCATATTGAAACATTAACCAGGGGTGCCTGGGTGGCTTAGTCAAACATCTGCCCTCGGCTCAGGTCATGATCCCAGGGTCCTGGGAGGGAGCCCCACATCAGGCTCCCTGTTCAGTGGGAAGCCTGCTTCTCCCTGTCCCACTCCCCCTGCTCGTGTTCCCTCTCTTGCTGTCTCTCTCTGCCAAGTAAATAATAAAATCTTTTTAAAATTTTTAAATAAAATATTAACCAAATAAGATTGGAGGACAGCCATCCATAGTCTTACCACCCAGAGACTAAGGTTTTTACATATTTTTTTCTAGTCTGTTTTTTTTTTTTCCTTTCAACCATAGGATTTGGTCTCTTCTTTTACACAGTTGTGGTTGAATCCTATGTATAGTTTCATAGCCAGCTTTTTCCACACACGAACATTTTTAGGGGTTATTGAATATTCTGTACCATATTTTACTTACCATGTTTTATAGTCCTTAAAACCCATGAATTTAAAAACCTGTGCAAGCCTGAACACGCACCTATCCTCGTACCTGCTGTGAACTGTAGTGGGGAGTAAGCAGTTGAAAGACAGGACTAGGTATTTGCTGGGTGGGACAGGTGGAGAGGGCTGGTGACAGGTCACATCAGTGGTAAAGAGAAGTGGCCCCTCCTCCTCTCATCCTGATGGGGTTTAAGCTGGGCAGCACGCAAGTGTACCAAGAGATGATGGTGGGGGGCGATGGGCCTTGCCCAGCCAAGGTGGGCCCATTGTGTTATCCTACCTTCCTACCTTCCTGGCAGTGACAGGATAACCCTTCCCTTGTCCCATCCCTTTGCCAGGTGGCCAGTACTTGGCAGCACCACAAAGTAAAGATTTAAGGACTGGCTGCCCATTTCCTCCTGCCCTAAGGAGAGAAAGTAGGTCCACAGGAAGGGAGGGTGCCTCACTCACCTTCCTCTGTCCCAGGAGTGAAAGAGTTGCTTGGTGGCCATAGGGGGTGGGCTGGGCCAGGGGTAGAGTGCCAGGCTGGCCGTAAAGTGGGCAGCATGGCCTTCAGCTGATGCTAGAGTGGATGCAGTGAGGTCAGGGCTCAGGAAAGAGGAGAGTTCAGGAACATCAGTCCTTCTTTTTACCACTACCCTCCTGTCAGCCAGCACCTGGGTGGGACCCTCTATCTCAGCCCCTTTCTCCTGCCCTAGATCAGTAGTCAATTTGGAAAGAGCTTGCTTTGCTGCGGAGAACATATCTGTGGCTTAAACTTGTTGCTGGTGTAGACCCTCTACCTCCCCACCCCTCTCCCAGAATGCGCTGTATGAGGTTGGCTGAGTGAAATTCCCCTCCCTGAAAACATTTATTTTACTCAGTTTATTGAAAAGTGATCTGAAATGGTTCCTGTTCTTTATTTATATATTTATAATGGTGCAGAGTAAAATTTTCAGTTATTTTACCAGTCTGAAGTATAGCTTTGGGTCAGAAACACACAGTAAGAGTTGTAAAGTGACAATATTTTCAAACCAAAAATGAAATACATAGTTAGAGGTTTTTGACATTGCCCAGGGTGTCTGGAGGCAGGCTGGAAAATGTCATTTAACACAGTAGAACTCCTAGGACACTAAAATAGTTTGTAGGGACTCGGATCAGAATATTTTAAACTACCACGCTTCTCACGCATGTGGTAAGCTATCAGTAAATATTTGTCAGTGACAGTGATTTCCTAATACCCAGGAGGCTTCTGTGTGGGCAACCATTTCCATTGCTGTAGGACCAAGGGAGTGAGTGACCAGCAGGATTCAAGATGGCAGCCGTGTCAAGGAATAGGAGTCCCAGCTAATTTCTGCTCCCTGCTCTCCCACCAACAGCCTACACGGACTTCTTCCTGCCACTACTGAGTCGCTGCCCTTCTGCTATGGGAATAAAGAATAAGGATGGGGAGACCCCTGGGCAAATTTTGGGCTGGGGACCCCCCTGGGATTCTGCTGAAGAGGAGGAGGACGAGGCCTCTAAGGAGCGGGAATGGAGGCAGAAGCTGCAGGGAGAGCTGGAGGATGAGTGGCAAGAGGTCATTGGGAGATTTGAAGGTGAGGAATCCATTCCCATCCACAGCTGCCCTTCCCCTTGACTGCTTTTCTGTACCCGCCGCATGCATGTTCCTGCTGGCCTCCTGTACCCCCTTCCTCTATACTGCCTTCCCCTCTTGACTGTCACCTCCTCAACAGCATTTCCCAGCCACCCCAATCCTGCCCTCCCAAACAGATGATGCCTCCCATGAGACCCAGGAGCCCGAGTCCTTCTCAGCCTGGTCAGAGCGCCTGGCCCGGGAGCATGCACAGAAGCACCAGCAGCAGCAGCGCGAGGCAGAGGGAGCCTGCCGACCCCCACGGGCTGAGGGCTCCAGTCACAGCTGGCAACGGCAGGAGGAGGAGCAGCGGCTCTTCCGAGAGCGAGCCCGGGCCAAGGAGGAAGAACTGCGTGAGAGCCGAGCCAAGAGGGCACAGGAGGCTCGTGGGGACCGAGGGCCAGAGCCAGCCAGGGCTGGGCCCAGGGCAGAACACCCAAGAGGAGCAGGGAGGGGTAGCCTTTGGCGCTTTGGCGATGTGCCCTGGCCTTGCCCTGGAGGAGGGGACCCCGAGGCCATGGCCGCAGCCCTGGTGGCCAGGGGCCCCCCCTTGGAGGAGCAGGGGGCCCTGAGAAGGTACTTGAGGGTCCAGCAGGTCCGCTGGCACCCTGACCGCTTCCTGCAGCGATTCCGAAGCCAGATTGAGACCTGGGAGCTGGGCCGCGTGATGGGGGCTGTGACGGCCCTTTCTCAAGCCCTGAACCGCCATGCGGAGGCCCTCAAGTGACCCCAGAGAAAGAGTGAGAAACTGCAGGGAATGCAGCCTTAGAGGCAGGGCAGTAGTGAGGGGAAGGTCAAGTATGGGGACGACGAGGAAGAAGCTGATGCTACGCAGCGAAGGATATGTGGTGGGAGCGAAACTTGTAACGAGTGGGAGTGGGGAGGATATGGGCCACCACCACTGCTCCTTGACTCCTCCATTTCCTAATAAGACCTGGTTCCACATCTCACTCCTGGTGTCTCCTCTGCCTTTTTCCATTGCTGTGGTTTTCATCATACATGACATCTCCTTTCCCACCCCGCCTGTCAGAACCCGCAGCTCCTACACACCTGCAACACGCACGTACACACCAAGGTGGGCTCTCAGCTGGAGCCAAGAAGGCCCTGCTTGCCCAGCCACAAAGGCAGCTCTGAGAAGACCCAGTTTGCCCACCAGTCACCACTCCCTGCACTGTGCTCCTCTACTGTCAGTGACTGGAGAAATAGACATGAACAGAGACGAAAAAAGGAACAAAACCAGTTTCCCTCCTCTCCCCAGTTCCCCAGCCAGAACCACATCCTCCTCCCCACTGAATACCCCCTCCCCCAACACAGGGCTTTCCCTTTGCTGAGTCACTGAATGATCTGAGTTGGGGGCAGCTGGAGCTGGGGGCCATGAGGAGGTTGTGGGAGGATGGGATAGAAGTAGAATGGACAGAGGAAGAGCCCTGTGGGGGAGTGGAATTTCGGTTGCTAAAATTAGGAGCAGGGGAAGGAGGTGGAAAGAGCCAAATTATGTAACCTGGATTGTCTGTTCTTGGGTAACCAGGGATCCACACCCAAGGCCGTCTCCCCTCTAGCTCCTCAATCCTAGGTCTCCTCCAGAGCCCCAGTCCTCTCCAGCTTCTGCCCCTCTCCCACACCTAGGCTTTATCTCTGGGCAGTCTAGACTTGGCCTTCCAGATACACCCCTTTTGCTGAAGTCGAGGAAAAGGTCCTGAGGGGCAGTGGGAGGGGATCTGGCACCATCCCTTTCACTGTTCCATACTCAACCTCCACTCAGGCTCCCCACAACGGGGAGAGGAAGTTGCAGAACATGCCACTGCCATCCTCCAGGACACAAACTCCACGAAAAGAAAAGAGTTACAGGCATGCGCTGGTGTGTGCAATCTACACGCGTCTACAACAGAGAATCTTAAGAATCAGAAACGAATGTTTTAGGTGTGGAGCCCTGGTGTACTCAAGAGCACCCAGAGGGCGGTAGAGCATAGGGAGGGAAGCCCGAGGAAGCAGGGGAACATGGGGTGGGCCTGAGACCTTGGGAGAAGACAGCCAGGAGATGGAAGGCCTCCCAGGGACCAGGCATCTGTTCAGGGTCAGGAGGAGGAAGGGCTGGTGAGAAAGATCCTGTGAGAGGAAGCTGCTGTGATTCAGAGAAGAGCCTGCGAGCTGTGAGCAACCCAGGCGTCCGGTTCCTCTCACAGGCCAGAGATTTCGGAAGTGGCATGCAAAGAGCCCAGGTTTGGAGTTGGGGGGAGTTGGGGTTAGGATCCCTAAGCTGGGGGTTGAGAGATAAGCAACAGAAACCTTTGGTGTCCAAATTTGCTCCTCCATCCAGCAAATTTTTCTCTGGTTTTGAAGCACATCGTTTCCACTCTGCAAGAGTTACATAAAACCAAATCAAGATAAGCCCTGATACCTGGCCCCCAAACCACCTTTTTTTCAACGTCCCTCCCTGGTGTCTGGCCCCCAGCCCTCTTGGGGGTTCCCCTGAGATGAGGGCTGTTCACTTTCTCTGACCACAGGGTTTCCGCTTCTGTGTCTCTTGTTTCCTAGGCTGATAAAAATACTGAGCCCTAGAGGCCCTGGCTTCCTCTGACCCCCCGGGGCCAGGCAGCAGGCATCCTGTCCACCGTGGTGGGGGCAGGGAGGGGGGCCCAGGGATCCCCAAGGGATGACTCAGTGCCTACTGTGAAACACTGGGGAGGTGTGAATGTGTGCATCTGCTCTCGAGAGCTGGAACGAGGAATCAATTCTTGGTGAAGGATGACGTGCTGGGGTTCATTTAGAAAAACAGGATTAGGGAACAAGACCAGTGAGATCAAAAAGGGTCAATTGGAGGATTGGGCTTGGGGCTAGTTTGAGTTAAGCTAGGAAAAGGATCTGGGAGGGACTCTATTCAGTGTAGTTCAAATGAGCAACAAGTAGCCCGAAGAGAAATCCGGACTGCTGCAAGTTTGCCAACAGGGGAAGTGAGGTCTATACCTAATTGTCATTCAGGGCATGATGCTGAGTACATGTTGAGGAGTAAGACATAGTGGATACAGAAAAGGGGTGGGGAGGGCGCTGAGCCAGGAGAGGGCATTTGACTGGTGCTGATGAATGGGCAGAATTTCTATGGGTAGAGATGAAGAGACAGGCTCCGTAGACAAGTAAAATGGCTTCAGCTGAGACCAGGAGTCAGAAAACAGTATATTGAGGAAAAGATGAATGTCCTGAGACAGACAAAGCACAGGTGTGAGTAAGCACGTGTTGAAGAGAGGCCCGCAGGAGGCCAAGGTAAAGGGTCTGGGACCTCTTCCTGTGTGTCTCAGTGCTAGTGGCAGCTGTGCAGAAGAGAGGGAGAGAACAGGAGAGTGATGCAGGGGTTACAGATGAGGAGTAAAGAAGAAAGCAACAATCGATCACTCGTTCTATGAACACCTACCATGTCAAGCCCTTTCCTAACAGGAGTAATCCTGCCAACAACTGTTCAGAAGATGGGTGGTAGATCTCCATTATAAAGAGGAAACCAGGGGCGCCTGGGTGGCTCAGAGGGTTAAGCCTCTGCCTTCGGCTCGGCTCGGGTCATGGTCGCAGGGTCCTGGGATTGAGCCCCGAATAGAATCGGGCTCTCTGCCCAGCAGGGAGCCTGCTACCCACTCTCTCTGTCTGCCTCTCTGCCTACTTGTTTTCTCTCTGTGTGTGTCAAATAAATAAATAAAATCTTTTTTTAAATAAATAAGGAGGAAACCAGGGCTCATAAACATACTGAACTTGCTTAAGGCTGCATGGATAAAAAGTAGCAGATTAACACTAAGTGCATCTTACTCCAAAACTTGTGTACTTTCACTTAGGTCCGAGTACTTCCAAATAGCATTAAAGGAGGAAACAGATCTTAAAAACTTTGAGAGGATAAGTCATTAGCACAAGACAACCAATAGGACAGTGGGAGGAATCTTAGAAGAGGAACCTTAGATGGCTCTGAATTTTGAGCCTAGAGGATTAGAAAGATGATTCCCTAAGCCTAGAAGGAGACACCAAGCTGAAGGGAAAGATAAGGAATTCTATTTCAGTCACTGAAGCAATACATTTTGATTAAGCACAAAATATATTTGATAGGAGCAAAGCAGTCTGCTAGACAAAAGGTTTAAATGAAATATAAAGTCACTGCCCTCATAGAACTTGCAGTCTAATGAGATAAACAATCTATAAGTAACAACTACAGGTCATAAGGGGGGGTGCACCTCCTTAGAGTAATCAAGTGTTCAAGGAAGGCCTCCTGAGTTTGACGTGCTGCCATAACAGTCAGACGGAGATTTCCGGCAAGCAGGTCAGGAGCCCAAGAGAAAAGTGTGAGCTGGAGGGGTAGATTCGGGCATCATTCCCTTCCTAGTGGACACTGAGCCTCGGAGTGCACAGGATCCTTGCGAGAAGATGACCAGAAGAGCCCCGAAGATGGTCTAAGCAAGAGGAATCAATAAAGGAGGGAGGTGGGGAAGCGGTCAGAGAAGTAGGGCAAGGGAGGGGTGTGCCAAGCAGAGACAGAGCCACATCTAATGTTTCAAAGAGGTCGAGTAGGGGAAGGTTGAAAGATCCTTTGGGTTCAGGAACTAGACAATTACAAATTTTGAGAAAACAGTTTCCACTTACCAGAGGGGCAGAAATCACTTTACATAGGTTGAGGAATGAGTAGGAGGTGAGGAAAGGGAGGTGGTGGGTACAAAGTCATAGAATGGTGAATATGGAAGATAACTAAGAATCATCTCTAGGGCAACCCACGAATTTTACAGATGAGAAAAATGTTACCAGTTCCCAAAAAAGTGGGTAGTCAAGGGGGCTAGTCTCGAGACATCACACAGAAAAGGAAGGTGAGAGATGAAATGGCAGAGAAAAACAGAGTCCAGGGAAATATTTTTTTCAAGAAATAAAATTGAACACGTTTGTGAAATGAAAGCAGGGTGCACGAAGAGAGAAAGATCCTGAAAATATGAGGGGTGGGGTGGAAAATATAGTAAAAACACAGGAAGTGGAATATAGAGCAAAAGGATCAGCCTTGGACAGGATGAAGAGTCCTTCTTGGAGTCAAAAGAAAAGAAAGATGGGGCGTCTGGGTGGCTCAGTCGGTTAAGCGTCTGCCTTTGCATCAGGTCATGACCCTGGGGTCCTGGGATCTAGCCCTGGGCCAGGCTCCCTACTTAGCCCCAAGTCTGCCTCTCCCTCTGCCCCTCCCCCAGCTCATGCTCTGTCTCTCAAATAAATGAAAAAATATATTTTAAAATTAATTTAAATTTACATTTAATTTAAAAAAGGGGGGGAGCCTGGGTGGCTCAGTCAGTTAAGCATCTGCCTTCGGCTTGGGTCATGATCTCGGGGTCCTGGGATCGAGTCCCATTTTGGGCTCTCTGCTCAGGGGAGAGTCTGCTTCTTCCTCTTCCTGCTGTTGCCCCTGCTTGTGCCTGATCACTCTCTCTCTCTCTTGCTCTGTCTCTCAAATAAATTTTAAAAAATTATTTTTAAGTAAATAAGGGGCGCCTGGGTGGCTCAGTGCGTTAAAGCCTCTGCCTTTGGCTCAGGTCATGATCCCAGAGTCCTGGGATCGAGTCCCGTGTTGGGCTCTCTGCTCAGCAGGGAGCCTGCCTCTCCCCTCTCTCTGCCTGCTTCTCTGCCTACTTGTGATCTCTGTCTGTCAAATAAATAAATAAAATCTTTAAAAAAATAAAAAATAAATAAAATACAAGTTGTATTCAAGTTTCTTTTTAAAAAAAAAGACATGTAAATAAAGTGAAGGAAAAAGAAGGAAGTGAAGAGATCAGCTTGGGTGGCCTTATGAAGCTCAATGAAATAGATGACAGCTTCACCAACTGAGAGTAAAGAGGTAAAATTGAGGTGTAAGAAGCACAGAGATTTAGAATATCACCTGCAGGAGTAGAACATCGAATCAAGAAAAGAAGATCGAGAAACCCTGAGGGCTCTCTCAGGTTAGATGGCCAGAATGAGCAGAAGACCCCTTCTGGTGACATGACTCTCCTGCAGTGTGTGGCAGCCTAGGAGAAAGCCCCAAGAATAAGACCATTGAGTTTATCCAAAACAAGTTTTTCAAGGTCATCTTGGTAGAACACCAAGTGATCCTAAAGTGCTAGTGGGTGGCTCAGTCGGTTAAGCACCTGACTCTCAATTTTGACTCAGGTCATGATTTCAGGGTCCTGAGGTCAAGCCCCACATTGGGCTCTGCCCTGGGCATGGAACCTGCTTAAGACTCTCTCTCTCCCTCTGCCCCTCCCCCTGCTCACACTCTGTCTAAAAAATAATAATAATAATAAAAACTAATAAAGTGCTAGTGAAAGTAGCTGAAATGTTTGACCATGCAGTGCAAGTTAAACCAGATGGACAAGGAAAACAAGGAAAGAAGAGGGGTTGGAAGTCTTGGTGAGAATGGAGAAACTAATACGATGGGAGGAAAGAGTGGGGGGGTGAAAAGTGAATGGTGGTTGTGAGAGGGAAAAGTTGGAGCTCAAGATCTCAAAGATGTAGCCCTTTCAAGTGATGCTGAGGTCTGAGATACGACCTTGCTCATGGGTGCCTAAATGGGAGCAGGGAAAGAGGCTGTAAAGCTTTGTAACTGAGAAAGTTGAAGCACTGAGAGGACTGCGTGAGATCATTTTGTGTGGTTTTAAAGTCTCTAAAGATGTTGGTGGGGATGAGATATGGAGAAAAACTGAGCTAGAATTAAAGTTGTTAAGAATGTGATAAAAATGTTGGTAGAGAAGACTGCTGAGCAGATAGGAAGAGCATGGCAAATGCAAAAGGCACAGGCTTCAAGAGAAGAAAAGGAGGTTACCAGTGGTGCTGAATAGTGGTGTCTCCTCTGCCCCCTGCCCTTTCTGACTGGGTAGAAGGAAGAGCAGACTTCACCAAAGAGAAAACGAGAAACATTAGGGCAAATCCAGGTTCTATGCCAGAGGAAGAGTCTTTGAAAAATGAGGCAGAGAATTTTAATCTATGCGGAGTTCCACAGCATATTGTGAAATGGATTGGTAGAAGTGTCCTGTGGGGTAAAGAGTCTAATCCAGGGAGGTTAGATCCCAGTGAGAGTTCAGGAGAAGAAAAAGCCTAGAGGGTTTTGCTTCTGGAAACAGGAGTTTGCTCCCTCTGGAATTTAGAATGGAAGGTACATAGTATTTATTATGATGGAAAAAAACATAAATACCTGGAAGAAGGTCATGGGGGAAGCACAAGACAAAGCATGTCTTCCAGTTCTGTGGTTTTAAATGCCATCTTCATGCTGATGACTCCCAGTGTTGTCTCTCTAGCTCTGACCTTGCCTTTGAAAGCCAGACTTCTATCCAACTGCCAAGTGTCTTCTCCACTTGGATGTCTGCCCAATGGATTTAGACTTAACATATTCAAAATTGAACTTTTTGTTCTCCTACTTCATCAGAATCCACATTCCTCCCAGTCTTCCTATCTTCCAACACCCCCCAAAATCCATCCACTCTCTCATAGAGTCCTGACAATTCTACCCTGAAATATATCCCACATTTGTCTACTTTTCTCCATCTTTATGGCTGCCACCATCTTCTCTCCTCCTATCGCTGCCATTGTCTCCTAACTGATGTCCCTGCTTTCATTCTTTCCTCCTACAACCCAGTCTAGACAAGATCTATTTTTCCTTTTTGTTAAGAGTTCATTTATTTATTTGGGAGAAAGAGCGAGCAAGAGAAAGAAGCATGAGCAGGGGAGCGGCAGACAGAAGAAGTAGTCTCCCCACTGAGCAGAGAGCTGGATGTGGAACTAGATCCCAGGACCCTGGGCTCATGACCTGAGCTGGAGACAGATGCTTAACTGACTGAGCCACCCAGGTGCCCTAGACACAGGATCTTTTAAAAACATAAATCCAGTCACCTCTGCCTCACTCCTCTCTGTCCTCTTCCTCCTCCCCACCCACTTCTCCTCCCCTCTGCCTTTATACACACACATACACACATACGTATATACACCCTCCAAAGGCTTCCCATGGTTGAACAAAAGCCAGATGCTTTATTTCTCTTTGAATGGTCCTGCGTGATCTGCTCCTGCCTCCTCTCTCTGACCTCATCGCCCACCCCGCTCCTGCTCTCTCTCTGTTCCAGCCACATCAGTTCCCTTTCTGTCCCTCAACACCCCCAGCTCATTTCTACCTTCCACCCTTTGCAGTAGCTCTTCCCTTTGCCTGGAATGCTTGTCCCCTAAACCTTCACCTGGTCACTCTTACTTGTCATTTGGGTCTTGGCTTAAATGCCACTTAGAGAGTACTTCCTGACCACTGTGTCTAAAGCAGTTCTCTGCCACTCCTCACGTCCCCTGTATTGTTTCCTCCTAGCACTACTTACTGACTTCTGTATATTTCCTTTCTGCCTTGCCTTACTAGGATGTCTGCTTTGTTTGCCTCTATTTGCTTATTGCCTAGCACAGTGCCCAGCACATAGTAGGCACTTCTTAAGTGGGGGTTAAAAAAAAAACACCTTAAATGAAGAGATGGATGAATAATGGAATAAAACAGGAGAAAGCTCATCTTTAGTTTTGTGGCTTAGATTGGACGTGACTTTTGAGTCAGGTTTAACTATAGGGTTGGGTGTGGAGATGAGTTGATTTCAAAATTAGCTGTAGGAAACAAGATTGGGTTAGTTTAGAGGATAAGTTTATTTTCAGACTTATTTATTGGAATGTGTTTAGATTTGAGGTTACCATTGAGTAGTTTGAGCTGCAATTTAGGTTCAGGTTATATTTGAGTTAGGGTCAAAGTTAGTATTAAATCCCAATATAGGGGTGCCTGGGTGGCTTGAGTGTCACATCAGGCTCCCTGCCCAGCAGAAAGCCTACTTTCCCTCTCCCACTCCCCCTGCTTGTGTTCCTGCTCTTGCTGTCTCTCTCTCAGTCAAATAAATAAATACGATCTTTAAAAAAATAAAATAAAATAAATCCCAATATAGGTTTTGAGGCTAAGTTCAAGTCTGAAGCTAATGTCATTTCAACGTCATTTAGAGGCCTGAGATTTCACTAGTTTCTCTACATAGCCCACTGTAGAGACTGTATTTCCCTGAGTTTGGGGCACAAGACTCTAGTCATCACCCCTCCCACCCAGGGAAAGCCCCAAACCAACTGCTGGCCTCTCCAAGAAAGAAACCAAATTTCACACAACCTCCGAAACTGAGATTGAAACCAAGATTGGCCCATCTCAAGGAGCGTCCTTCAGCATATCACAAACGCCTGTGACACTGAGCCTCAGCCCAGTTCTTGCCCTCCTTCCTCTCTGCCTCTCATGTCTCCCTACCACTCTTTCACACCTTCCCCTTTCTGTCCCTCAATGCCCGGTCTTCCTCTCTGACCTAAGTTTCTCCCTTTCTCAGTTTCTCATCGTTAATTGCAACACTGTTTTATATTTTAATATAACTGAGGTCTCCTAGTCCATCAGCTCCTATCATTAGAGAGGCAGAAAGAGACAACAGGAAGGAAAAGGAACTCTGGAGAAAGAGAGACATGGAGAAAAGGAAAGGAGCAGAGACCAAAAGGGAAACCAACTGTGATGTAAGAGACAGTAGGTTAAAAGAATAAGAGGAAACCAAACTATAGACCAAAATATTTTTTTAAAGATTTATTTATTTAGGGGCACCTGGGTAGCTCAGTTGGTTAAACATCTGCCTTCTGCTCAGGTCATGTTCCCAGAGTCCCAGGATCAAGCCCCACATCAGGCTCCCTGCTTGGTGGGGAGTCTGCTTCTCCTTCTTACCTGCCTCCCCCCGCCCCGCTCATGATCTCTCTCTCTCTCTCTCTCTCAAATAAATAAATGAAATGTTAAAAAAAGATTTATTCATTTATTAAAGAGAGAGAGAGCACACACAAGAGCTTGGGGGGGGGGGAACAGAGAGAGTGGGAGAGAGAGAATCTCAAGGCGACTCCCCACTGAGCGTAGAGCCCAACGCAGGACTTGGGACTCAATATCACAACCCTGAGATCATGACCTGAGCCAAAACCAAGAGTTGGATGTTTAATTGACTGAGCCACCCAGGTGCTACTAGAAGAAGATATTTAAAGGGGGCATCTGTGGCCACTCTTCCTCCATCACATCTGCTCAGACCCCACATCTGTAGATTTTGCCTAGAAACTCTCTCGTCCTTTCCATCCTCCTGCTGCTGCCTCAGTCTAAGTGTAAGTTCTTATCATCTCCTTGCCAGGTTATTGCATAAGTTTCCTAACTTGTTTCCACCTTCAGCTTTTCCCTCCAGCCCCTCAACTCCCATACCCCAATCCATTCTTCCTGCAGCTTCTGGACTCATTTTTCTGATGTACCAATCTGCGTGAGTCCCTCTCTCACTTAAAAATTTTGGTGACTCCCCATCTTAATTAGAATGAAATCCAAACTTCTTTTCTTGGTTTCAAACCCTTCAGAATGGCGTGCTCAGATCATGATCCTGGGGTCCTGGAATCGAGGCCCACATTGGGCTCCCTGCTCAGTGGGGAGCCTGCTTCTCCCTCTCCTGCTGCCTGCCATTCCCCCTGCTTGTGCTCGCCCTCTCTCTCTCTCTCTAATAAATAAATAACAAAATTTATTAATTTAAAATTTATCTTTAAAAAATTAATAAATCCTTCAGAATGTGTTCTCAGCTTACCACACAAGCCTCATCTCCACTCCTTCTATTCGTACCCAAAGTATAAATAAAGTGAAGGAAACAGAAGGAAGTGAGGAGATCAGCTCATATGGCCTTAAGCTCAATGAAATAGATGACAGCTTCACCAACTGAGAGTAAAGAGGTAAAATTGAGGTGAAAGAGGCACAGAGATTTAGAACATCAACTGTAGGAGTAGAACATCGAACCAAGAAAGAAAGATTGAGAAATCCTGAGGGCTCTCTCAGGTTAGGTGGCCAGGATGAGCAGAAGGCCCCTTCTGGTGACATGACTCTCCTGCAGTGTGTAGCAGTCTAGGAGAAAGCCCCAAGAATAAGACCACTGAGTTTATCCAAAACAAGTTTTTCAAGGTCATCTTGGTAGAACATCAAGTGATCCTAAAATGCTAGTGAAGGGCTACCTGGGTGGCTCAGTCGGTTAAGCACCTGACTCTCGATTTTGACTCAGGTCATGATTTCAGGGTCCTGAGGTCAAGCCCCACATTGGGCTCTGCCCTGGGCATGGAGCCTGCTTAAGACTCTCTCTCTCTCTCCCACCCGCTCCTGATCTGCTCAAGCTCTCTCTCAACACTTAATGCCTAGCACCCCTCCCCCAAGCCAAGTTCAATGGTTTTTCTGTGGACAACCATAAGCCCACCGTCACACTCTATTGTAATTATCTGCTAACTTTCCTGTCTTTCTTGTTGGTTTTTGAGGTCCCAGAGTGCATGCGGACTCTCTTTCTTATATATATCCTCAATGCCTTATATAAGGTGCTCAATAAATGTTTGTGAAATAGAGAGAAAGCTAAAGAAGTGGAAGGAGAATGAAAAGAAACAATAGTCTTATCGGACTAGGAAGGCATGAAAGCCAAAGGGCCTCAAGAATGGGGAGGAAAGCAGGAGAAATGGCTCATACACACCCTCAATGTTACTTCTGTGCCACAGGACCCCAAGACTACTCAGAAACATCGTTCCAGAGGAGGACAACCATATCCCCAATGTCACAGGGGCGGGGTGGGGGGGACTTTAGCCATTCAAAACTCTCAAAATGAAAGCATACCAACATCAATAAAAATAACCACGATATTTGAGACAGCCAATTTTCTCAATCTTCTGAAACATGGACAAAATCATCTTTAGAAACCTTGCTTTTTTTTTTACTTACAAATTAAGCGAAAACTGGCTCATTTTTAAGAATGTTCATATCAACATCTTTCATAGTGGCCAAAAAGTAGAGACAAACCAAACGTCTATCAACAGAAGAATGGGTAAGTAAGCTAGAGTATATTCACACGATAGACTATTATATCCTAATGAGAAAAAAAAAAAAATACAGATAATGCAGCCACATGGATGAATCCAAACATCGTGTTGAGTGAAAGAAGTCAAACCCAAACAGTACATTCTGTGTGACTTCATCTCTATGACATTCAGAAGCAGGAACAACTAATCTATGGTGATAGAGGTCAGAAAGTGACTGGTTATCTTTGGAGGGTATCAGCTGGAAGAGGGGCATGAAGGAAACTTCTGGGACCTGCAAATATGTTGAACTGGATCGTGGCTTTATGGCTATAATCAGATGGCAAAGCTCATCAGGCTATAAATTTAAAAAAGAGACATGCGCCTTATTGTACCCAAGTTAAAAGGGGGGAATCTTAAACAGTATCCTGTCTCTGCAAACACAGCTTCCAGAAAAGTCCTTCGGTCATCCCCACCCTACCCTAGTCACCCACCCTCAAGCTCCTCCTGTGTGGAATTCCAAAGCCTTCCCTGTAGAGAACTTCGGAAGTTGCTACATTCCTCCAGCCCAGAGTGTGTGTTTGGGGTTATATAAATCTGATCTGGGGTCCCTGGGTGGTTCAGCTGGTGAAGCAACTGCCTTCGGCTCAGGTCATGATCCCAGGGTCCCCGGATGGAGTGCTCCATCACATCACGCTCCCTGCTCAGCAGGAAGTCTGCTTGGAATTCTCCCTCTCCCTCTCCTGCCTTTCCCCACTCTCTCTCTCTTTCTCTGTCTCAATTAAATAAATAAATAAAATCTTAAAAAAATAAAAAATCTGATCTGTGGCAACATCTCTTAATAAAGGAACCATGACATTTATCTTCCAAACCAGGACTTTGTGAGAGCAAAAGGGAGATCCGTGAACATTTTCACCGGGACAACAAGCATAAACCAAAATATCCCAGGCAAAGGGGTATATAATGCAACTTCTTGATAGAAAACCTGCCAGAGGGCCGGGAAAATACACATACTGGGGCGAGTGCGACTTAACCATTTGGGACAAGGACGAGGGTAGAAGAGGAGGAAATGGGCACAGAGAGTAGCCTGTAATCAACCAAGGGTGCAGAGGTGTTATATATAATCGCTCTTCAGGGAACCTGGCCTCCAGCCCACGCCCCAGCTGCTCCCATCCCCCTCCTCCCCGAACTGACTGTCCCTTCTCTGGAACTCCTAAGGCTGACCCCGCTCCCTGGCCCTCCCAGCCCACGATTCCCCTGACCCCGCTCCCTTTCCCAGAACTCAGTCGTCTGAGCCCCCAGCCTGTGGTTCACTCCTAGGCCTCAGCCTTTCCTGCCTTCGACTGAAACGGCAGCATCTTCTCAGCCCTGGGGGCTTCCCCAGGCCCAGCCCGGGGCCTAGAACCCGCCCGCCGCCTGCCACGCTGCCACGCTGCCACTGCCGCTTCCTCTATAAAGGGACCCAGGCGTCCAGGCCCAGGGGCCCCCGCATAGCAGGTGAGACTCTCCCGCCCGGTCTCCTGGGGCTGCCTGGGCGGCGCACTCCCCTGGGCACCCCTGCCCCTCCTCGGGCGCCCGGGCACTCCTGTACCTCCTGCCTGGGGCTGGGCCTGGGGCGGGAGGGACGGGGGTGGGGGGGTCCGTGTGGTTTGTTCCCCCGCTCTCTGACTCTTCATCAGTCAGTCTTTTTTCTGTGTCTGTCACACGTTCTCTGTTTCTGCCACGCTCCCTCTCTGTTCCCTTCTCGTGCCTGTTTCTCTTTCTGTGCCCCCCCTGCTCACACCGGGGTTTTCCTGACTGCATCTTGTCCCCTTCTCTCGCCGTGGCGCTGGCTCTCCCGCTGCTGTCTCCGCTGGCAGGAGGCCCGTCATCCGCCCCGTGCCCCGCCCCGCTCACTGTCTCTCTCCCCGCAGGTTCTCCCCATGACACCACCTGGACAACTCTACCTCCTGCGGGTGTGCAGCGCCCCCCTCCTCCTCCTTCTGGGGCTGCTGCTGGCCCTGCCGCCTGAGGCCCAGGTGAGGCAGCAGGAGAATGGGGGCTGCAGGGGGGGGGGCCGCCAAACTTTGGGCCCTAGAGCCATGCTCCACCCTCTTGTCCCCTAGGGGCTTCCTGGTGTCAGCATCTCACCCTCAGCTGCCCGGACTGCCTACCACAACCCTCAGAAGCACTTGGCGCCAGGCACCCTCAAACCTGCTGCTCATCTTATTGGTAAACATCACCCGGCCCCCCGGACATGTCCCCCCAGCTCTTCTCCTACACCCCCTTCAAGCGACCATGCATTTACTGCACCTCTCCCCAAACGTCCCCCATGCCTCAGAACAGAGGTATCCCACTCCCCTCTGTCCTCCCAGCCATCCCCCAGGAGCTTGCCCCAGCACCTACTTCCTCAGGAATTAAGAGTGCTAACTCCCAGGTTCTTGACCTCTTCCATCCCCTCTGGCTCTTCCTAGGAGACCCCAGCACCCAGAACTCACTGCGCTGGAGAGCCAACACAGATCGTGCCTTCCTCCGCCATGGCTTCTCTTTGAGCAACAATTCCCTCCTGGTCCCCACCAGTGGCCTCTACTTTGTCTACTCCCAGGTGGTCTTCTCTGGGGAAGGCTGCTTCCCCAAGGCCACCCCCACTCCTCTTTACCTGGCCCATGAGGTCCAGCTCTTCTCCTCCCAGTACCCTTTCCACGTGCCTCTCCTCAGCGCTCAGAAGTCCGTGTGCCCAGGGCCACAGGGACCTTGGGTGCGCTCTGTGTACCAGGGAGCTGTGTTCCTGCTCACCCAGGGAGATCAGCTCTCCACTCACACAGATGGCGTCTCCCACCTACTCCTCAGCCCTAGTAGTGTCTTCTTTGGGGCCTTTGCTCTGTAGAAAAATCCAGAAAGAAAAATAATTGGTTTCAAGACCTTCTCCCCATTTTACCTCCATTCCAACTACTTCAAGGGTCACCGCGCCTCTCTTTTGACCCTTCCAATAGCCTCAAGTCTCCCCTGCTCGTGTTACCTAGAGCTTCCAAAGAAGGAATTCTAGGCACCCCAGGGACCATACCTCCCTTCAGCAAACCCCAGCGCTAGGCTGAGGATTTCAAGTCTGCCTAGAAATTCCTGCCCAGGGCTCTTCATCTGTCCTGCCAGTCGAAGGAGGACCTAGCCCTGGACATGGAGGGGGCAGACACCAGGAGAAGCAGGGAGGATGACAGGAGGCAGGGGAGGAGGGATTATTTATGAAGGGAAAAAATTAAATTATTTATTTATGGAGGATAGAGGGAAGGGAATAATAGCGGGCCACCAGGAGACAGAGAGAGAAATAAGCTCAAGAGATGAAGAACGAGAGAACATCAGTGTAAGGATAATCCAGTGAAAGAGAAGACAAGCAGGCCTGAGACACCAGGGAACTCTAGAAGGAATCAAAAGACTCTTCAGATCGTCACTGATTGACTAAACACCCCATGAAGAGACATCTGCACCTTCTGTGAAGCCCAATAAACCTCTTTTCTCTGAAATGCTGTGTGACTATGTTTGTCTGTCTGGAAGGGGAGAATTTCCCAGGTCTCTAAAAAATGGAAGGAGAACAGGGGCCTCAGAAGAGACAGGAACTGTGGACTACAAGGAGATGAAGGGGTCTTAGGAGCCCTGGGGAAATGTGGTGGAATCACAGAAGTGAGGCAGCCAGACCATGGCAGGGAAAACAAAGGATAAGCTGGGAAGAGAAAGGAAAAATGGGGGTCCAAGGTCTGGAGGAGTGGAGGTCAGGGGACCACTGGCAGATATGGCCACTCTGAGGCTCTGAGGAATGGGGATTACAGGAGTCCTCTGGGGGGAAGTGACCACACCAAAAAGTGTTCAGGACTATGGGGGTGGACAAGGGTACCCTCTGAAAAATAGAGTGGGAGACCCCCAAGACTGGGGGGAGAGGGAGTACAGCAAACGTTTCAGGAGACATGGTTACACAGAGGGGCTCTGAGAGCTAGGGCTATCTCCAGAAATCCGGAGGGCGCTAGAGTTCTTTGGGATACATGGTTACACACAGGGTTCTGACGGATGGGGGCTTCAGGGCCTCAGATTCCCTTGGAAGCCAAGACTGAAACCAGCACTGCTGAGTCTCTTGTCAGAATGAAAGGAGAAGGCCTGCTCTCATGGGGCTCGTGAATTCCCAGGGTTGCTTTCACTCCCACTGGGGCTGTCCCAGGCATGTCCCTGCCAATTACCAACCCCTCCCCAGTCCTTTCAGATACGCCATCCACATCCCCCACCTCAAGCTTCCTTCTCTCAAGCTCCTTTTCCCCCCAGGGACCCCAACCCATGTCTCAGGACCTAGCATAGCTTTCCCCCCCAATTTTTCTCCCCATCGAGGGGTCGACATTCTGAACCCCTTCCCATGTCTAGCTCTACACCTACCTAAGTCCAGTCTGGAAATCAGAGGAAAACAGGCCACAGACCTGAGCCCCCAAAAAATGGAGGGAATGGGAACTGAGGGTCCAGTTCCCAGCAGAGGAAAACTGGGGTCCAGCCTCCAGGGTCCTACATACACCACAGTGACTGGTCCAGCAAGCCTCCCTCGGAATCCGAGTGGGATGGATAGGAAGTATCCTTGATGCCTGGGTGTCCCCAACTTTCCAAACCCCCGCCCCCACAATGGAGAAGAAACCGAGACAGAAGGTGTAGGGCCCACTACCGCTTCCTCCAGATGAGCTCATGGGTTTCTCCACCAAGGAAGTTTTCCGCTGGTTGAATGAGAGCCTTTCCCCGCCCTCTTCTCGCCCCACGGGTATATAAATGCAGCTGTTTGCACACCCAGCCAGCAGAAGCTCCCTCAGAGAGGACACCAGGGCACCAGCCAGGAGAGACAGAAGCAACTCCAGAACCCCTGGAAATAACCTCTCAGACGACACACCCCCAAACAAGCGCAGAGCGATTCTCTCCCTCTAATACACACTGCCCCAGGGCTCTATCATCGCCCAGCTGGACTTGAGCCCCTCTGGAAAGAACGCCATGAGCACTGAAAGCATGATCCGGGACGTGGAGCTGGGCGAGGAGGCACTCCCCAAGAAGGCAGGGGCCCCCAAGGGCTCCCGAAGGTGCTGGTGCCTCAGTCTCTTCTCCTTCCTCCTCGTCGCAGGAGCCACCACACTCTTCTGCCTGCTGCACTTTGGAGTGATCGGCCCCCAGAGGGAAGAGGTGAGTGCCTCACCAGACTCTTCTCATTCTCCCACCCAGGGAGAGAGAGAGACGGGGTGGAGGAAAGAGGTGTGCTGATGGGGACCAGTGAGAGAGAAAATGTGGAGAAAGACGTGGAGGCAGAAAGAGACATGGAGAGAGATGGGGGAAGAGAGAGAGGGAGGGAACCCACAGAAGGTGCTCACTGAATGCTTCTTGAATGAATGAATGAGCCCGCAGACATATGTAAAGAGAGATGTGTGGAGAGATGTGGTGTGTGGGGAGAGAGATGGGAACAGAACAAGTGATATGAATAAAGATGGTGAGACAGAAAGATGTGGACAATATGAGAGAGAGATAAGGAGACATGTGAGGAAAGAGATAAGGAAAGAGTGTGTCCGGCTAGTGGAAGACACTCAGTGAAAGTGTTGGGGAATGGATGAATGGTGAGAGGAAACTAGAGTACGAGCTACAGAAGCAGCCTAGCTGTTTCTCATTTGGGGTAACTTGCTCTGATGCTAAAACTCCTTCTTTTTCCCAGCAGCTCCCAGATGGCCTCCAACTAATCAAACCTCTGGCCCAGACAGTCAGTAAGTATCTCCAAAGCCCCTCTCCGGATTCTGGGCTTGGGTGGGGGTGGGGGTTGGTTCTGGGATAGCCACAGTGGGGGAAATTCAGGGTTTCGGTTTGAGGGGAGGAGGCTTGGAGGTGAAAGTAGTGGGATCTTTTCCAGGAAGCTTAAGGGTCTCACCTTTTTCTTTCCTCTTTCCTCCTCAGAATCATCTTCTCGAACTCCAAGTGACAAGCCCGTAGCTCATGTTGTAGGTAAGAGCTCGGAGGATTCGGCTGGGGAACGGTAAAGCAGCTAGGATGTGGAGGGATAGGATTTGGGGGCTGAACCAGGCTGAGGGTAGACAGACCTTGGAGATGGTATGAGAAGGACTCACTGGCCTTGAGAGGAATACTCAGAACCTCATGGCCAGATGGGATGTGGGAAGACAGACAGAGGGGACAGGAACCGGATGTGGGGGGTGGGCAGAACTTGTGGGCCAGGATGTGGAGAGTGGAACTGACAGGGTCACCCCGCCCTCCTTCTCTCCTTCCCTCCAGCAAACCCTGAAGCTGAGGGGCAACTCCAATGGCTGAGCCGGCGTGCCAATGCCCTCCTGGCCAATGGTATGGAGCTGACAGACAACCAGCTAATAGTGCCATCAGACGGGCTGTACCTCATCTACTCCCAGGTCCTCTTCAAGGGCCAAGGATGTTCTTCCACCAATGTGCTCCTCACCCACACCATCAGCCGCTTCGCTGTCTCCTACCAGACCAAGGTCAACCTCCTCTCTGCCATCAAGAGCCCTTGCCAAAGGGAGACCCCAGAGGGGACTGAGGCCAAGCCCTGGTACGAGCCCATCTACCTGGGAGGGGTCTTCCAATTGGAGAAGGGGGATCGACTCAGCGCTGAGATCAACCTGCCTGACTATCTTGACTTTGCCGAATCCGGGCAGGTCTACTTTGGAATCATTGCCCTGTGAGGGGGCAGGACGTCCATCCTTGCCCACCTCAAACCTTTTATTATCCACTCCCCCTGACCCCCCATCCCCTTCTGGCTTAGAAAGAGAATTAGGGGCTCAGAGCTGGGCCTCAAGCTTAGAACTTTAAACAACAACACTTAGAAACCTAAGATTCAGGGATGCGTGACCCAGACAACGGAGCACTGGCCCCCACCAAGAATGCAAACTGGGGCTTCCAGCGCTCACTGGACATCGCAGGTTTGGATCCCTGAATGCAACCTGGAACACTTGGAATGTGGGGGTCAGGGAACTTTTCGTTTTGGCTAGAACACTTCAGAACATTCCTTGAGAAGATCTCACCTAGAACCTGACATGAATGGACCTCAGGCCTCCCTTTCTTCAAATGTCTCCAGATTCTTCCTGAGAAGGAAAGCCCAGCCCCTCCCACAATGGGGCCAGTTCTCTCTATTTATGTTTGCACTTGTGATTATTTATTATTTATTTATTATTTATTTATTTACTGATGAATGTATTTATTGGGAGGCTGGGGTGTCCTGGGAGACCAAATGTAGGGGCTGCCTTGGCTCAGACATGTTTTCTGTGAAAATGGAGCTGAACTCTAGGCTGTTCCCACCCGGCCTCCTGGCCTCTATGCCTCCTCTTGCTTTCATTTTTCAAAAATATTTATCTGATCGAGTTATCTAAATAATGCTGATTTGGTGACTGACTGTCACTGCATCGCTGAACCTCTGCTCCCCAGGGGAGTGATGTCTGTAACCGCCCTACTGGTCAGTGGCGAGAAATAAAATGTGCTTAGAAAAGAAACACGGTCTCATCGAATTAATTCTGCATCTTCCTCTCCTTTGGGGGTGGAAGGCCACTCTCTGAAGTCCTCTTTCTACAAGCCTTAAGATCCCTGAACCTGGGGGCGCCTGGGTGGCTCAGTGGGTTAAAGCCTCTGCCTTTGGGTCAGGTCATGATCCCAGAGTCCTGGGATCAAGCCCCACATCGGGCTCTCTGCTCCGAAGTGAGCCTGCTTCCCCCCATCTCTCTCTCTCTGTCTACCTCTCTGCCTACTTGTGATCTCTGTCAAATAAATAAATAAAATATTAAAAAAAAAAAAGATCCCTGAAGCTAGGCACCTGGGTGGCTCAGTGGGTTGGGTGTCCAACTCTTGATTTTGGCTCAGGTCTTGATCTCAGGCTGGTGGGATGGAGCCCCGCTTCTCAGCAGAGAGTCTGCTTCTCTCCCTCTCTCTCTGCTCCTCCCTCTGCTCACTCACACGTGCACGCGCGCTTGCAATCTCTCTCTCAAATAGATGAATAGATCTTTAAAAAAAAAAAAAAGATCCTTGAACCCATAAAATAAATACAAATAAAAGTTCAAAAGAAAAAAAAAAAAAGATGTCTGAACACCATCCCCACCCAGGGGACTACTGGGGCTCAGGAGCCCTGCATTTAACAAAGCCTGGGCAAATAAGCCCCTCCCCCAGGAAACTGGAGCCTGAACCTAATTACCTCTCCCTCAGGGCATGGGAATTTCCGACTCTGGGAATTCCAGTGGGGAAGTCCTGCACCTCAAGTGCTCAGGTGAGATTTCCTGATGTTGCAGCCTGCTAGAGAGAGTCTGGGAAGGGCCACATTCTCAGGCACCTGAATCACAGCCAAAGGACTTCCAGACCTTCAGGCATCCGGGCTCCAAATCGCCTGATCCCAAGATCCCCCAGAAGCCCTAACTGTACAGCCTGAATCAGTTACTGAGCCTCATCTCCCCAAGGAAGACAGGAACACCTCCTGCATACAGGGCCATGAGAGAATAGAAGGCCTAAGCTACATCAGAGCACCCAGCATAGCACTTGGCAGAGTAAGCCTGAGAATTCTGAATTTCTTCTTTGTCCAGCCACCAGCTGTTCTATCTGCTTCCGTCCCTCAGTGAGTGGAAATGAAGAAACAAAAGATAATTTAAAACAGAATAGGCTGCGGGTGAAGGACTCACATGTCAGCTCTCCCAGATGTTCTTGTTGAAAAATGAGGGGAGGGTCATGAGATAGATGGGCTAGAAAAAGAACTCTCCTCAGGAAAGTTCTTCTGGACACAGAGTCACACGCAAATATGGAGTCAGAAGTGAAGACCCAGAGAGTGGGAGTCCCCACTGGGTTCGGAAGTTGGGCTTTCCTTCCTGACAGGCTGCTGGGAGGGGAAAATTGTGTGGTATGCCGCAGGGGTGGGATGACCCACTGGGGTGACCTAGATAGGGCCTTGGGTCCCTCTCTGCCTCCCTCAACCCGGAGCTGAAAGTCGGTCATGGGGTGCTTGGGGTGAGGGGGCTGCTGTTACTCACCCTGGGGCCCCCACACTTGCCGACGTATGGAAAGCAGACCTGAGGTGTAAACAAGGGGTGAGGACTTTCCATCTCACCCTGGATAGGGCCAATGGCCCCAGATTTCCTTTCTTCTTCTTCCCCCCAGCTTCGCCCTGATGTCCCAGGCCCTATCTTTCCACCTCTTCCCTCACACCCAATGAGCTGTGTATTTTCCCTTGGAGGACAGTGGACTGTGGGGTAGTGGCTAAAGTGGGCTTCAGGCAGCCAGGCAGGCAGCAGGGAAGAAGCTAGGCGCCCAGGGCTTTATTCCTTCTTCCCAGCCTGGTTCCTCCAAACAGGGCTGCCTTCCCTTGTCAGGATCCCTCTCACTGACAGAAGGGACCCCAAAGAAAGGAATACAGGTGTAGTCTGGTGAGGGCTCCGGGGATCTGAGAAGAAGGAGGCTTGGAGATGCTTTGGGGCTTAAGGAGATCCCCTTCTTCCATCTTCCCACTGGGCTAATGCTGGGCAAGTTCATTCAGAGACAGGAGGTGGGTGGGAAATCAGCCGATCGCCTTCTTAGAGGGCAGAAGCCACAGGAAGTGATATGAATTGTTTCAAGCAACCAGAAGAAAAGACTAGGTAACCGCCCCTTGCAGTACCCACCCTGAATCAAGACATGAGAGACCTGGGCACCCGTGCTCCGCAGCACTAAAGCTTTACATTCTTTATTTTCTTCAGGTTTGCCATCAGTTTCAGGACAGTCTCCTGCATTTTCCCCACCGCCACGGGGTCCCTGGGGTCTGGGTCCCCAATACCTGGGCTGAGTCACAAGTCCCTACCAGGCAGTCGTTTCCTCCGCCCTCACCCCACCATCACCGCCCCAAAGAAGGTCTTCCCCCTCCTGTAGTCCACCATATCGGGGTGACTGATGTTGACGTACACCCTCTCGCCCCTCCGGAGCTGCACCAGGCCGCCGAAGCCCACACTCGTGTACCAGAGGGGCCCGTACTCGCGCGTCCGGGTCGGGTCCAGGACCGGGGTGACGGTCTCTGCGCCCTCGAGAAGCAGCTCGGGAGTCCCCGGCCCGTAGGCGCCCCCCGCCCGGAACAGCCGGCTGCGCAGCGTGACTGAATGGTCCAGCAGGCCCCCGCCGGCAGGGGGCGCCCGGCCCCGGTAGCCGACGTGACAGTAGAGGTAATAGAGGCCGTCCTGCGGCAGAGCCAGCCCCTCGGCGCCGGAGAACTGCGTCCCGCTCCTCAGGAACGCCTCTTCTTTCTTCGCCTCCCAGCCCAACCCCTGCCCCTTCGTCCAGGCGCCTGCGGAGAAACCGGGGCCTGTCGGCGCTCGGGTGCGGATTCTGGAGGAAGGATCCCGGCCCGGGACTTCTGGGAGGGTGAGCAGGTGGGAGAGTCGGGGCTGTTAACCCCCAGCAGGATCCGAGCCCGGGGGCGGGGCGAGGGCGCGCGCGCCACCTCTGCAGTGATTTGGGGGAGGGGACTGAGGGCACCAGAGTGTGGGGTGTGGAGCCCGGTGGTGGGGTAGTGGAGAGATCTAGGAGGGGTTTTGACAGCTCCAGAAGGGAAGCAAGGAGATGGAATGCGGGAGGAGAGGAAGGTGGGCGCTTTAGGGACCAGAGGTGGTGAAGCAGGTCGGAAAGCGAACCCTGCAATGACAGAGCAAAGGGACTGTGGGCAGCAGCGCTAGCATCCTTGGACTACCTGTGAGATCCTTACCTATGAGGTGGGCGGCGGGGAGCCTGGAGCTGAAATCTGTTTCTGCCTCTTCCTCTGGCAGCTCCTGTGACCCTGGAAGGGGGGAAAGAGTCCACGATTGCGGGCCAGGGCGGCCTTCCATGCACGGTACCCCCCGAGAGGAAAGGGCAGCAGGACGGGATTCTGGGAAGGATGAGTTCACCGAGGGATGCAGCTGGATGGGAGCTGGGCATCCCTGAAGGGCCGGAGTAGGGGAAGAGGAGATGGTCTGCTCTTACCCAAACGCTGCTGGGCCTGGGCCTGTGCCCCCGGGTCAGCCGTCCCTGTTACCTGGGTGGGTGGGGTCACAGTGCCCAGAGTTCAGTGTTAGCTGATGCCATCCCCACCCCTCCCAACGCAGACCCAAGCTCCAGGCCTGGGGTCTTGACTACCAGCCCCATCCCCAACACACATCTCCCTGGGAGGGAGAGCCAGCAAGGCATATGTTCTTGGGCAGAGATGGAGGCCTGAGTATGTCTTGGGAAGAGAAGAGGATACAGCTAGACAACCAGGAAGGAGCTTGGAGCTATCAAGACACAACAGCATCACGGGAACAATGGAAAGAGGACCAACAAAGAGGCAGACAAGGCATCCCCATCAGGGACAGCCAAGCCGACTGAGCAGGAGGAGACAAAAGAGCCCCAGGCATAGCTAGAGGTAAGTGGGCATCAGCAACACGCAGCCCCTCCAGGCTTGTTGTGGCTACTCACCAGGCCTCCTCCCTGCTCCTGGGGCACCAAGGCCAGCACAGCCAGGACAGTGATAGGCACAGCCAGCAGCAGGGTCACCAGGGAAGTGGCTCCTGCCACAGCCAGCAGGAGGCAGCCCTTCCCCTGGGGCCTCCTACCCCGGCCCTCTAGCCCCAGTGACCCCATTGAGACTGAGCCAGGGCCAGGGCAGGGGGGCTTTCATACTTCAGGGGTGGGGCCACCCCCTCCCCATAGACCCACACACCTGGCTGGGACTTTCCGCACACCCCTGCTCCCCTCACCCAGCTTCCTGTTTACCCAGAGCTGGGGTGGGGCAGCTGGATGCCCAGGTTCTCTGAACTGGGGAAGAAGTCGGGGTGAAGAGACAGGCTTATAGGGTAGAGCTGGAGGGGGCCTTAGAGATCTTATGGTTCATCAGGGAGGGAAACTGAGGCCCAGGGAGGGAAGGTAGCTCACAAAAAGTCAGGCAGCAGAGCTACGCGAGAACACCACACTCCAGATTTCAAGGGCGGTCTGCATTCTTCTACACCCCAGTGGTGGGTGCTGGAAGGAGGGCTGTGTCGACGTCCCTGAGGTCAAGGGTTGGAATAGGAGGACAGGAACTGAGGTCTTGAGGGATGGATATCTGGGTCCCTGAGAAGAGCTTATGCCGGCACTAGACCAAATCTCCTCCTTCCATTCCCTCACTCACCCGTAACCCCCAGAGCTTGGTGAGAAGCCAAGTTAAGCCAGGCCACAGAAATAGCATCTGAGGGTGTCTGGGTCCCTCAGTCAGTTAAGTGGCTGCCTTCGGCTCATGTCATGATCCCAGGGTCCTGGCATTGAGCCCCGCATCAGGCTCCCTGCTCAGCAGGAAGCCTGCTTCTCCTTCTGCATCTCCCCTTGCTTGGGTTCCCTCTCTTGCTGTCTCTCTCTCTCTGTCAAATAAATAAATAAAATCTTAAAAAAATAAATTTTAAAAAGAGCGTTGCTTTAAAGGAAAAAATACATATAGGAGCTGAAAGGGACCTTAGCCTCTCCACTGCCTGTTGACTCACTGAGAAGGGATGGAAATGAGCATTACCTCCCTTCCTCCATAGAGTGTAGATGGAAGAGTGATAGGGCATGGCCCCACCTTCAAAGAGCTTGCTGTCTAGAGTGAGCCCCATCTATTTAGCAGGTGCTGACTACATGTTTTGGAATAAATGAAGGAAGGACAAATGAAGGCAAAACAAAGCAGCAACAAATGGTATGGTAGACAGTGCAGTGAGAGAAAAGACCAGGTCCAAGGAAGTTGGAGGTGGTCTCAGATCATGTCCCCTTCTTGATGACATCTCTGCGATTAGGTAATAATAATAATAACAACATATAGCTATTGTACAAATAGCACTTAGCAAGTGCTTGCCTCTAATCTACACACTTTATATATAATAATTCTTTTTTTTGAAATATATATAATAATTCTTTTAATCCTGACAAAAACTCTAAGAAGAGACTGAGGCACAGAGAGGTTAAGGAATTTATAGAAGGCTGCACAGTAGTGGCAGAGTCAGGATTTGAACCCAGGCAGTCTGGCTCCAGAACCTTGATCACAAGACAGCTTTAAAAAAAACAAAAAAAAACCCCTGAGTGCTGACTTCAGATTTGTGCATTTTAATGTATGTAAATCTTGCCTTCCTCAGCCCCCCAAAAAAGAAATGGGGAAACAAAAGCTGGACTCGAGTCACTGATAAGCATGGTAAGAGCTTTAGGGGTAAAATGTGTACTGATGTTTGCAACTTTGAAGGGTATCCAAAAAATGAGATAGATGGGTAGGTATGTGATCAAGCGAATATAGAAAACTGTCTGTTTTAGAATGTAGGTGGTATGGATATGTTCACTATAAAACTATTTCAATTTTGTTCTGTTTGAACATTTTAATAATAAAATGTGTGGAAAAAACAAAACAAAACATGAATTGTCCTGCTGTCCAACGTGGGGAGTGTTGTGGATGGGGGGAAAGGGGAGAAACACCAGAAAGTTTCTGAATTTGAAGAAGGAGATGCAAATGCATGTGGACCCAGGCACAGATATCCACCTTACCTCCTGCCTCCACATGAGCTCCCCAGTCTTCACCCTCCTTAACGACTGGGTGTGCAATCCCCCAGCACCCATCTCCCTTTCTATCTCAGTGCCACTAAGAGGCCTTCATCAGGTGTCTATCCAGAAGGTCTTGGATCACTGCCCTTTTTTTTTCTGTGCGCAACATCAGAATGTTGCCTCATACAGGAAGTCCACCTAGATTGCCCCCACTTCCTTCCCCAACACCAACTTGTCACCAGCTTTCTGTCCTAGACTATCAGCAGTACTCATGTATTCCTGTACATCTATCTAGTCTAGCTGCCTCTGATTCTGTTCATTAATCAGTCAAGTGCCCTGCTTGATTCAGCCCCAGAACACCAGGCAAGTTACCCCAAATCTACCAGAGCTTCCACTCCGATGTGTGTGGTGTGTGTGTGTCTACACATACACACTGGGATCATGAGCTCTCAGCGGAGGCAGTGGGAGGGGTAATTGGGGAAAAGTTAATGAGTAAAGGTACCTAGAGGAGGCACACGCTCACTGACTACTAGCAGAAGCAACAGGATGGCTGGAGCTGAGGGAGTTTAGAGGCTTAGTTACAGTCCTAAGAGTCTGAAAGGAAAGATGTTGTAACCCTAACTAACCTTCAAAGCCTAACTTCCTCTTTTGACAGAGCTAGGGAGGCATCCAGACTGGGGGAGATGTTAAAGCTGGAGGAGGGGCAAGAATGTTTGAAGTGGCAACACCTCTCCACCCAGGCAGCTCCCACAGTCTGGAGTCTGTCTACGCACAGGCCACGGGCTCTGGATAAGCTGGAAGAGAGCAGGAACCTTGGTGGGAAAACGGGGCAGGGAGGGGCAGTCATGCCCCACGGTGAGATGAAGCTAAGATTACAGAAGACAGTATGGCTTTGGGGTTCTCTGAGCCCTGGAGGCATCTGCTGTCCAGCCTGTCTCTGCTCCCCAAAGAATTAAATACAAGCCACTTTTGCCTCCACTTCCCCTCATGGTGACTGCAGGCCCTCCTCTCCACCTGTGTTTCTGCTCCCCAACCCACCCCCACACACACCCCAGCATTCCTCTTGAGCCCAGCAGGATCCCAGTTTCCAGACCCTGGTCAGTGCAGCTGGCTCTGGTGGTGTGAAGACAGCGACCCCCCTCTTTGCCTTCAAACAGGAACCAGTGGTTGCAGGGCAGGAAGTGCCTGAGGGGAAGTTATGGGGCCCAGACACTCCTCCATGCCCCACTTCAGCCCCAGCAGTGTCTGTCCATGGGAAGTGGCTCCCCATACCAGCCACGTAGGGCCCTGCTCCCCAGAGTGGCTCTGGGCTGAGGGAGCGGTCCCAGCTGCCAGGTAGCTCTGGATACCACCTCCCCTTGGTTTCACTGGTCCACACACACACTGGAAACCCCGGGTCCTCCCCCTCTGTCAGCCCCTCACCAGAACCTAGAACTACCCCATGCTGGAGAGGCCCCCATGAACCACCTGGTTAGCCTAGGGGAGAATAAAGGGGTTGTGCTCTGGAGCTCTGGGGTTCAAGGCCCGCTCTCCCACTTCTAGGCTGGACCTCCTCACTAGAGTCTGGACTAGAGTCTCAGGTTCCTCACCACTAAAACAGGCACCATAATCCCCTACGTTGTGAGGCTTAGCGACAACAAAAGGAAAGTGTCTTAGGTCAGGGTTGGCACATCAGTGGGGCTCCTCAGCCCTGGAACAATTGTAACAGAGGGCACCGCACTTTGCAGATGAGGAACTGGAGACACGTGACTTGGCCCAGGCCACTTAGCCTTGCAGAGCAGGGCTAGGTTCCTGACCTCCAGGTTAGTCTTCAGTGCTCCACCTAATGAAAGGTAATGGGCGGCACAGGGAGGGTGGGGAGTATACAGGGAACAGAGAGAGGATAGAAAGCAGTATCTGTCCATCCTCGAGTCGATGGCCAGGGGACAGCTGGTGCAGGTGGGCAAGGGACCTCATGGGGAGACCCAGAGACAGGAGGGATGGCCATGGGAAGCCCCTGAGGGGTGAATGAGGCAACCACAGGGATGAGTGAGGGAACCCGTGAGAGGTGGGCACCTCTGGTAGGAGGTGAGGTAACCCAATCTGGAGTGAAGAACCTGAGTATGTTTTTCTACCTCTAAAACTGTTGGAGAGTGGGGCTGAGATGCCCACGGTCAACCAGGAGGATGGGGTAACAAAGGAAGAAATGGGACCCTGATACTCACCGTTTTGCCCTGCAGAGCTATGTCTTTACCTAAATGGTGGGAGCTTGGGGTTGGGAGGGCTCCTGCTCCTGGCTGTGGTCATTGTGTCCACCTGTCTGTGTCGGCTCCATCGGAAAGGTAAGCCCCATCACCCACAACATATCCCCCGGGGTCGCCCCCACCCACACCTGTTCCTACTGCTTTCCCAGAAGTCCCCATCAGTTCCCACCCGTCCTGGGACAGGAAGGTGGGAGAGAGAAAAGAGTGCCCAAAAAGAGAGACTGGGGCTTTGGCCATGGGAACCACAGAGATGTCAGCGAGTGAGGAAATACCCTCTGGGGCGGGGGTCAAAGGAGGGAAGGTCCTGCTGAGCTTCTTCTTTTCTTCCAGTGAGGAGGCTGGAGAGGAGCTGGGTGAGTCTGGGGGCTGGGAACAAGGTGATGGGGGCAAGAGGAGGCTGAGGGCTGAAGGGGAGGTGAAGGCAAGAGAAGCGAGGGAAAGCAGGGGCATAAGAGAGCCAGAGAGGTGGAGAAAAAAGAGGCAGGAAGAGAGACGCAAGAATGAGAAGAGCAAAAGGAAATAGTGTAGAGAAAGGAAAAGGGACTGAGACAGAAAGGAGAAAGACAGAGGAAGAAACTAGAGAGAGAAAGAAACAGAGAGAACGAGAGAGACCCAGGCAAGAGAAAGAGATGGAGAATAAGAACAACAGAGACCCAGGGAGAAGAGGCGAGGGGAGAAGAGAACAGGGGCTCAGGCTGGCAGAGACAGAGGTGGGGGCGCTGAGGAGACAGAGAGGTGCAAGGGGGTGGGCAGCAGCACACAGGAAGGATGGGGGGAGGGGGCTTTTCTGGCCACCTGCCAACAGCACTCCTCCCTGCCCCAGGCCCAGCTCTCGGAGCAAGAGCTCCACTACGCATCTCTGCTCCCCATCCCCGGCAGTGAGAGGCCCGACCCTGGCCACAGGGAAGGCACCAAGGAGGACCCCAGCACCGAATATGCCTGCATCGCCAAGAACTAAGCCACCAGAGCTTCCCCCAGACGCCTCCCTGAACTCAGGCCGACCCTGCGGTCCACCCAGTAAACACTGTGTCTCGCCATCTTCTGTGTCTCAGGCTTCTCAGTGCAACTCAGCTTCGTGCCATTCCACAGGGCCGCCATCAACACTTACATGACTTATCTTCCCACCCGTTCTGGGGCTGAGTAGGAATTTCTCAGGGAAAGAAAGGTGTTGAAGGACCAGGCTCTCCTGAAGGCCAGAAAGAGCCCACACGTGGGCCTGGCTGGAATGGGGAGCTGACATGTAAGGGTCAGATCTGACACTCCCCAGTTCTCAGGAGAACTGTTTTTTTTGTTTGTTTGTTTTTTCACTTTGTTTTTTGTTAAAGAGCATTAACTAATAAAGTCTTCAGGTGAAGACATAGCAATAATTGATTGAAATCAATTTGACTCAACCAAATTGATGAATTAAAGCAATTAGTAAAGCAATTAGCAATTAAAGCAATTAGCCTCAGCCTCCTGCACCCCAGAGAGCTGGAGGTGCTGACCCCTGGGATGGTGATGGGAGGGGGCGCCAGGCACAATTACTGGGAAGCTCGCTCCTTGGACCTTTCCAGACTGGGCTTGGTAGAAGGGAGAGTTAAGAGTTGGGGGACCCCAGAGAGGGACATATTGGGGTACCTGGAGAATGGAAAAGGAAACACATGAGACTCCTAAGAAGGTAGCGACAGGGCTGAGAATTTATTGGGGTCTCTTGAAGAGAATTGGATGCCTGGGGTCTGGAATCACTCATCAGAGGCATCTATGAAGTGGCAGCGTGTTCTCAGTGACGGTGGCCTGCAGGAGAAACGACAGGAGTTGCTCGGTGCGGCAACCCTTCTCCTGCTGTTCTTTGTCTCCCCCTCATCCAGCTCTCTCTTCTCCACTGCCCTGGACCCCTTCCTTACATTTGCCTTGGTAATAGATGGTGCTGCCCATGGCCACACAGATAAAGCTGAAGGCATAGAATCCAGCCCGAAGGAGGAGGATGGTGCTGGCCCCTAGCGGAGGACGTCCTGCATGGGGGCAGTAGAAGAAAGGGGGACAGGGGGGGCCTAAGGAAGAAGCAGGCGCAGGCCCAGGGATGGACAGAGAGCAGGGGACTCAGGGAAAGACTCCCAACTTCCAGGAAGAGTGGGGACTCCCATCTCACCTTTCTCTACCACCAGCAGAGTCCCATTCCCTGTCCCAACACCTAGGCCCAGCACCTCCACTCTGCACACGTAGATTCCAGAGTCACAGTCTTGGGTATCCCAGATGTGCAGCTCGGCCTGATGGTCACAGAGGAAACGGGAAGGGGAAAGAGGGGCCAGGCGGCCCCTAAACTCCGGGGTCCCATTCCTCACTTCCTTCCCTGGGGCCACCTTGTCCCGGTACCACATGACAGAGCCAATGGCCAACTTCCCTCGGCTGGCATTGAAGGAGCAGGGCAAGAAGGCAGCGTTGCCCTCCTGGGTATGAATCTCAGGGGGCTGGAACACCCAGAGAGCACAGGATCCTGGCAGGCAGAGAGAAGACCCGGAGAAACACCTCCCTGGTTACAATACAGAGAAAGGACAAGAGAGCTTGCAGTAGAATATCCCAGCTGTGTCCCCACCCACGGAGGACCCAGAGGGTCAAGCACTTTGCTACCTCATGAAACCCCTTCCTTTCCACCAGCCTCATTTCTTAATATGGCTTATTAGTTTTTTAAATCCTTTCCTGTGCCAACTCTCATCCTCACCCTATCCTATCACTCTCCAGCTACCTTCACTAGTAGTGTCTTGCTGAAACTTAACCTGTCCCATAGAAATTGGAGCTCATTAATGAATGTGGCTGCCTAGCTAACTAATAATTAACTATATTATTCCATTACTTTCATACCAATGGCAAACTGTATATGGTACACCACCCTTGCTACTTTGTTTGTTTTTTTTTTAAGATTTTATTCATTTATTTGACAGATAGAGATCACAAGTAGGCAGACAGGCAGGCAGAGAGAGAGGAGGAAGCAGGCTCCCCGCCAAGCAGAGAGCCTGATGCGGGGCTCGATCCCAGAACCCTGAGATCATGACCTGAGCCACCCAGGTGCCCCACTACTTTGTTTTTTGTTAAAGAGCATTAACTAATAAAGTTTTCAGGTGAAGACATAGCAATAATTGATTGAAATCAATTTGACTCAACCAAATTGATGAATTAAAGCAATTAGTAAAATCTCCGATTAGATTCTCTAGTTCGTGAAATTTACCTGCCATTCGTCTACTATAGCGGTTCTCAAGCTTGAGAGCACATCAGAATCACCTGGAGCATCGGTTAAAACAGATTCCTGGGCCCGACTCTCCCCCAGTTTTTTACTCAGCGGGTTTAGAGTGGGGCCTGAGAATTTGCCCAGATTCCCAGCTGATGCTAAAGCTGTGGGTCTGGAGTCCACACTGCATTTAGTTCATGGGTATGGCTGATAGTTAACGTCTCTCAGTTAATTAAAATCAGTTTCACTAAGAAACTTCCCTTAGAGTTAATTAGGTCTCCCAAACTCCTAATTATATCTAGACCCTAGATAATAAGCCTTGTTTAATAGGCTTATTAAGCTTATCAAATTAAAATTGACCCCTTCCCAAAAAATTTACCTCTTCCTCCCTTCAAGCCCTTTATACTGGTTCTTCAACTTTATCTTGCTAGGATAGTAAGATAGAAGAAAGGACCTCAGGGACGGAAGCTGGAGTATGACCCACCCAGTGGGCAACATGGAGAAATGGAGGGAATTGTGAAGTGGGGGTGTCCACGTTGCTTTGGTTTCCGGAGGACCCCACCCGCTCCCACTCTCCTTTCCTGGCCACTCCCCTCAGGCCTCCATGTCAGCCTTCCCCATCCTCGCTCCTCCTGGCCCCACACCCCTCAAAAGCCCTCTCACCTGGATGGACCATGATAAAGATGAGCAACAGCATCTGGGTCATGTCGGAGGGTGTTCCCGTTGGCAAAGGGGATCTGAGAAGTAAGGTCTGGGTGGAGAAAGAACAACCCACCGCTTGTGGCCAGGCCTTTGGTCATCAGATGGAGGCGGGCAGCTTCCTATGACACACAGGACTCACACATCCCTTATCAAGAACCTCAACAGGGGTGCCTGGGTAGCTCGGTGGGTTAAGGCCTCTGCCTTCAGCTCTGGTAATGATCCCAGGGTCTTGGGATCAAGCCCCGAATGGGGCTCTCTGTAAATAAATAAAATCTTAAAAAAAATTTTTTTAAATTTTAAAAAAAGAACCTCAACAGCCTAGGACGTCGGGCATCACAAGCGTGCCTCCTTGAGGAGAGAGGATGCTGTTAATGGCAGTGTCTGGGTCACTAGGAAGTGGGGGGCAACACATCGTCCTGTGGCCTAAGTGTTTGAGGGGGAAGGGAGGGCTCACACTAGGGTGGGAGGGTGAGACCAGGATGTGGTTCCCCTACCTCTTGAGGTTCAAGAAGACCAACCATTTACCCAGAATAAGCCTCCAGGTGCCCTCCTGGGCTCAGAGCTAACCTACTCCCCCCTCGTCTGGACTCAGCAGTGCCCCCGCCCACCCCATCTGTTCTCTTCCCTTTAGGCGGACCCACCCCCAGGACTGCTCTAGAAATTCTCTAGTGGAGGGGATTAGGAGAAGCAAGCTGATTGGCGGTGGAGGCAGGCGGTTGCTAGGGGCTTTGTTTGGAAGCTTCATTTGCATAGCAATCAACCTGTTTTACTTAGATGTGTTGACTTGGGTGGTTTGGCTGAGTGAAAGCAACCTGATGGAGAGGTCTGCACTCATTCATATTCAGATCTTCATTAAAGGAATATACCTCTCGCTGAGGTCTGCTTTACTCATTGTGTTCTGCCAATACTTGCCACCCACTGGTAAACCCACTCATTTATTATTTTATTCGCTGTTTAGCTAGCATTTCTGGAGAAACTACCAAGTGCCCCTTATATGAAAAATATTCTTACAGACACAAAGGAAAGACTTTGAGTTTGTAACGCCAAGGTTGTACAGGGATTTGTTCAAGACTATACCACAGGGACGCCTGGGTGGCTCAGTTGGTTGGGCGGCTGCCTTCGGCTCGGGTTGTGATCCCGGCGTCCTGGGATCGAGTCCCACATCGGGCTCCTTGCTCTGCGGGGAGCCTGCTTCTCCCTCTGCCTCTGCCTGCCATTCTGTCTGCCTGTGCTCGCTCTCTCTCCGTCTCTCTCTGACAAATAAATAAAATCTTTAAAAAATGAAGAAAAAAAAAAGACTATACCACACATTCTTGTATGTGCCTCACACACCTACACGTGACAGCACAGCACATAGAAGAGGAGGATTACAGGCGCAATACCTGGGGTGGCATGGACCCAGCCCTCACCACACAATCCTCTCTGGCTCCTTTTACATATATATTTTTTCAAGATTTTATTTATTTATTTGACGGATAGAGATCACAAGTAGGCAGAGCAGCAGGTAGAGAGAGAAGGGGAAGCAGGCTTCCCGCTGAGCAGAGAGCCCGATGTGGGGCCCCCATCTCAGGAGCCTAAAATCATGACCCCAGCAAAAGGCAGAGGCTTAACCCACTGAGCCACCCAGGTGCCCCTGGCCCCTTTTATATTAATGCATCTTTTTTCCCCTGGGTGTCCCTGTTTCTAGCTCTGTTTCATAATACATTATGATCACTGCAGTGATCTAGAGTTTTGTTTTGGAGAAGAAGCAATGTCATGGTTAAGAATGTTGGCGTGGAGTCAGCCTGGGCTCAAATGCCAGCTCCACTACAAACTAGTTACATGATCTTGAACAAATTATTTAACCTCTCCAAACCACCTACACAAGCCACACGCCACATAATCTGGGGAGGACTGACTCAGCCATTCTTCATCAGTAGAGGGTCTTCCTCCTCTGGGCCTCTAATCTAAGGGTGTGCAACCGAGGTCCTGTGGCAAGGCAAGAGCTGCCCCCTGGTGGTCATGGAGCATGGGAACGCCCAAGACACCCGTAGGTGGTTTTTCTTGAATGGGCCTTAATTCCAGCTTCTGCCTAGTCCCTTACCTTGCCTCGTCCTATCAATAGGCCATGTCTGCCCCCAGAGAGTCACTGTGAAGGAAATTGTCTCTTCTACTCAACTGTGAGAAGCCCACAATTTGAGGAGAGAGTAGAGATCACCACCGGTGGAGTAGGGGTGGGGGGCTGGGATGGGCGACTGGCCTGAAGATCAAACTCCAGACTTTCACAGTTACACACACAGAGCGCTACTCCCTGTCCCAGGGCGATGCAGCTTAGAAGTCAAGTCAGCCTAATATGGAGTCCTGGTTCCACTGGTTCACACACCCGTGAGATGAGAACAGTATCTGTCAACGTCCAGACTTCGCTGTACTGGGTGCCCAGGGTATGTTAGCCCCCAGGTCTTCCCCAGTCAGGGGCCAGGATGACCATTGTTACAGCTGTACCTGAACTCAAGGATACCCCGCTCTCTCCACCTCTTGTCTCTACCGAAGATTTCCAATATCTAAAAATTGGAATTCCAAAGATTGCACTTGGAATTTTTTATTAAGTCTATCTAGAATAAATCCTAGTGTATGTGTAGCTCCAGGGATCCTTTTCAGTAGCTCTGAGACTCTCTAAGGAACTTTAACCCACAAGACGGGAACCGCTGCACTAACCAGCTCAAGGATGGATGTTTTCAAAAGAAACTTTTACCAGGGACTCAAAAGGAAAGGCAACGAGTAAAGAAGTTGTGAAGTCAATGTGCGCCTGTCTTGGGTCTCACTTATTTATTTATCTATTTATTTTGAAACCAACTATTTTTTTAAAAGATTTTGTTTTATTTTTTTTAAAGATTTTATTTATTTATTTGTCAGAGAGAGAGAGAGAGAGCACAGGCAGACAGAGTGGCAGAGGGAGACGCAGTCTCCCTGCGGAGCAAGGAGCCCGATGTGGGACTTGATCCCAGGACGCTGGGATCATGACCTGAGCTGAAGGCAGCTGCTTAACCAACTGAGCCACCCAGGTGTCCCAAAAGATTTTATTTTTAATTAATCTTTACACCCAGCATGGGGTTGAACTCACTCCGAGATGGAGTCACATGTTCCACCACAGAGCCAGCCAGGTGCCCCTCTGGTCTAACTTCTTTAACACCTCACCGTGGGCTGCCTCGAGGGTGGTCAGAGCTCAGAGCAGGAAAAGAGGTGAAGACACAGAAGGAACCCTGGAATCTCAGCACCGAGTCCCATCTTACTGGGGGTTTCCTCCTGTGTTGGTAGTGTTGAGATGTGGGTGACTTCTCCTTTAGCCAAGTCCTTACAAACATTTTCAATGAATTAGTGGCCCCCATGTTCCCCTTTCAGTCTCTAACCACAGCTTCTCCTCTGAGTCTCATGCACTGGACCTCACCACCTTCTGCCCCCTTGCCGTCACGATCTAATCTCCTTCCCATTCACCAGGAGCAGGCACCTAACTCTCCAGCTTCCTTTCTATTTCAACCGCTGCCATCTCTCTAGGAGACTTCATGTCCACATAAATGATGTTTTTAAACATTGAGATATAATTATATACAGCAAAATGCAGATCTTTTTAAAAACATTTGAAGTGTACAGATCTTAAGTATACAGTTCGACATTCTCTGGCAAATCTATATACCCCTGTAAATAACACTGGAAGTGAGATACAGATCATTTCCATCATTCTAGAAAAATTCTCCCATGCCTCTTTTTGGTTAATCCCTTTCCCCTTCCAGAACCAACTACTGATTTATACCCCTACAAATGTATACCCCTATATTACACTATTCTTGGACTTCGTGTAAGTGTAATCACATAGTATACCCTCTTGTATCCGACTTCTTTCATTCTGTATAGTGTCTGTGAGATTCATCTATTGTTGTGTGTATCAGTAGCTTGATCCTTTGTTTTTTTTGTTTTTGTTTTGTTTTGTTTTGTTTTGTTTTGCTGAGTGCTATTTCATAATATGGATGTACCACAGTTTGTTTATCCACTCACCTGATGAGGACAAGTGGGTTGTATGAACATTCCTGTACACATCTTGCAAATGATTTTTCTTTACTTTTCTTTTTTTTGAAAGAGAATGTGTACTAGGTGGGGGGTGCGGGGAGGGAGAATCTTAAGCAGACTCCATGCTGAGTGCAGAGCCCAGCTCAGGGCTCGATACCACAACCCCAAGATCATGGCCTGAGCCGAAATCAAGAGTCAGATGCTCAACACCCTGAGCCACCCAGGTGCCCCAACAAATGGTTTTTCAATATACTAATTTCACAGTTGCTTTACCTGGTCTACTCCAACAATCACCCTGATTCTCCATGGCCTACAGTTTGGATCATGTCACCATGGAAGTTGTTCCACTTTGGAATCTTACCTCCCCTTTCCCAGGAAAATAAAAGCAATTAGGCCTAAGTCCCTCCAGATTCCTGTACCCTATACATGTGCTTTCACGTGATTCAGCTGTTGGTGGACTTTTGGGTTCTTTCTCTCTCACTTTCATTCAACAAATTGCGAGCCTCTACCATGGGGCTTACCTATGCAGTCCTGTTATAGCCAGTTTTAACTACTGCTTATTCTCTGTTGAGACTCCAGTCTATATCTCCATCTCAGTCTACACCTTCACCTTAGGCCTCTTTCTTGAGGTTCAAGTCCAGAATATCTAGCTGTCCTCTAGACATCTCCTCCAGAGTGTTTCACAGGCATTTCAAAATCATCAGTGTCCACCCAAACTGCATCGGGCTCCTGTGGTCCCCATCTCAGTGCATGGAAGCACAGTCCACCCCATCACTTAAGACAAAAACCTGGGGTTCTCCTTCATTTCCCTCATCCAAACAATCTCTAAGTCCTGTCCATTCTGCCTTTAAAATATCTCAAGTATCTTCCTACCTCTTAATTGTCACTGCTGTTTAAAGACATTGTCATCTCAGGATGAAACCAGTATAATAGCTTCTCTGATGGACAGTGTGGTTTCTCCTCAGTATCCATTCCACAACTCCCTCTCCAAGTCTTGGGGTCCATTCATCCATTCAACAACGGTTTTACTGAGTTCCTCCCACACGCCAGGCGTTCTGTCTTCTTCTTCCCTTATATCTTTCTTTATCTCTCTCCTTCTTTCTCATATCTCCCACATCTCTGTCCACAACTCTTTCCTCTCACCATCTTTATTCACATCATTTGTTTCTTCCCTATGTCTCCACCCACATCCCACATCTCTCCACACATCTTTACCCACTCCCTCCACACCCATCTGCTTGTTCACTCATTCATTCATTCAGCAAATATTTGGTAAGCACCTTTCCTGCGCTAGGCACCCATCTCTCCATCCCTCTCTTCCCTCATTTCCATCTACATCTCTTTCTGCCTCTCCATCTTTCCTTATATTTTCCCCAACACATCTCTTTCACCCAACCCATCTTTCATGCTCTTTCTCCTCCTTTTCTCTCTGGGTGGGAGAATGAGTCAAAGCTGGAAAGGCATTCCCCTTTTTCCTCTGGGAGCTAATGGCTCCTTTCCTAAGAAGCCTTCCCAGACTCCACCAAGGCTGACTGGGACCACTCTCAGATGCCCTCAGATTCTCTGTGCCAGATTCTTTATAAAAAAAAATTAATCTAAAATATTAAAGGAAAACTAACTTTTAATTTAAAATTACAAAAGACAAAGAGGAATGAAACCAGATAGTTAACAAGCTTGATCTAGGGAAATATGTAGAATCCTTGAAAAACTAGAAAATACGTGTTATTTTCACATACAACAAAGACATTTAGAAAAAAAGAATCGGGGGCACCTAGGTGGCTCAGTGGGTTAAAGCCTCTGCCTTCGGCCCGGGTCATGATCCCGGGGTCCTGGGATTGAGCCCCACATCGGGCTCTCTGCTCAGCGGGGAGCCTGCTTCCCTTCCTCTTTCTCTGCCTGCCTCTCTGCCTACTTGTGATCTGTCTGTCAAATAAATAAATAAAATCCTTAAAAAAAAAAAGAAAAAAAGAATCAAAATCATATAGAATACAATTGCTGACCAAAAGCCATGACAATTTAAGAGCAGTAACAAAGAATATTTATTATACGCTTGGAAAAAAATTTTAAGTGTTTTCTAATGTATTTTGAAACTTTTTAAAAAATTTTTTTAAAGATTTTATTTATTTATTTGACAGAGAGAGATCACAAGTAAGCAGAGAGGCAGGCAGAGAGAGAAAGAGAAAGAGGAGGAAGCAGGCTGCCCACTGAGCAGAGAACCCTATGCGAGGCTCGATCCCAGGACCCCTAGATCACAACCTGAGCTGAAGGCAGAGGCTTTAACTCACTGAGCTACCCAGGCGCCCCTGTATTTTGAAACTTTAGAAACCTATCTCTAAATAACTCAAATGCTAAAGAAAATATAATAATAGGATTTAAAATATTTTGTACTGAACGATACTGAAAATCCTGCCTATCTAAACTGTTGAGGGCTGGGAAACTGCTTCTCTCTCTCCCTCTGCCCCTCCCCTTCACCCCCCACCTCCCCATCCCACCCCCTCACCCCACCCCCTCACCCCCCACCCCCTCTTCATGCTCTCTTGCACTCTCTCCCTCTCAAATAAATAAATAAATCTTTTAAAAAGAGGGCACGCCAGGATGGCTCAGATGGTAAAGCATCTGCCTTGGGCTCAGGTCATGATCTCTAGGTCCTGGGACCAAGCACCATGTCTGGCTCTCAGCTCAGCAGGGAGTCTGATTCTCCCTCTCCCTCTGCCTCTCCTCCTGCTTATGCTCTCTCTGCCTCTCTCTATCTCTCTCAAATTAATAAATAAAATCTTCAAAAAAATAAAGAAAAAAAGAAGAAAAAATTTGAAAGTCATTGAGTTGGACGGTTATTTCAAGAAATTAGAAAAAGAGGGCACTTGGGTGGCTCAGTCAGTTGGATGTCTGCCTTTGGCTCAGGCCATGATCCCAGAATTCTGGAATAGAGCCCTACTTTGGGCTCCCAGCTCACCAAGGAGTCTGCTTGTCCCTCTCCCTCTGCCCTTTCCCCCTACTTGTGCGGCTCTCTCTCTTATTCTCAAATAAATAAATCTTTTTTTTTTTAAGTTTAATAATAAAAAAAGAAAGAAATTAGAAAAAGAGGGCACCAGGGTGGTTCCGTTGGTTGAGCCCATCTGCCTTGGTTTAGGTTATGATCCCAGAGTCCTGAGATGGAATCCTGCATCAGGCTCCTTGCTCAGCAGGGAGCCTGCTTCTCCCTCTGCGTGCTGCTCCTTCCTGCTTGTGCTCTTATCTGTGCACTCTCTCTCTCTCTCATAAATAAATAAAATAAAATAAAAAGAAATTAGAAAAAGAGCATAGAATAATTTTATAAAATTTTAAATAATAAAATACTTTTAGAAATTAATGAAATAAAAGAAATAGAGCAGGAAACGTTTTTTAAATTTTTTATTTCTTTTCAGCATAACAATATTCATTGATTTTTGCACCACACCCAGTGCTCCATGCAATCCATGCCCTCTCTAATACCCACCACCTGGTTCCCCCAACCTCCCCCCCCCCCCGCCCCTTCAAAGCCCTCAGATTGTTTTTCAGAGTCCATAGTCTCTCATGGTTCACCTCCCCTTCCAATTTCCCTCAACTCCCTTCTCCTCTCCATCTCCCCTTGTCCCCATGCTATTTGTTATGCTCCACAAATAAGTGAAACCATATGATAATTGACTCTCTCTGCTTGACTTATTTCACTCAGCATAATCTCTTCCAGTCCCATCCATGTTGCTACAAAAGTTGGGTATTCATCCTTTCTGATGGAGGCATAATACTCTATAGTGTATATGGACCACATCTTCCTTATCCATTCATCCGCTGAAGGGCATCTTGGTTCTTTCCACAGTTTGGCAACCGTGGCCATTGCTGCTATAAACATTGGGGTACAGATGGCCCTTCTTTTCACTACATCTGTATCTTTGCGGTAAATACCCAGTAGTGCAATTGCAGGGTCATAGGGAAGCTCTATTTTTAATTTCTTTTTTTTTCTTTTTTTTTAAATATTTTATTTATTTATTTGACAGACAGAGATCACAAGTAGGCAGAGAGGCAGGCAGAGAGAGAGGAGGAAGCAGGCTCCCTGCTGGGCAGAGAGCCCGATGCGGGGCTCAATCCCAGGACCCTGGGATCATGACCTGAGCTGAAGGCAGAGGCTTTAACCCACTGAGCCACCCAGGTGCCCCTATTTTTAATTTCTTGAGGAATCTCCACACTGTTCTCCAAAGTGGCTGCAACAACTTGCATTCCCACCAACAGTGTCAGAGGGTTCCCCTTTCTCCACATCCTCTCCAACACATGTTGTTTGAGCAGGAAACATTTTTAAATATTTTACATATTTACAGAGACTACTAATATTAAAAATCTCTGCCAAACTGATTATGCAAGAAAGGAAAAGGGGAGAAAAAGTCATACACACACAAAAGATAAATAACTTAAAGGGAATATAATATCAGATACAGTAAATATTTACATTGCAAATTTTGATAAGATTAATAATTTTCTTTTTTAAAGATTTTATTTATTTATTTATTTATTTTTAAAGATTTTATTTATTTACTTGACAGGCAGAGATCACAAGTAGGGGGAGAGGCAGGCAGAGAGAGAGGAGGAAGCAGGCTCCCTGCTGAGCAGAGAGCCTGATGCGGGGCTCGATCCCAGGACCCCGGGATCATGATCTGAGCCGAAGGCAGAGGCTTTAACCCACTGAGCCACCCACGCGCCCCTTTATTTATTTTTTTGAGAGAGAGAAAGAGAGAGAATGAGTGGGGAGAGGGACAGAGGTAGAAAGAGAAGCAGGATCCCCACTGAGCAGGGAGCCCCAAGCAGGGCTCCATCTCAGGACCCCAGGATCATGACTTAAGCCAAAGGTGGCCCCCAAGATGAATAATTTTCTAGAAAAATGTATGACCACACTGACATAAGAAAAAATGAAAAGGCTGATATACCTATAACCACTAAAGAAATTGAATCAGTTGTTTAAAATTTAGCCATCAATGAGGTTCCTGGCTGGCTCTGTGATTTGTGATCTCAGGGTCATGAGTTCGAGCCCCATGTTGGGTAGAGATTTCTTAAATAAATAAATAAATAAAATTAGGGAAAAAAATTTAACCATCAAAAAATCACCAAGCCCAGATAGTTATGAAACTTTCAAGACAGGTCATTCCAGTCATATAACAATTATTCTAGTGATCAGGAAACAGGAAAAGTTTCTCCACTTACTTCATGAGATTAATGTAATCTCCATACAAAAGCCAGGCAATGGCGATCTGAGAAAATAAAATTATGGAACAATTTCACTCATGAACATAAATGCAAGAAAAAAAGAATGTAATAAAAATTTTAACAGGGATGCCTGGGTGGCTCAGATCAGGACCTTCCTTTCAGTTCAGGTCATCATCTCAGGGTCCTGGGATGGAGCCCCATGTCGGGCTTCCTGCTCACTGGGGGAGCCTCCTTCTTCTCCCTCTGCTGCTCCTTCTGCTTGTATTCTCTCTCTGTCAAATAAATAAATGAAATATTTAAAAAATAGGGGCACCTGGGTGGCTCAGTGGGTTGAGCCTCTGCCTTCGTCTCGGGTCATGATCTCGGGTCCTGGGATGGAGCCCCGCATCAGGCTCTCTGCTCGGCGGGGAGTCTGCTTTCCCCTCTCTCTCTGCCTGCTGCTCTGCTTACTTGTGATCTCTCTCTCTCTCTTTCTCTCTGTGTCAAATAAATAAATAAATAAAATTTTAAAAAATAATTAAAAAATATATTAACAAACCTAAACCAGAATTGAATAAATAATATAAAACAGCTTAATTAGGGACGCCTGGGTGGCTCAGTGGGTTAAGCCGCTGCCTTCGGCTCAGGTCATGATCCCAGCGTCCTGGGATCGAGTCCCACATCGGGCTCCTTGCTCAGCAGGGAGCCTGCTTCTCCCTCTGCCTCTGCCTGCCACTCTATCTGCTGTGCTCACTCTCACGCTCTCTCTCTCTCTCTCTGACAAATAAATAAATAAAATCTTTAAAAAAAAAAAAAACAGCTTAATTAACCAAGGGCACCTGGATGGCTCAGTAGGTTAAGCGGCTGCCTTTGGCTCAGGTCATGATTCCAGGGTCCTGGGATGGAGTTCCGCATGGGTCTCCCTGCTCATCGGAGAGCCTGCTTCTCCCTCTCCCTCTGCGTGGCACTCTGCCTACTTGTGCTCTCTCTCTATCTCTCTGTCAAATAAATAAATAAAATCTTTAATAAAACAACAACAACAACAACTTAACCAAGCAGTCTTTATCCTGTCCATACAATTAATTCATTACATTAATAGATTAAGGCGGAAAATCCATGTGACTATCTCAGTCAATACAGTAAAAGCATTTCACAGCTTTTATTCATGTTAACAACTACTCAAATTTTAAAAATAGAAAAAAAAACATTTCGGGTGCTTGGGTGGTTCAGTTAGTTAAGGTTCTACTTTTGACTGCTCAGGTCATGATCCCAAGGTCCTGGGATCAAGGCCCACATTGAGCTCCCTGCTCAGCCGGGAAGTCTGCTTTTCTCTCTCCCTCTCTCTGCCCCTCTCCCTTGCTCATACTCATGCTATTTCTCTCTCAAATAAATAAATATTCTTTAAAAAGAAAGAAAAACATTTCACAACAGTCATTTATGATTTTAAAAATTTTGAATGTATATTATGTCTTCATTCTCCCATGAAATTTAGTGTTCATTTTTGAAATAGTTTTATGTTTTTCTTCTGAATCTTTCCTCCTGTTCCCATCCATACTCTCTTGTTATCCACCATCTGTTCACCAAGTACTTGCATTTCTGATATGTGTCCTTCCTTCACTGTTAAAGGACTATACCAAGTTTTGTTGTTTTTCAGTTCATGGTGGAATTTTGGGCTGCAATTTCCACCAGCTTTTGGCAATGTATTTCTGGTGTGTTGTCATCTGTCAGTAAATTGTGTTGCTCTTTTTTTTTTTTTTTTTTTTTAGTTTAAATTCAATTTAGTTAACATATAGTGTATTATTTGTTTCAGGGGTAGAATTTAGTGATTCATCAGTTGCATGTAACACCCAGTGTTCATTACATCATGTGCCCTCCTTAATGCCATCACCCATCCCCCCACCCAACTGCCTTCCAGTGTAGCATCCCTGTTTGTTCCCTATAATTGAGAGTCTCTTATGACTTTTTATCTTTTTTTAAAATTTTCCTTCTCCTCCCCATGTTCATCTGTTTTGTTTCTTCAATTCTACATATGAGTGAATTTATATGGTATTTGTGTTTCTCTCACTGACTTATTTTGCTTAGCATAATACCCTCTAGTTTCATCCATGTCATTGCAAATGGCAAGATTTTGTTGCTCTTTTTTACTTTTTTTCTCATAGTTAACCAAACAGAATCTCTGTTCATTTCTTTTTTTTTTTTCTTTTCTTTTTCTTTTTTTAAGTAAACTCTATGCGCAACATGGTGCTCAAACTCAAGACACTGAGCTCAAGAATTGCATGCTCTATGAACTAAGCCAGCCAGGTATCTTTTTTAAATGTTCATTTTTTTTTTTAAGATTTTATTTATTTATTTAAGGGGCGCCTGGGTGGCTCAGTGGGTTAAGCCTCTGCCTTCTGCTCAGACCACGATCTCGGGGTCCTGGGATCAATCCCTGCGTCAGGCTCTCTGCTCAGCAGGGAGCCTGCTTCCCCCCCTTTCTCTCTGCCTGCCTCTCTGCCTGCTTGTGATCTCTCTCTCTCTCAAATAAATAAATAAAACCTTTAAAAAAAGATTTTATTTATTTATTTGAGAGAGAGAGAGTGCGCGCGAGAGAGAACATGAGTAGGGGGAGCAACAGAGGCCTAGGGAGAAGCAGGATCCCCACGAGCAGGGAGCCCAATGTGGGGCTGGATCCCAGGACCTCAGGATCATGACCTGAGCCAAAGGCACACACTTAACCGACTGAACCATCCAGGAGTCCCTTGCTGGCACTTTCTGAGATGTGCCCCCTCTGGGTCTCTTTGGACATTTCAAAACATTTTCTCTCCACCTTTACCAGTACTTTTTTTTTTTTAATTTATTTCTTTGACACAGAGAGAGAGAGCGAGAGAGCACAAGCAGGGGTAATGGCAGACAGAGGGAAAAGGAGAAGCAGGCTCCCGCAGAGGAGGGGGAGCCCAATGTGGGACTCGATCCCAGGATCCTGGGATCATGACCTGAGCCAAAGGCAGACACGTAAGCAACTGAGCCACCCAGGCACCCCCAGCTTTACCAGTACTTAAAAGCATTTGGTCAGTCTTGCGCTCAGCCTCTCCTTGGGCTGAGGCGTTTCCTCTCAGGAGGGAATATTTGCTTTTTTCAGAGGTGACACTTGGACCCTCCCTCTCTCCCTGATTTTCCCTGAGGCACTGTTGGGGACTGCCTGTTCGATATGGAATCTGGGCACACAAACACAGGACTTGGAGTCTAGGTATGCTGTGAAAATGTAGCACTCATGCCTTTGTGTGCGCGCGTGTGTGTGTGCAATCTCCTTATGGCTGAGTATGGTTTCCAGGAGACAAGAGGTGAAATTTGGGAATAAATTGCTGCTACGCTCCCCTCAAAGCCCTACAAGGAGATGTTTTATTTTTCTTAAAGATTTTATTTATTTATTTTCAGGAAAGAGGGAGAGTGAGCCAGTGCACAAGCAGGGGAAGCTTAAGCAGGATCCCCTCTGAGCAAGGAGCGCAATGCAAGCCAAAGGCAGACGCTTAACTGACTGAGCCAAGCAGGTGCCCAAGGAGATGTTTTCTTTTTTAATTTTTTTAATTTTTAAAAGATTTTATTCATTTATTTGACCGAGAGAGAGAGAGACAGCAAGAGAGGGAACACAAGCAGGGGGAGAGAGAGAGGGAGAAGCTTCCCATGGAGCAGGGAGTCTGATGTTGATGTGGAGCTACATCCCAGGACCCTGGGATCATGACCTGAGCCAAAGGCAGACGCTTAACCACTCAGCCACTCAGGTGACCCCCACCAAGGAGATGTTTTAGAAAAGCGAAGGCTTTCAGTAAGGCTGATGCTTCTCTGCCTTGCTTCAGGGAGAGCATCTTGTTAACCAAGCTCCTGAGTCTGGTGCATGCATACACCAGTGATGAAGTTCTTGAACCTAGGTGAGGTTCGGTGGGGTGAGGTTCGGAGCCGACAGCTAAGAAAGAATTCTTAAGACGTCTCTGGTGCAAAAAGGTGGTTTATTAGAGCACAGGGACAGGACCCGTGGGCAGACGGAGATGCTGCCCTGGGGATGTGAGGAGTGGCTGGTTATATATATACACAGGAGTTGGGTAGGTGAGGACAAAGGGGTATTCAGAAGGGTTATTGGGGTAAAGAAGACTGTCAGGATATTGAAGGCCTGGTTACTATCAAGCCAAGGCCACTTTTCCCTCTAATGAGGCACTAACATAAAGACAATTGGGAGTCTCCTGGTGGAATGTTACATTCCTGCTATCAAGCGTCCTTGTTAGTGAGATTTGGGTTTAGAAGAAATTTAACTTTATTTACTTTTCCTTCTACCTCAGCCTCCTTCAGTTTTGTTTATGGAGGGGAGGGTGACATTAAGGCTTGAGGAACTGAGTTATGTGCCTCTGGAAATTGGGCTATTGATAAGGTAACTTCTTTGTTGTAAATCTCAAGGACATTTGTAAACCAAGGGAGACTCTGTCTTGCAGGATTGTGATCTCTGCAAGTTAACTATTTGTTTCTCGTTTATGGCAGTCAGGGGTGCCTAAGGAATGTGACACATATTACCGAGGGGAGCGGGTAAAGAGGGGGTGCAAGGTGCCAGCTTTTGCTTTGTTTTCAGCCAACCTCCTGCTCCCTCATCACCAGGAAGCCCTTTTGCCCATTTACACTGAGAAATAAAGCTTCAGAACTCTGCTTCTTCCCAGCCCTGCACACTCACTTACACATGCACGCACACTGTATCAGCCCGAGTCCCAGTAGGAAACAGCACCCTCCAATTAGGCTGATCGGAGGGCGCCTAGGTGGCTCATTCAGTTGGGTGTCTGCCTTCATCTCAAGTCATGATCCTGGAGTCCCAGGATTGAGACCTTCTCAATGGGAGTCTGCTTCTCCCTTTGCCCCCACCCCTGCTCATGCACTCTTTTGCTGTCTCTCAAATAAACAAATTTTTTAACATTTTTTTTAAATTAGGCTAATTTGAGGAGCTAGTTTATTTACAAAGGTGAATGGAGTATAGGGGAATCGCAAGGGATATTGCCACCCCAGGACCAAAGGGATGAGGGGAAAAAGAGATTACAGCAGCAATTCTTCTTCAGGCTGTATCACAGATGTGTTTGGCATTCTAATAAAGCATAAAGTAAAAAATATACATAACAAAATAAATCAATTACATTGAATTCCAGTTACCAAAATAGTAATACAAAGTTGGAATGGTTGACTCAGTTGGAAGAGCATGCAACTCTTGATCTCAGGGTTGTGAGTTTGAGCCCCACATTGGGTTGGAGATTACTAAAAATAAATAAATAAATAACTTCAAAAAGAAGTTAGAAGATAGAATAAATCATGTACTTTAATAAATCATGTACTTTATTACCACATTATATAAAAGATAAGACATTTAAAATACAGGCAATGGGCACCTGGGTGACTCAGTTGGTTAAGCGTTTGTCTTTGGCTCAGGTCATGATCTCGGGGTCCTGGAATTGAGCCCTGCATCAGGTTACCTGCTCAGCAGGGAGTCTGCTTCTTCCTCTCCTTCTGCAGCTCCCCCTGGTTGTGCATGCTCGCTCTCTCTCATAAGTAAATAAAAAATATTTAAAAAAATTAAAATATTGGTCAGTTGAGCCCCACATTGTGGCTAGAGTTTACTTAAAAAAATTGTAGAAGTGGATAAAGCTTTCTGTATTCAAATGAGCATTATTATTTACAATAATGGAAAAATAACTTCATTAGTGATGCAGTTAGGGAGCCCAGCTGGCTCAGTCAGTAGAGTACATGACTCTCGATCTTGGGGCCGTGAATTTGAGCCCCACCACGTTGGGGGTAGAGTTTGCTTAAATTACAGGCACCTTGAAGTTAGATTTTAATAAATAAAGACACATCAGTGCAAACTCTATTATTGCTTGAGCAAGGACTTTAAACTGTGGGGCCCCCTGGCTGGCTCAGTTGGAAGAGCAGGCAACTTTTGGTCTTAAGGCTGGGAGTTCAAGGGGCACCTGGTTGGCTCAGTGGGTTGAGCCTCTGCCTTGGGCCCAGGTCATGATCTCAGAGTCCTGGGATCAAGCCCCGAATCAGGCTCTCTGCTTGGTGGGGAGCCTGCTTCCCCTCTCTCTCTGCCTGCCTCTCTGCCTACTTGTGATCTCTCTCTCTGTGTCAAATAAATAAATAAAAATCTTTAAAAAAAAAAAAAAAACTTTAGGAGTTCAAGCCCCATGTTGGGTGCAGCGATCACACAAATAAACTTAAAAAAAATAATAAAGTAAAAAGAATTTTAAACTGTGATGTGGATTTTGACAAGCAATGCATGTAATGTTGAATATGAGAAAGGGGTGTACATTTTTTCCTTTCCAAGTTCACAGACCACCTGACATTTATCTCCTGGGTTACTGAATCCAAGAGGAAGACAGAGCTTTGCAGTGCAGGTCGCCTGGTGAGAAGCACTGTGCATAAGTGGAGGTTTCCACCAGCCTGAGGTGACCTCTTGGGAAGGGAGCCAGAAGAACGAACACCCACGGCTTAATGTCTTCCCTCCTGCTATTTTCCTGCTAGGCTCTCCAATAGCCAAAACCAACTGGAAGCCAGAGGTGCCCTTGATGTGCTCTGTGCAGGTTAGCCTCCTATGGCAGAGAGCAAAGTGGGAGAGGGAGGGTAGAGAGGCAAACAGGACACACACACCAACAAGTTTTCTGGCACGTGTATGCTTTTCCTGTAAGCACACTCCATGGAGCCTAATTCTAAGCAGCAATTCCCCCTGGAGAGCATGGAATCATAACAAGAGCCCGTAGCAACACGGGGCCGGTTCACAGGGATTCTAATCTCATGGGGTCCTTCTGGTGGGTCATTTCTTGAGCCCGCTCAGCATTGTCTCCCTGACTGCTTGGCTGGACACGAACAGGCCTGGCCTCTGTGATTCCTCCTTTTCTTCTTCCTCCAAGGCTGACCAGCCCCACCACCCACTAACCCATGCTTAAGCTACCTTGACACCTTCAGTCTGGGTTCAGCAAGCCTCACAGGCTCGGGCACCTCTTTCCCGGCAATGACTTTCACACTTGACCACGTCAGAAGCACCTGAGGCACTTGTTAAAAACCTATAGTCAGGCCCCATCCCCAGAGTCTCTGATTTAGTAGGTCTGAGCTGAGGCCCAGCCAGGCACATTTCTTTCTTTTTAAAGATTTTATTTATTTATTTGACAGACAGAGATCACAAGTAGGCAGAGAGACAGGCAGAGAGAGAGGAAAGGAAGCAGGCTCCCTGCTGGGCAGAGAGCCCGATGTGGGGCTCAACCCCAAAACCCTGAGACAATGACCTGAGCCAAAGGCAGAGGCTTTAACCCACTGAGCCACCCAGGCGCCCTGCAACCAGACAATTTTTAACACACTTCCGCCTAATGCTGCAGGAAGGGCCAGTCTGAGAGAGCCACTGTTTTAAGGAGCTTCTGCATTATCTCTGCTCAGATCTAGATTTTGCAGCCTGTCTGGGAGCTATCTACTTTCCTTATCTCTGTGTTCTCATGGATTCCTCAAAGCTGCCCCCTAATGCACCCCCCAACCATTTCTAACCCTTACCCAGAAGTCTCCCTTCACCCCTGCTACTAGGAGCCAGCCTTCTCTGTGACCGTGGGGTCTGGGTCCCTGAGTCTGTGGGTGATGTCTTCTAGTATGTCTGTTCTTCTTCTTCTTTGTTTTTTTAATATTTTTTTATTTATTTGCCAGAGAGAAAGAGGGAGAGCACAAGCAGAGAGAACTGCAGGCAGAGGGAGAAGCAGGCTCCCTGTTGAGCGAGGAGCCCAATGCAGGACTCAACCCCAGGACCCCAGGATCATGACCTGAGGATCATGACCTGAAGGCAGAGGCTTGATTGACTGAGCCACTCAGGCGACCCCTGTATGTCTGTTCTTCACAGGCTTTCCCCACATCTGTGTTTAGGCTGGGTTTTGTTCTTCACTCTTTTGCCCTTCTAGATACTCTTACTCTCCACTTTTGCCCTGTGTCAGAGTAGCTGTTACTTTATCCCAGAAAGTTTCTCTGAGCATCTAACTCTATACCCCTATGGTAGTCTGCCAAACCATTCTTGATGGAAAGAATAGTCTGGGAGGCAGTCTCATCCTGAATACAGGCCAGAGCCTTCCCAATGGCCTATACGGCCCTACACAATCTGGCCTCATCTCCTGCCTGTTTCCACTCATACACCTGGCTCCAGCTACACTGGCCATCCTGCTGCTTCACAAACACTCAAGCTATCCTGACATGTTCTTACCTCAGGACCTTTGCACTTGTCTGAAATGCTCCTCTCTCATATAGCTATATGGCTTATTTCCATATCTCTTGAAAATTTTTTTAAGATTTTATTTTTAAGTAATCTCTACACCCAGCATGGGGCTCAAACTGACAACCCCGAGATCAAGAGTTACATGCTGCACTGAACTAATCAGATATCCCCCTACTTGAAATCTTTGCTCAAATATTTTCTCAGAGAAGCCTCTCTGCAGTCCCTAGGTGGCTCAGTCAGTTAAGCATCTGACTTCAGCTCAGATCATGATCGAAGGGTCCTGGGATCAAGTCCCCCCACAGGCTCCCTGCTCAGCAGGGAGTCTGCCTGTCCCTCTCCCACTCCTTCTGCCCCGCCCCAGCTCAAGCTCTTTCTCTCTCAAATAAATAAATAAAATATTTAAAGATAGTAAAAAGAAAATAATATAAAAATAAAACAGCAGTCTACCACAGCACTTCCTATCCCCCTTCCCTACTTTGTTTTTCTGCATAGGTACTTGCCACCTTTGATATGTTTATTATTTTTAGAATTTTTTTTATTTGTAAGTAATCTCTACATCCACTGTGGGGCTTGAACCCCAAGATCAAGATTCACATGCTCCTCTGACTGAGCCAGCCAGGCATCCCAATATGTTTCTTTTTTTCTTTTTTTTTTTTTTTAAGATTTTATTTATTTATTTGTCAGAGAGAGAGAGGGAGAGCGAGCGAGCACAGGCAGACAGAATGGCAGGCAGAGGCAGAGGGAGAAGCAGGCTCCCTGACAAGCAAGGAGCCCGATGTGGGACTCGATCCCAGGACGCTGGGATCATGACCTGAGCCGAAGGCAGCTGCTTAACCAACTGAGCCACCCAGGCGTCCCCAATATGTTTATTTTTATGGTCTATGTGTTTGGATCACTGAGGTGGCATTCAGTGTGCACTTGATAATTATTTGTCAAATGAAAATATGAATAAAGAAATGAATTCCCCCCATTAGGCACTAAGACCTGAGTGTACGGTTGCAGCTTTCTCTGAAAGGAGAGAGGCAGCTACAGTAAAGGGAAGTCCAGAATTCTGAGTTCACCCCAGCATGTCCCCCCACTTGCACGGGTCAGGGAGAAGGCAGTGAGAAGTGAATGCTCCCAGCTGCAGAAGGGGAAGTAATGTGAAGGCGAGAGGAGAAGGAAAGGTGTCTCCATCGATGCTGGCGCAGGGTGGGTGGAGCTCTGGGTGGGGAGTTTGTGGTTTATTTATTTATATATTTATTTAAGATTTATTTATTTATTTATTTATTTATTTGAGAGGGGGTTGCGCAGAGTGAGAGGGAGAGAGAGAATCTCAAGCAGACTCCCCACTGAGCAGGGAGCCCCCTGCAGGGCTAGATCTCACAATCCTGAGAAACCAAGAGTCAGACAGTCAACCTACTGAACCACCCAGGCACCCCTGGGTGGTGAGTTGGAACAAAAATGTCTCAGTGAGGGGAACGTGCTAGCCTCTTCTCCCCTGGAAGCGACTACCCATACAACAAAAAAGGAAACAGGATGTGAGTGGGGAAGACATTTTTTAGAGGCAACTTACCCACTCTCTTGAACCTGTGGTGACTGACACCTAATCACACACATGCACGTGTGCAGGCACACGTACACACACATACACACACACACACTCACACGCCCCTAACATCAGCTTCACCCCCTGGTTCTTGTGTCCACAAATACTATCTCTCTCAGCACCACTTTCAGTTCCCCCAGAGAATCTACCTAAATTCTTGAATTCCTGAGCTCTGTAGATTTCACGAACTATTTCAGGGGAGATAAGATGAGCGGGTTCCATTGCACATCTGAAAGCGAACAAATACGACTCATGTGTTAGGCATTGCCCTATTTCCAAGTGCCTCAGACCCAGAGGGAGGCTTCTCTCCCTTTCGGACTCTACACCGTCTTGCCATCCTTTTAGATCTGCCCGTGGACTTCAGATTTTTCTCCCATTCACATTATAGAAAAATCCAGTCAGCCCTTCCTCGGCTGTGTACCCAAACCTGTGTGCCCAGACTCGTGACACCTGACAAAATGCAAGCCTTAAGACTTACCTGACCCTCCAGACCTGTTCAAAGACCATTTATTTGTTCCAGAGAGTAAATACCCCTCCCCCACACCTCCAGCGGCTTCTTTCTTTCCTGCACAGATTGGGCTCTCCTTAAGAGGAATTTAGGAGAATGTTATTTTCTCACCTCAATCCTAGAGCCTCTGGCCCCTTCCTCCCGGGGAGCTCATGTCAGCAGAAGCTGAGGGGGAAGTGAGGCCTGGGACTGGAGGAGGAGGGAATGAGGGGAAAGGGGAAGTTCAGGAGGGAGGCCTCAGAGAAGGCTGATGGGAGAGGAGAGCCAGTAGACAGAGCTCCAGCTCGGTCTCTATCCACCTATCTACTGGTCTCTCCATCAGCATCTACTGAGCTATGAGCCAAACCAGGAATTTACAGGGTAAGGAAGGTAGAAGAGGCAAATGAGAGCAAGGAGATGGACAGACCTGGGCAGGGCTAGGAGGTGGTGAGCAGGCCTAGGAGGGCAGAACTGTGATAACCCTAGGCTGGTGTGGAAGAAAGAAGAGGAATGGGGGGTGAGGAAACATTAACCTCTGTGTCCCCTCAGGAGGAAAAGCCTTTGGGCTGCTGAAGGCTCAGCAGGAAGAGAGACTGGATGAAATCAACAAGGTAAAAGGAAGATCTAAGGGGGCAGAGCCTGGGGGGAAGGGGCCCCTGAACCAGGGGACATATCCTGGCTCCTTGCTTTCTCCCCACAGCAATTCCTGGATGATCCCAAATATAGCAGTGATGAGGATCTGCCCTCCAAACTGGAAACCTTCAAGAGTGAGGGGGAAACTGAAGGGGCAGAGGGGGAGTGGGGGGGGGGGATTTCCTCAAGAACAGAGAAGGGACCGGAGAGACGGAGAGTCTACATGTGTGGTGGGAAAAAGGGAGGCTGCCTCCGTTGTTCCCCCTTGTTGCAGTCTCTTTCCTTGAGCTGCCCCTCTCAGCACCCTCTCTGGTTCCCTACACCTTAACAGGGCCCCTCAACCCCACCCAGAGGCACTTCCTCTGCCTGCCCTACCTCCCCCTTCCACATCTTCCCCACCTAGCACTTGGTCAGTGGCCCTTTTCTCAATCCCCTGTGCTGCCCCTCCCTGGGACCCTCCAGCCAGTGCTTACCCTATCTGCTTTCTCCCCTCACCCAGAGAAATACATGGAGTTTGACCTGAATGGAAACGGAGATATCGGTGAGAAAAGGGTGATGGGGGCATGTGCAGACCCAGGAAGAGGGAGGTGTCTCCTACCGTGCTTATTCCTGGTGATTTGGGAGAGGGCCCAGCTACCAGAGTAGGAGGGACGAGAATGGGAATGGGAAGGCAAAGACAGAGAGAGAGAGGCGCCCCTCTTCTCATCCCCTCTCCTCTGCCTCTAGATATCATGTCCCTGAAGCGGATGCTGGAGAAACTTGGGGTCCCCAAGACCCACATGGAGCTCAAGAAATTAATCAGGGAGGTGTCTGACAGCTCTGGGGAGACTTTCAGTTACTCTGACTTCCTCAAGATGATGCTGGGCAAGAGATCTGCCATCCTAAAAATGTGAGGGTCCAGTGCCAACCTTTCCTATGCTTACCTGTTTTCTCCTCAACCCTACCCCCATCCCCAGGCTCACCCATACATTACTCAGCGTCCATTTCCTCCCTTCTTTGAGGGACCCTTCCAAGTTCCTATCCCTATCCATTGTTCGGGTCCCTGCAGCCCCTAGCATGGCCATTCCTACTCTTCTTCCTTCTCCTCCGACCATAATAACCCCTGTCCTCTTCCAGACTTTCACAGTAGCCTAAGATCTATTCTCTTGAGAAGACAGTCCCCTGATCCCTCTGTCTCTTCCCATCTCAACTAGGATCCTGATGTATGAGGAGAAAGCAAGAGAACAGGAGAAGCCAGCAGGTCCCCCAGCCAAGAAAAATATCTCTGAGTTGCCCTGATTTGTGGTAGGGGAGATGTGGTGAGATTGATGGGACTTCTAAAGACCCCATCATGGAAAAAGGGCACAGAATTGTGGGCCAGAGGTACACTAAATTAAATAAAGTATCCTTCTCCAGATCAAGTCAGTTTGGTCTCCATTTGGGGGGATTTTTTTCCCTTGGTCTGGGAAGAAGTGAAGCATCATTGAGGGAAGGGCACCAAAGGATTTGCCCATACGAACAATCCATCCACAATTTTGTAATGTGTCAACTATAGCAGATGGTTTTGTACTTCAAGGGAGAGTACAGATGTATGATAGCCTTGTTCTCAAGGAATTTAGATGGGACAAAAAGACAAGTACAGACAAAAAAATATCACTCAGTCCCATGGGGAAGAGCAAGGATTCTCTCTTTTTTCCCCTAAGATTTTGCTTTTTTTTTTTTTTTTTTTTTTTTTTTTTTAACAAAGCAAGAGATTACAAGTAGGCAGAGAGGCAGGCAGAGGGGGGGGTGCAGGCCTCCTGCCGAGCAAAGAGCCCAATCTGGGGCCCGATCCCAGGACCCTGAGGTCAAGACCTGAGCTGAAGGCAGAGGCTTAACCCACTGAGCCACCCAGTTGCCCCTAAGATTTTGCTTTTTTTAAGTAATATCTACACGCAATGTGAGGCTCCAACTCACAACCCCTAGATCAAGAGTTACATGCTCTATTGACTGAGCCAGCCAGGGACCCCAAGCAAGGGTTATCTTGAACCAATATTCTCCATCACTAGTCTTTGTTTACCTAACAAAATCACTAAACTTTTCTCAGTCTTTCATCTGAAAGTGGGGATGATATGATCTATTTCACAGTGCCTGATGTATCAGAAGCTCTTTATAATGTTTAAAACTTGAATGGTTGGATGGATGGATGGATAGATGGATGAAAGAAATGATGATGCTATTGAATTGAGCAAAGGATTCACAAAACTATAACATCTGATAACTTAAGCACTAAATGAGTCAGTGAGGTCCTTTTAGGGGACAAGCTGCCGAACTGAGTCTAATAAAGGGAAAGGGGACTTCTATTTGGAGGATATTGAGTACAGATACTGGGGATACAGAATACTTGGATGGCAGAAAGGATTAAGAAGCCAATCCCAGAGGGGCGCCTGGGTGGCTCAGTGGGTTAAAGCCTCTGCCTTCGGCTCAGGTCATGGTCCCAGGGTCCTGGGATCGAGCCCCGAATCAGGCCCTCTGCTCAGCAGGGAGCCTGCTTCCTCCTCTCTCTCTGCCTGCTTCTCTGTGATCTCCATCTGTCAAATAAATAAATAAATAATCTTTAAAGAAAAAAAAAGCCAATCCCAGAGAAGGAAGGAACATCAGAGTTCCCAAGCCTTCAGTAAGGCTATTCCTAGAACTTTCCTCCAACAGGTCCAGATGAGTTAACTCTAGTGTTCCCCAGTCTCTGGCCACTTTTTCAGATTTCCTGACTTTCTGGGAAGGGATAATCTAATTATTATCCCAGGTAATAATCTAATTATTACCCCAACTTGTTTCCTGTACTGAGGACAGGAGTGTTGGCTCTTCCCAGTGGCGAAGCCAGGTTAGCCTCCTAAAATGTGCTACAGTAACTGTGTGGCACTTCAGATGAGGAAGAGATCACTGCAAGTTGGATAAAATAGCTGAATATAACAAAATCAATAGCTATTGAGCACCCACCCTATACCACCCTGAATGCTTTCTGTGTACTAATTATCTTAATCTTTGCAACAACCCTGGTGACACCAAGGAGGATATAAAGGAGCTGGAACTTAAATAATTCGTTCATTCAGGATAAATAAATTGGGTTCTAGTCATATATCAGACTATTATTACACAGCAACAAGAATGAACAAGCCACAACTGCATGCAGCAGTGTGGATGGACTTCCTCAACATAATGTTGAACAAAAGAAGACAGACACAGGAGAACCCTCACTATACAATGCCATCTGTATAAAGTACAAGAGAGGGCAAAACTAACATATGTTGTTATAGGGGCACCAGGGTGGCTCAGTCGTTAGGCGTCTGTCTTTAGCTCAGGTTATGATCTAAGGGTCCTGGGATCGAGCCTCGCATCAGGCTGCGTGCTCAGAGGGAAGCCTGCTTCTCCTTCTCTCACTCCCCCTGCTTGTATTCTGTCTTTCGTTGTGTGTCTCTCTGTCAAATAAATAAATAAAATCTTTAAATATATATATATATATATATGTATACATATATATATATATATATGTATGTTGTTCTAAGGATAGTACTAAGCCTTGGGGGAGGGCGGTGACTGGAAGAGGCCCTCTAGCAGCTTCCATGGTGCTAGTCAAGGTTTTATTTTTGGCTACATGTTCTGCTCATTTTGTGAAAATTCATCAAAAATAAATAAATATAATATGTTTTGATAAAAAGACTTTAAAATCATTTATTGGGCATGGGAAGTGCTTGGGTGGCTCAATCAGTTAAGTGTCTGCCTTTGGCTTGGGTCATGATCTCAGGGTCCTTGGATCAAGCCCTGAGTTGGACTTTCTGCTCATTGGGGAGCCTGCTTCTCCCTAGGTCTGCCCCTCTTCCTGCTCCTGTGCTTGGTCTCTCTCTCTCCTCATCTCTTTCTCTCTGTCAAATAAATACATAAAATCTTAAAAAAATCATTTATTGGGCATCAACGTTGTACCATTCCTTATTCTAGGTGCTTGGGTTATATAAGAGTCACAAAACAAAGATCCTTGCCATTGTGAAGTTTATACTCTGTTGTGGAAAATGGTATGCGAAGAGGACACACAACAAACAATAACTATAATTTAAAATTTATATGATGTTAGAAGAAAAAGTAGAGCAGGTTAAAGGGGTTCAGGGGTAACATGATGGTCAGGGAAGATTAAAATTTTGAATGTGTAATCAGGGTAGGCCTCATTGAGAAGACGACCAACACTGTAGAAAGACATCATGGAGGTAAAGGAGTAAGGGTCGTGGGTTTTGCGGGGAAGGGTCAACTTGGCAGAGGAAAGAGAAGCAAAAGGGCTCCAAGGTGAGACATGCCTGGCAGAAGCAGGGAAAGTGATAAAATCAGGGGGCCAAATCATTTAGGGTCTTGTAGGCTACTCCTAAGGACTTTGAGAGAGACTGAGAGGCTTTGTGGGACTTTGAGCAAGGGAGTCCTTTGAGGCCTCCTCTGAGAAAAGGCCCACTTTGGCTGCAGTGCAGAGAATAGGCAGTAGGGGCAGGGGCAGACTAAAGGCAAGTTACTGTAACCCAGGTGAGAAGAGATCAAGGTGGAAGCAGTGTAAGTGAATTGGCTGGATTCTGGATATTTTCTCAAGACAGCAGTTCCCGTCTGATTAAAAGTGGGGAGTGAAATAAAGAAGGGAGTCCATGAAGATTCCAGGGTTTTTGCCTTAACTATAATTTTTAAGTTGCCATCAGCTGATATGACAAAGGCTGTGGAGAGAGCAAATTTTGAGGAGATCAAATGTTCAGTGTTGGACATACTGAATTTGAAATGATCTGTTAGAAAACCAAGAGGAGATGTCAAGTACATAGCTGTGTATCTGAGTGTGGAGTTTGTCAGAGAGGTCTGCAGTGAAGATATGAATTTGGGAGTCATCAGCACATAAATGCTATTTCAAGACATAAGACTGATGTCCTTTTAGCACACTGGCTAAAAAATTGGGGTGAAGGCTTGACTGGAGTTGGTTTAAAAATGAATGACAGGGGGCACCGGGGTGGCTCGGTTGTTAAGCAGCTGCCCTCAGCTCAGGACCTGATCCCAGAGTCCTGGGATTGAGCCCTGCATCCGGCTCCCTGCTCAGCAGGGTGTCTGCTTCTCCCTCTCTCATTCCCCTTGCTTGTGTTCCCTCTCTCACTGTCTCTCTCTGTCAAATAAATAAATAAAATGTTTTTTAAAAAAGGAAAGAAAAAAGAATGACTGACAGGAGGGAAATTGGTGACAGTGAGGATGGATAACTCTTCCAAGAAATTTTGCTGTGGTAGGAGACCAGGGGGAGGGGGACACGAGAACCATTTCAAATGCTTAGCAACTGCATCTCAACTATCTTAATGTGCCTCAGGATAAAATTCTTATCAGATTCTTGCGAATTTTCCGGCTCTCACTTTCCATAATGGACAGGTACTTAATTTAGTCACACCAGCTGAGGCACAGGTCGCCAAAACCATGCCTCTGCTCATCAGTTCACTGGGCCTGAGCTGTGCAACCTCTCCTCAAACTTGGCTAAATCCTGACTAGTTCTTCACATTTCTTAATAAGATCCACGTTTTTCTAGAGGCATTCCTGAACCTCCCCAGGCAGGATCTGATTTTATTCCTCTACTTTCATAATATATTGTGGATATCTCTCAGGCCTTCGAAATATAGTTTTCGAATGATTTGCTGAACGGGTAGTAGGTCTGATTGGAGCACAGTAATAGGAGAAACAAAGGAGGGAACTAGTACACTTCGTAGAATGAAACCCATTGTGAAGGGAATACAAACTGCCAATAATATCAGATATACAAATATATTTATAAAAATTATAGGTTATAAAATTAAATGTCTTAGTCACTGGTTGCCGATATGTTGATGAAGAGGTCATTCCTATCCTACCTTTGTTCAAATGATTTGCATGTATTATGCAAATAAATAGAACTAGCAAAAGAATGCCTACACTGCATGGGGCCGACGAAACCCTCCTCTGCACCCCAGGATTGGCCTGTCTATTCACTTCATTTGCATGACGTGATTTAATAACTAGAAGGCCCCTCCTCTCTGATGCTTTCACCTCTCGCGAATGGACGCGTGAGTCGGGACTCTTCCCTCGTTACGTAAGCTCCGCCCCCCGGCAGCCAATCCCTTCCGCCCCGTGCTCTCGCTCCATCTCCTTTGCTGAAAGCGCTGCCAGTCTTCCATCGTTTCGTTCCACTCTTGGCGTCCCTACGTTTCTCCGCTCGCATCTTTCCACGAACGCACGACGCACGCTCCGCCCCTTCCCCCCCCCCGCATTCGTCGTGCAAATCCTGCGCCGTAACCGCCCGGCGGACGGCCACTGCATTCCCGCCCCTCTACGCGTCTTAACGGCCGACGCCGGGATCGCGTCTCTTTAGCCAACCGGCATCCTAGCGCCTGAAAGTCCCTCCTCTTTATGCAAATAACCTATGCCTGATCTGCACACCCAGCCTTTTTTTTTTCAAATAAGGACAGCCCTCGAAGTAAAGAGGGATAGGGTAGGAGGTGCCCCGCCCTTTATGCAAATAAGGGGGCGTGCCACACGCTGAGGGAGGCGGGAGGGGGGGGCTGCTCCCGGGGGCGGCGGTTGCCCGGATGGGCCGTTAGTCGGAGCCTAGCCGCGGAGTGAGCGAGGGAGACGGAAGGAGCCGAACCCGGCGCCATCCGCCGCCATCCGCCCCCGCCCCACCGCCATCCCACCTCGGGGACCCCCTAGGCCCCGGTCCCGGACCCCCGCGCACCCGGCCAGGTGAGTCTGGGGAGCCGAGTGCTAACGCCCTTTTCCGGCGAGGGAGCGGTGGTGGCGGCGGCGGCGGCGGCGGTGGCGGGCCGGCGGCGGGGGGGTGGGGAGGAGAAGCTGCCATTAGCCGCCGCCATTTTGTCCTCCTGCTGCCGGGGCCTGCATGCCCCTCCCCCTCTGATACCCCAGCTTGGTACCCGGACCTCCAACCCCTCACACAGAGTCTATGGCCTGCCCTTAACCACTCACATTCCTGGCTTCATGGGGTGACCCCCTCTTCTGGGCCCTGAGCTCCCCACCCTCAGCTGCGCTCTTGGCCTCTTCACCCCAATCTGTGGGTCCCCTTCCCCGCCGCCACTCTGGGGTGGGCCGCGCCCGCGGATCCTCGGAGAGTCTCCTTTCCTCCATATTGGGCCACCCTCCCATCCACCCAGTACTTGGGTTCCCCTTTCTTGACGCCCCTCTTCGCGTCGAGTCACTCCCACCCTGGAACCCTGCTTTTATTCTACATCTTTGCTTTCTATGTTCCTCAGTCTTTCTGTGCTTTTTCTTTTTTCCTGTTTCCTTTCTGTCTCACCCCCACCCCTTTTTTACCTTGGGTGTCTTGACATTGCCCTCTTACTTTGGTCTGTATCTTTTCTTTACCATTTCTGGTTAAGTGTATTGTTTCTATGTTCTTTCATGGTGACCCTTTTTATTAGTGTTGCTCCACTATTTGTCTATCCCCTTTTCCTTCATGTATTTATTTTTCAAAGACTGGAGTCTTTAAACACCTATAGGGCAAACCTCGCTCCTTTATCTTACCTGTCTAAAACTTTTCCCTGGTTTTATCCTGATTTTACTCAGCTTTTTATCGCGGGTCTGCCTGGATTTCCCACCACCTCCCATTTCTTTCCTGTACACCATTCCTTCCTATAAATGAATGCCTGGTCACTCAGGAACCCACTGACGGTGCAGAGTTTGGCCTGCTTGGGGAGGAAGGGATATTGGGAAAAGAAATGACTGCTGATAAACATTCTTACTGAGGGGAGGAAAATGAAGTTCATCTGGCTTTGGCCCCATGGTTACAGAGTGTGCTGGAAGTGGCTCCGTAATGTTTTGTTTTTCTCACATCTGCATAGGATAAGCAGAGCCCACCAGTGTTTTCATCTGGAGACCAGATTTTTTTTTCCAGGAGCTGGGATGGGGGCAAATACAGGGAAAAAATGGGTGAATATTCCAAATACTAGGGGTTTTGTAGCTTGGGAGTATGTAGAGCCCCAACTCCATGAGGAATTATCTGGCACCAGCCCCCAGTCTGGCTGAGCAAGCTCATAAAATCGTTAAACTCCCGGCATACCTTCGTGTAAACCTCCCCAGATGGGAGTGAGGCTGCTGGGAAAGAAACCTGGGGCACAGTTAGAGAGCTGGTGTCTAATAAGTCAGGGGTTTAAAGCTCTGTTCCTTGCAGGATGGAGCTGTATGCCTCTTTCTGGTTGTCTCTGGGGCTGGGACTTGCCGTGTTTTATCATGTGTCTCTGGAATGCTTTTGGTGGAGGGAGGTTCTTTCTTAGGATAATGAAGAAGTGACTATCTTTATAATATACTGGCACAAAAGGAAGTGTGTGTCTACTACCAGAAGGATACTAGATTTTTTTTTTTTTAAAGATTTTATTTATTTATTTGACAGAGATCACAAGTAGACAGAGAGGCAGGCAGAGAGAGAGAGAGAGAGAGAGAGAGAGAGGGAAGCAGTCTCCCCGCCGAGCAGAGAGCCCGACGCGGGACTCGATCCCAGGACCCTGAGATCACGACCCGAGCCGAAGGCAGCGGCTCAACCCACTGAGCCACCCAGGCGCCCCAGGATACTAGATTTTTTATTTAGATTTCCTTTGCAAGAGGTGTCTGGGGGAAAGAGGGACCATGGCATTTGGGCTCTGTGGGAGTTGCTTAAAGGGATGGGAGAGTATGAACAGGCTAGAGAAAAAGACATCAGAGGGCCAAGTATCTGGGCCCCTAGTGAAAATGCAAACGAGCATCTAGGTTTCTCTTGGAGTCAGTAAAGGGAGCAGAGACTGAAACACTTGGTGTTTGGCCCACAGGCTCCGGCACGTTTTGGGGGAGGTGCCTGCAGGACCCAACGTACTCAATGAGCTTCCAGCGCAATGTCCGATCGCTCGGGGCCGACTGCCAAGGGGAAGGATGGAAAGAAGTATTCCTCGCTCAACCTGTTTGATACGTATAAGGGCAAGTCCTTAGAGATCCAGAAACCCGCTGGTGAGGGTCCTGCCAAGATGTTCCTAATTCCTAGAGGCTGGGCATGAATGGGGCATACATTTTTAAAGCTTTTTGAAGGGAAATGGTTATAGCCAAGTATTAAAACACTAGAGGAACACTAGATACTTCCCAGCTTTATCTTGGGTCCCATAGGGAACATTGGGCTTTGGATGAACACCAGTGACCCTCCTACAAAGGCGTGTCTGTAGTTCCCGGTCTTTGGACACGTAAGAACTGGAGGCAAAGAAATGTGGACTTGGAGAAGTCTGGGGCCAGCTTGCTCCCTGCAGGCTCAAGATGAACCATCCAACAAAGAAGCATCAACTGTAATGCATCTTAGTGTTTACAGTGGAATTTTAGAGATTGCTGAGGGCAAAGGAAGGAATGGTTTCTTAAAAAAAAGTTTGGTAATAAGACATTAAGGTGGTACAAATGGGGCCTAGGGTAGGAAACTGTCTGATTGTCCACGTGAGGCGTTCTTCACCCTTCTATCTTTTCTCTAGTTGCCCCTCGCCATGGCCTGCAGAGTCTTGGGAAAGTTGCCATTGCCCGGCGTATGCCACCCCCAGCCAACCTTCCAAGCCTGAAAGCCGAGAACAAAGGCAATGACCCCAATGTCTCACTAGTGCCGAAAGACGGAACAGGATGGGCAAGCAAACAGGAGCAGTCCGACCCCAAGAGGTAGACAGAGGTCTGGGGGACCTAGAGTAATGACTATCTTAACTTTGAACTTTAGGAGTGGGTTGGGGCTTGGTCTAGCCCAGCCACATAAGATCCAGAGACTGAGGGAAGCCTCTTGGTTATTCCAGGGCTCTTTAGTTAGAGGACTAAGGAATGACACTTTTACCTTTCTGTGAGGTGGAAGGAAGGGATCAACAAAGAGAAGACAGCCTACACGGGGTGACTAAATTATAGTATTTTGTTACAAGTACTTGTAAATAGTAACAGATGGGCTTGGGTTCACTTCCTGTCCTCCATCAGTTGGACAAGTAGTGGAGGCATCTCAGGTCCTGGATAACTTTCCCATCCTACCATTTCCTTAGTTCCGATGCCTCAACCGCTCAGCCGCCGGAATCGCAGCCACTGCCGGCTTCACAGACGCCTGCCTCCAACCAACAGAAACGACCCCCAGCAGCCCCCGAGGTGTGTGAAGAACTAGGTGGTATTGAATGGCTGGGGGCAAGAATGGTTTGTAGTTCCACCACTCACATCACTATTATTTCTCTGCTTCCCCAGAACACTCCTTCGGTTCCAAGCGGGGTAAAGTCCTGGGCACAAGCCAGCGTCACCCATGGAGCACATGGAGATGGTGAGTGCAGGGCTGCTTGGGGAGCTTGTTCTGTGCCCTGTGGTAGGTAGGAGCCCTGCACTATACCTTTAGCAAAGTGTTCTTTGGTTCTCTGGCTAAATTTTGGGCCCCATATTAGGTTTCACAGGCCACATGAGCAAGTTCATTTCTGTCTTAAGCGAGGTCGAGGGGGTGTCCCAGAACTGACCTTGTTTATTGGGGAATGGATACACAGTGTGTAGGAGGTGAATTTGAAAGCAGGAATTTGATGATCTGGTACTATCGGAGCCTTCGAGTTTTGTGGTACATTTTCAGTAAATATGTTTTTTGGGGTTTTTTGGTATTTTTTGGTCTGCTACTCTGAACCCCAACAGGTGGAAGGGCATCAAGCCTACTGTCACGATTCTCTCGAGAGGAATTTCCGACCCTGCAGGCGGCTGGCGACCAGGACAAGGCTGCCAAGGAAAGGGAGTCTGCCGAACAGTCGTCTGGGCCCGGACCAAGCCTCCGCCCCCAAAGTGAGTGGTTAACATTTGTGAGTTGGGTGGGTGAGTGAGTGGTTGGTTATATTTTGTCCAGAACAGTACCTTATTCCATCTCAGAGCTCAGTTCTGGCGTATTGACTTTTTTCTCCATTATTTTTAGCTATGTTCCTTCTTTGCTTTTTCTAAAATACAGATTCTACAACTTGGAGGGACGGAGGTGGGCGTGGCCCTGATGAGCTGGAGGGCCCAGACTCCAAACTTCATCACAGCCATGATCCCCGGGGGGCGCTACAGCCTTCGGGCCCACCCCAGTTCCCTCCCTACCGCGGAATGATGCCGCCCTTCGTGAGTTTGCATATCTTGTTTGGAGTGGTTGCACTTGAAACTAAAGAGTTACCAACTAAGACTGAGCCTTTGGAGGGGACAGAAAGAAAGCCGGGACCTATGACAGAGGGAAGGATGATAGGTTTAGGGAGCTGGTTGCATATTTGTTCCTCTGAGCATCTGCTCTTGGGCCATTTTGCAGATGTATCCCCCGTATCTCCCATTTCCTCCACCCTATGGACCCCAGGGGCCTTACCGATACCCTACTCCTGATGGGCCCAGGTGAGTAATCCAGGTGTGGGTTTCTGGTTGGGGCAGGGGAAGCCTCTTAGGGAGATGGTCTTCCGGCCCAGAGGCTGAGTCTTGTATGTGGTTCTACAACATGCCATCTTTGACACTCTGTCTCCCAATTGTCTTTTCACATGCAGCCGTTTCCCCCGTGTGGCAGGCCCTCGAGGTTCAGGGCCGCCAATGCGCCTTGTAGAGCCTGTAGGTCGGCCTTCGATTCTTAAAGAGGATAACCTCAAAGAGTTTGACCAGTTGGACCAGGAGAATGATGATGGTTGGGCAGGTCAGTGCATATGAAGGATGAAGTCTTTTGATCTCAAAAGTCAAAATCCGATGAATAAATAGGGGATTGTGTGGGTGAAATTGTGTGGGAGAAAAGGAGACGCTGAAGGGTAGGGGAAACAGATGGCAGAAAGCCAAGTTCTGGTAAAGTACTGAGAGGTGTGGGAATGCCAGGACTCTCAGTGTGGCTTCATGCAGAGAGGGATTGGTGTTGGGAGCGCATTTGCACTCCATAATACCAGACCCTGATCTGTGTTCCAGAAGAATAGCTGAGGTTGGAGAGCAGAATGCTTGGGATATCACTTTTCCCTTCTCCCCATAGGGGCCCATGAAGAGGTCGACTACACTGAAAAGCTCAAGTTCAGCGATGAGGAAGACGGGCGAGACTCTGATGAGGAGGGAGCTGAGGGCCAGTGAGTTGGGGGCTGTTTCTCTCACAGTAATATCCTCTTAAGGGAGCTGGTTTTCAGCTGATTTTAATTCCATTGTTGGTCTGCTCACAGCAAGGAGTCCCAGTCAGCTGCTGGTGAGGAACGGCCCCCTGAAGCAGATGACAAAAAGGGCAACTCCCCCGGCAGCGAACCGCCCCCTCCTAAGACGGCCTGGGCAGAGACCTCTCGGCCTCCAGAGACAGAGCCGGGGCCTCCTGCCCCAAAGCCTCCCCCACCCCCACCTCACCGGGGCCCCACCGGGAACTGGGGCCCCCCTGGGGACTACCCAGTGAGTGTCTACAATGAGGGGTTGAGAAGGGTCAGTTGTGGGAGATGAGTGTCAGCTGAGAAGTTGAAGCACTAGTGATAGAGGAAGCTGGGGGGATGGTCAGGAATGGGCTCCAGGAAGTGTAAAGCAGTGGAGCAGCTCTGAAAAGCATCCAGAGCATCTCTGGGACATCTTTGGTGTTATGGGAGCCTGGGTTAAAAGAAATGGGATGCTGGTGAGGAAGAACAAGGAGCCCTGGGTGTTCGGCTCTGAAAGGAGAGAGGAAACAAGATTAGGATGAGTTTGTCCCTACCCAAAGAGGCCACCAACCCAAGGCCGGTGCCTGCCCCCACAGCTAGAGACAGTTGGTCAGTCTGTGGAAAAGATAAGAAATCTGATGACTAACACCTCTGGCCCTGCCGGGTCTGCCCATTGACAGGATCGGGGGGGGCCTCCCTGCAAGCCCCCAGCACCCGAAGATGAGGATGAGGCCTGGCGGCAGCGGCGAAAACAATCTTCATCTGAGATCTCCCTGGCTGTGGAGCGGGCTCGGCGCCGACGAGAGGAGGAAGAGCGTCGCATGCAAGAGGAGCGCCGGGCAGCCTGCGCAGAAAAGCTCAAGCGACTTGATGAGAAGTTTGGGGCACCTGACAAGCGGCTCAAAGCAGAGCCTCCTGTCCCACCTGCTGCCCCTCCTGCCCCAGCTCCACCACCTGCAGTCCCCAAAGAACTCTCTGCACCTCCAGCTCCTCCACCAGCACCAGTCCCAACACCAGAAAAAGAATCGGAAGAACCAACACCGTCCCCTCCTGCCCAGTCAGCCCCCGCTCCAGGTGTGGCTCCAGCTCCCACGCTGGTGAGTGGTGGCGGCAGTACCAGTAGCACCAGCAGTGGCAGCTTCGAAGCCAGCCCAGGTATGGAAATAGGGATAGGGTACTCTAGGTGTCTTTTTTTTCCTCCACTGGGGCTGAGGGCACAGGTGGTAAGGTTGGGAGGAAATGAAGCAGAAGGCATGGTTTCAGTTTATCAAACGATCAGTGGTGGAAGAAAAAAGGGGTTCCTTTGCTCATATGGATATCTGAGGTGGGGGAGGTTTTACTCTCTGAGTTCCTGGTGAGCAGTGACCTCTTGCTTTCGAGGTTTCCTGGGTAGTTCACACCACCGTTGTTGGCTCTTCTTTAGAGAGAGTGTTGGAGGTGAGAGCGGAGTTATTGGGCTGTTGGGCACAGGTCTCGGGGGACCAGATCACCCTGATGATTATCTTTTTGTCAATGCAGTGGAATCCCAACTGCCCTCAAAAGAGGGTTCTGAACAACCAGAAGAAGTTCCCTCTCCTGCCACGACCCCAGCCCCAAAGGTGGAATCCAAGGGTGATGGGGTTGGTCCCATCCGGCAGCCCCCCAGCCAGGGCTTGGGCTACCCCAAATACCAGAAGTCGTTGCCGCCTCGTTTCCAGCGGCAGCAGCAGGTGAGAGCCTTCTTTTTTTTCTCATAAGAGCGGTTTCCTTCCCTGGCTTTCGCTTGTACCCAGTTCAGAAGGTGCCTTCCAGGTCCTAACCACTGCCATCTCTGGTATATCACCCTGGTGTCCATCTAGTCCTAGTATCTGTCACGTCTGTGTATTAACTTTGTTTCTGGGCTTATTTCCTTTCCTGCTGGGGGCGAGGCAGGGGCTTTGATGCCTCTCTCATCTCCTCTGCTGTCCTTCACCAGGAGCAGCTTTTGAAGCAGCAGCAACAGCAGCAGTGGCAGCAGCATCAACAGGGTTCCGCCCCACCTGCTCCGGTCCCGCCGTCACCACCACAGCCTGTGACCATGGGGGCTGTGCCAGCTCCACAGGCTCCGCCACCGCCCCCCAAGGCCCTATACCCAGGTGCTCTGGGCCGTCCCCCACCCATGCCCCCGATGAACTTTGATCCCCGCTGGATGATGATACCTCCTTACGTGGACCCCCGGCTCCTCCAGGGCCGGCCCCCTCTGGACTTCTATCCTCCTGGTGTGCATCCTTCTGGTAAGAGGCCTCGAGGGGGTGGGTAGGGGGCACTGTAGTCCTGGAAAGCAGATGTCTGCATCTTGCTGTGCGGATGAAGGGTCATGGGTGAAGGAGGGTGGGTATGTGCTTTAGTGTTGCTCAGAACGCTCTTTGTTTCAGGAATGGCTTTGGGAGAGAAACAGTGGGCTTCCGTTGGCCTGGATTTATTTGGGGTGGGGGGATTCATCAGTTCATTCATAGGGAAGCTGAGTGAATAAGATAACTCCTTCAGGAGAGTGTCAGGGTCAAGCCTGCCTGTAATAAGAGATGGAGGAGTTGATGTCGACGTGACTGACAGAAGTAGATTGGGGAGATGTTTCTTCAGCTGGATGGCCTGTCACATAGGAGAGGGTTAGCTTTCTCATCCCTCTTGTTTTCTTAGGCTTAGTTCCCCGGGAGCGCTCAGACAGTGGGGGTTCAAGCTCAGAACCGTTTGAGCGCCATGCACCTCCCCTCTTGCGGGAGCGGGGCACCCCACCAGTGGATCCAAAGTTGGCCTGGGTAGGAGATGTCTTCACCACCACACCCACTGATCCCCGCCCGCTTACCTCCCCACTGCGCCAGGCTGCCGATGAGGATGACAAGGGGATGCGGTGAGTCTGTGTAGTGGAAGTGGGTGCATTTGCCAGTGAAAGGACTTGGTTTAGGAGAAAAGGTTCTTTGGATTAGTGGTGAGGTGACAGGAATAAATGTGAGAGGAGTGTCGGGGGGGGGGTAATAGAATGTTCTTTTTCTCCACCAGGTTCTGCTTTTCCTCATTCTAAGTTACTTAATTTCTACTTTCTGTGTCCGTTTTTAGGAGTGAGACTCCTCCAGTACCTCCCCCGCCACCCTATTTGGCCAGTTACCCAGGCTTTCCTGAGAATGGAGCCACTGGGCCCCCGATCCCTCGCTTCCCTCTGGATGAACCAGCTCCCCCAGGGCCCCGTCCACTCCCCTGGCCCCCAGGCAATGATGAAGCCACTAAGATACAAGCTCCGCCACCCAAGAAGGAAACCCCCAAGGAGGAGGCTCCACAGCTGACAGGGCCAGAAGCCGGCCGAAAGCCTACCCGTGGAGTTGGAGGCCAAGGCCCCCCTCCACCTCGCAGAGAGAGCCGCACTGAGACCCGCTGGGGCCCTCGCCCAGGCAGCAGTCGTCGTGGGATCCCTCCAGAGGAACCAGGGGCCCCTCCCCGCCGGGCTGGGCCTATAAAGAAACCCCTACCACCTATGAAAGCTGAAGAGCTGCCTTCCAAGCCGCTGGAGCAAGGCGATGAAAGCCCCAAGGTTCCAAAGCCAGACCTCCTCAAGGCGGCAAAGGGGAAGATAGGGGTCCCCAAGGAGACCCCGCCCAGTGGGAATCTTTCCCCTGCCCCAAGGCTTCGAAGGGATTACTCCTATGAAAGAGTGGGTCCTGCCTCTTGCCGGGGCCGGGGCCGAGGCGAATATTTTGCCAGAGGGAGGGGTTTTCGGGGGACCTATGGGGGCCGGGGGCGGGGAGCCCGCAGCCGAGAGTTCCGTAGTTACCGAGAGTTCCGAGGAGACGATGGGCGTGGAGGTGGAGCAGGGGGACCAAACCATCCCCCTGCTCCCCGAGGCCGCACTGCCAGTGAAACAAGAAGCGAGGGTTCAGAGTACGAAGAAATCCCCAAGCGGCGTCGGCAGCGGGGCTCAGAAACGGGCAGTGAGACCCACGAGAGCGATCTGGCTCCCTCAGACAAGGAGGCTCCTCCGCCAAAGGAGGGAGTGTTCACCCAAGTCCCTCTTGCTCCTCCACCATCGGGAGCCCCTCCTTCACCTGCCCCAGCCCGCTTTTCCACTGCCCGAGGGGGGCGTGTCTTCACTCCCAGAGGGGTGCCATCCCGCCGGGGGCGAGGGGGCGGGAGGCCCCCTCCACCCATTTGTCCAGGCTGGAGCCCTCCCACGAAGTCCCTGGCTCCCAAGAAGCCTCCAACAGCTGCATTGCCACCAAGTAAGGAGCCTTTGAAAGAGAAGCTGATCCCAGGGCCTCTGTCCCCCGTGGCCCGGGGAGGCAGCAGTGGAGGCAGCAACATGGGCATGGGTGTGGAAGATGGTGAGCGGCCCCGACGGAGGCGGCATGGGAGGGCTCAGCAGCAGGACAAACCGCCTCGCTTCCGGAGGTTGAAACAGGAACGGGAGAACGCTGCCAGAGGGTCCGACGGCAAGCCCTCTTCCCTAGCCCTGCCAGCCCCCACCTCTGGAGCAGAGGAGACACTCACGACAGTATCTGTGCCCCCACCCCCTCGCCGGGCAGCTGCCAAGTCTCCTGATCTGTCAAACCAGAACTCCGATCAAGCCAATGAGGAATGGGAAACTGCATCAGAGAGCAGCGACTTTGCCAGTGAGCGCCGGGGGGACAAGGAGGCTCCCCCACCTGCACTGCTGGCCCCCAAAGCTGTGGGAACTCCTGGGGGTGGTGGAGGTGGAACCGGACCAGGCCTCTCAGCCATGTCCCGTGGAGATCTGAGCCAGAGAGCTAAGGATTTGAGCAAGCGGAGCTTCTCGAGTCAGCGGCCTGGCATGGAAAGGCAGAATCGGCGCCCGGGCCCAGGCAGCAAGGCTGGCAGTGGTGGCAGCAGCGGTGGCGGAGGTGGTGGGGGACCTGGAGGGAGGACCGGCCCAGGGCGAGGGGACAAGAGGAGCTGGCCCTCTCCCAAGAACCGGAGGTGGGTAGGGACGGGCTTTTGAGTTTATTTCTAAGGTTAAACCGTTGGGGAGGGAAGAAGATCTGAAGGAAAGGGAAGTTGGGTGCCACGGAGTTTGAGGTCCAAGGGCATGGGCTGCTAGGCCCTGAACAGTCATGTCTAGGGAAGGTAACTGGAACGTGATTACTGATCAAGTCAGGAGCATGCATGTATTTGTTTCTTACTTTTTGCATGCATATAGAAATTCGTTAGATGTCCTCAGAGACACCTAAATTTTAATGGGGAAGAGGGAGAGGTTGGAAGTTTGGACTGGTAGGGAAAATGTTAATAATTCTGGGAATATTGGAGCTGATGCTCTGTTTTCTTCAGCCGACCTCCTGAGGAGCGGCCCCCAGGGCTTCCTTTACCTCCCCCTCCACCCAGCAGTTCTGCTGTCTTCCGCCTGGACCAAGTTATCCACAGCAACCCTGCTGGCATCCAACAGGCTCTGGCCCAACTCAGCAGCCGCCAAGGAAGTGCAGCTGCACCAGGGGGGCACCCAAGGCCCAAGCCTGGGCCTCCCCAAACCCCTCAAGGCCCCTCCCCTCGGCCCCCAACCCGATATGACCCTCAGAGAGCCACCAACAACAACAGCGTCAGTTCAGGTAAGCTGGAGCAGCTGTGGGTGGGAGCATCTCCATCCCCAGAGGTCAGGAGGCAGGGAGGAAGTCTGGCCTGGGGGCCCTGATGCTGGGTGTCTGCACTGAGCAAGGGTGGAAGGATTGGGAGGTGGCTGATGGGAAAAGCAAAGGTCAGTGATAGAGCAGATGCTGATGGATTTTCCCTTTTCCCTAGACCCCCACTTGGAGGAGCCAGGGCTGATGGTGAGGGGGGTGAATGGGACTCCCCGGGACTCTGCTGGGGTTAATTCCTTCCCCACAAAACGGCGGGAGCGGCCTTCCAGAAAACCAGAGCTGCTGCAGGAGGTGAGAGATTGGAGCTTGACGTTGTGCTTCATTGCTCTTACTCCTGAAGGTTCTTGTTACTTTTTTTCCATTTCCCTATTCTCATTATGTCCTCACTCCAGATTCTCAGTATTAATCACTGGTTGTCATCTTTTTTGCCCCATACTCGCCCAGCCTCTTCCAGTTCCCTGTTGCCAGTTTGTTAATGTTTTGTCTCTGGCCTTTCTCACTTTTAGGAATCTTTGCCACCTTCTCATAGCTCTGGATTCTTAGGCCCAAAGCCCGAGGGCTCAGGCCCTCAGGGAGAGTGCAGAGACACAGGCACAGAGGCCCTGACCCCTCACATCTGGAACCGTTTACATACTGGTGAGTAAGCCTGAGGAGGGGTGGGAAAGGCTATGTCAGAGTGCTGAGAGGGCAGGGTGGTCTCAGGACAGTCTCTCACCTCTGCTGTCTGGTGGTTTTCCTAGCCACTAGCCGGAAGAGTTACCGGCCTGGCTCCATGGAGCCCTGGATGGAACCCCTGAGCCCTTTTGAGGATGTGGCTGGAACTGAGGTTCGTCTGGGCTGGGATTCTTCCCCATCTGTTCTGTATTGTCTGGGGCTACCCCTGTGGTTCTTTCCTTTTTTCAGTTTGTGTGTTTATAAGCATCAGTGAGGTATTGGGGTGCTTTCTGCTGTGACTTAACTAACTGCTTCTCTACTCTTTGGTGCTTTCTGCCGTGACTTAACTGTTTCTCTACTCCTTTCAGATGAGTCAGTCTGACAGTGGGGTGGACCTGAGTGGGGACTCTCAGGTGTCATCAGGTCCCTGCAGCCAGCGAAGTTCCCCTGATGGAGGACTCAAGGGGACAGCAGAGGGGCCTCCCAAGCGGCCTGGAGGTCCCTCACCCCTGAATGCTGTTCCTGGTGAGGGTACCCCTGGCTCTGAACCCTCTGAACCTCCTAGGAGACGGCCACCTGCTCCCCATGATGGTGACAGAAAGGTAAAAGAGGAGAAAAGATAAGAGGAATGTTTCTGGGACTCTGACCTTGGCCATACGTTTGTCTCCTTCCCTGTGCTTGTGTGTTGTGGGCATTCCTTCATTTGGGCTTCCTTTTACTTCTCCAACCCAGGAGCTCCCCCGGGAGCAGCCTCTGCCCCCCGGCCCCATTGGCACTGAACGATTGCAGCGGACAGACCGAGGCCCAGAGCCTGGCTCCCTCCGGCCATCCCATCGACCTGGTCCCCCAGTCCAGTTTGGCACCAGTGACAAGGTATGGCATGGGCAGGATCTGAGTATCTCGAGGTGGGTGGAGAGAAGGGAAGGACTAGAGGTGGGATGTGGAGGATACACAACTTGAGTCACGGGACGGTCTTCCCTTGTCACTGCCACAGGACTCAGACCTGCGTTTAGTGGTTGGAGACAGTTTAAAAGCAGAGAAAGAGCTAACCGCCTCAGTCACTGAGGTGAGTGGAAGGATTTGGTGGAAAGACCTTCAGTTTCTGGAGAAAATAGCTGGGTGTGACCTGGATGTCTGGGAAGCTGATACTGCTCCTGATCAGGTTTCTTTACAGGCCATCCCCATATCCCGAGATTGGGAGCTGCTCCCCAGTTCTTCTGCTTCAGCTGAGCCACAATCGAAGAACCTGAGTTCTGGGCACTGTGGCCCAGAGCCCAGCTCCTCAGGCCAGCGCTTGTACCCTGAGGTCTTCTACGGCAGCCCTGGGCCTCCCAGTTCACAGGTAGGTCCTGCTTCCTGTCCCATGATCCCCCTTCTGCCTGCTGTCCCTCACAGCCCAGCCTTTTCAATTTGTGTAGTTATAAACCATCATTATTTGTGATTTCGTTTTTCTCCTTGCTTTTACCATAGTAGGTGGGGCGGGCAATCTTTTCTTGACCAGAAAAACTGGAGCTATTCCAGCCTTGCCCTCCCGCAGGTCTCAGGGGGAGCCATAGATTCTCAGTTACATCCCAACAATGGAGGCTTCCGCCCTGGGACACCCTCCCTTCACCCTTACAGGTAAGACTAGATGTCTTTTGATCTCAGAAGGGAGGAGGGAACTGTGTTTCCGTGGGAGGGAAGGGGAAGACCTGTTTCAGAGATACCAAAAGCTGGTAGACTTAGGTTAGAACAAATGAATAAAATGATTCTGGTTTCCTGACTCCTCCCCTGCACCTGAAATTTTTTAATTAATTAATTTGTTTGTCTTCCCTCTCCAGGTCACAGCCCCTGTACCTCCCCCCGGGCCCAGCGCCCCCCTCAGCACTGCTTTCTGGGGTAGCTGTCAAGGGCCAGTTTTTGGATTTCTCCGCACTGCAAGCAACAGAGCTGGGGAAGTTGCCAGCTGGAGGAATCCTGTACCCTCCACCTTCCTTCCTTTACTCTCCAGCTTTCTGCCCCAGCCCATTGCCCGATCCACCCTTGCTTCAGGTAAGAGGTGGGCAGGTGATGGGCTTCAGGAGTTGAAAGGGAGAGAATGCTTTTGGGAGATTTGACACCGGTCCCTGTGGTCCCTAACAGGTGCGCCAGGATCTGCCATCCCCCTCAGATTTTTATTCTACTCCTCTGCAACCTGGTGGCCAAAGTGGCTTCCTCCCCTCAGGGGCCCCTGCCCAGCAGGTACCTTTTGTCATGCTTTTTGCCCTTCATTCTATTTCTGTGACCAGCCTCTGGATTATTTGTTTGTCTTAACTATATTTCTGCTTTTCTGACATTTTTCCCTGCCACCCCACCCCCCATCCCCGGCCGTATTTCTTACCGTAGATGCTTCTACCCATGGTGGACTCACAGTTGCCTGTGGTGAACTTTGGCTCCCTGCCACCAGCGCCACCTCCTGCGCCACCACCCCTTTCTCTGTTACCTGTGGGCCCTGCTCTGCAGCCCCCCAGCCTGGCTGTGCGGCCCCCACCTGCTCCTGCTACTCGGGTGCTGCCTTCACCTGCCAGACCTTTCCCCGCTAGCTTGGGGCGAGCAGAGGTAAGGTACAGGAACTGAAGGGTTAGGGATCTCGCAAGAGCTAGGGGCAGGGGTTCAGAATCTGAAGAGGAACTGGGTTGAGAGGCAGGAGGCTCATGAGTTTTTTTCCTTCAGCTGCACCCAGTGGAACTAAAGCCGTTCCAGGATTATCGGAAACTGAGCAGCAACCTTGGGGGACCCGGGTCGTCTCGTACTCCCCCAGCTGGAAGGCAAGAAGAGGGAGTGGGGGTGCAGATTGCCCATCCTTAAGGGCTTGCTTTCTTAGGGGAACAGGGAGCAGGTGTCATGCTTACCTTAAACACTCTTCTTCCTGTAGGTCTTTCTCTGGCCTGAATTCCCGTATCAAGGCCCCGCCTTCTACTTATAGCGGTGTCTTCCGCACCCAGCGCATCGACCTCTACCAGCAGGTGAAGGGAGAGACCCCTGTGCCCCCAAGTCAAAATCCAAGAGTTACCACTTGAGTTCCTGTCTGTCCATCCTTGGCTTCCCAGTATGACTTACCCTTGCCTGTGTACTGTTCCCTAGGCCTCCCCACCAGATGCCCTGCGCTGGATGCCGAAGCCCTGGGAGCGGGCAGGGCCACCTTCCCAAGAGGGGCCTTCCCGACGGGCAGAGGAGCCTGGGTCCCGAGGAGACAAGGAGCCTGGGTTGCCCCCACCCCGCTGAGGGAGTTCCCCTTGCCCCCTACCCCCCGGGGCTTGTATATAGATTATAAATATATAAGGGGGAAAGGGGTGGGTGGGGAGGGGTTGTGGGGCTGGGGCCTCACTTCCCCTCCACCCCCCTCCTCTGGTCCCCTGTCCCTGGGGCCGTTTGTTAAAAAAGAATAATAAAAGGATTAAAAAAATTTTCTGTAATGATTTTGGGGATGGGTTGGTTGTTTGCAGTCTCGTAGCAGTACAGTGCCCAGGGATCTGTGGAGTGGTTTTAGGAAATTTAATCCCGATGATCTGTTGTAATAAGCTACCTCAAAGTTTGACCACTCAATTACATATTTAAGTCTCATGGGCTGGGAGTTAAGAGCTGGCCTCATCTGGCCAAATCCATTTCTGGGCCAGTGTGTGAGGTCTGTTGGCTTCCAGCACGTTCAAGCACATGAACAGGAGGCCCATCAAACCTGGGATGAGTGCCACCACTGTCAGACTTCGCTAGTCATGCTAAGACTGTATTTCAGGTCTGCAGTTGCCTGGAGATTGAATGTTTTTTTTACCAGATAGTTTGAGAGCCCAATGCTAGCCTAGAAATAGGTTTTGTCCATCTCTGAACTTTCATTTACATGTAAGATGCTTGTGTGTGCTCGCCGTCACCAGGCTTCATTTCAGCATTGTGCCACATGAATAGTGAAACGTAGTGCACGGCTGCTTGCCAGGAAGGTTAAAAGCTGTCTTCTATTGCTGGGTTCCTAGGGACTATTCATTTTAAACAAGCTCAAGGAAGACTGAAAGTACTTAGACTTAAGAAAGACAACTTAGAGACAAAAGAGCCAGGAAAATCTGACTTTTATTTCTTAAATACTGTGAAGGAAGATGGGGGAAATGGTTCCCTGGTGAGGGAGGGCCATAGGGCAAAGAGCTAGGGATCATCGGCAAAGGCCCGGTGGGCATTAGGGAAGCGCTGGGGACTGTAGTTGGGGTCTTCCTGCAGTCGCTTTTGTATATCAGCCCGGAGCTAGAGAGAGAGAGAGCAAGCAGGTTGGAGAGGCACCAGCCAAGGCCCTAGGATCCCAGCAAGCACGCAAGGCCATCCCTTAGGAGCTAGCATTTCCCACCAGCCACACTGTGGGGAGCCCGATAATGGCGTCACTGAGCCTTCCCAGATGCCACTAGGAAGAAAATCTTTAGAAAACACCAAGTTGTAGCCCCAAACTGACCAGTGAGTCTCTGGAGGGATCAGAGAAGAGGGGCCCTAACCCGACCCCTCCCACTAGACCATCCCTATTCTGCTTCAAGGTGGGGGCACCTGCTGCCTGTAGCTCTCCTGAACCTCTGGTGCCTCCAGGTCCCGGCTCAGGCTCTCGGGGCTCGTCAGGGGCCGAGCTCCGGCTGCCTTAGCTGCCCGGCTCACGGCCTCTGAGAGAAGCAGCTGGGGGCCCTCACCCTGCATCGTCTGGGGGACGGGATCGGGAGGGAAAAGAGGATCAACGTCAGATCCAGTGCCACCGCCCAGCTCACCTTTTCCAGGAGCCAACCACTGAGTTTCTAGGCTACTGGAGAAAAGGGAACTGGCCCGCGGGTGATTCTGACTGCAGCGATGCCTTCCTAGTTTTATCTGGCTCTGGCTAAGAGCGCACTGCATGCGCTGGACTTGCTCTTCAAAACACGAGGGGCAGGATGAGTCGAGCCATCCAACACTCAGAGCTAGTCAGTCCGCGAGAGGAAGCCCACCTTGAGGGAACAGGCCCCAGCCACACGGGAGTCAGGTGGCCAGAGGAGGACAGCACTACTGGCATGTGCTAGCGTGAGGTGTGCTGCCGCCACTGTGAGCAAGTCAAATTCCAGGAAGGCTTCCTCGTCCACTCAGCAAATAGGACAGGAATAGGAAGAATTCCTTCCAGCTCTAACTAGTCTGATTCTGAACACGACAGGGGAACTGGGATAGAGAGAGATCCTCATGGAAGAGGTAGACCAACCTTACGTCTCTTGGCAGGCATACCACTGAGGTAGGCATCGCTCAGGGGGGGCTGCGGCTTCACCTTCCGCTGGCTCTGAATGTCCTGCTGGATAATCGGAACCCACTCCTGGGGAGGGAGAAGGTAATGAGGAACTGGCACAACTTCTGCCTGCCCTTGGCCTCCCAGCTCACCTCCTGACACTTACTGGGGGGACTGCAGCTGCCCAAGGCTCTGTCTCAGCTGAAGCTCCATCCTGCTCGTCACGGGAGCCGCCACCCTCAGGAGCAGGAGGTGGCCCTCGGGACATGGCCTCTTCTGCCGTAGTGCCCGGGGCCGGGGAAGCATTCTCCCGCTGCGGTTCAGCAGGAAGATGCAGGCTTCAGCATCCCTAGCCTCCAGCCCTTCCACCTGCAGCCCTCCTCTCCCCATTATCTGGCCCCTTGACCTCTCCCTGGTACCTGAGGCTCAGGGGAAGTTCTTTCTGATCCCTGAACTTCCATTGGCTCCTCAGGAAGGGGCTATGAAATTGGGCAGAGAAGGAGAACACAAAAGGCCCTCTCAGGCTTCTCTAGTTCCCTCAAGTCCCCTGACCCCCTAGCCCATCGGGGCCCTTACCTGGGGGGGATCACCGACCCTGCGAACGTATCTGAGGATGGCATCAGGGCCCACGGGCATGTGCTCCAGAACCACCTGAAGCCTCAGTCCCATCATAGTGGTCAGCCAGCTCACCAAGGATGGGTTCACCCCACGAGACATGCGACGCTGAGGGCAGAAAGCAGCCTTGGAACACAACATCTTCAACCCACTTTTGAAAGGCATCAAAGAGTAAAGGATGACAATTCAGAGAAAAAAAAACAAAAGACCTGCAGGATAGCAGAGAGAATAGAACTCTAAGAAAGTAAAAGGCTGAAGATGGGGGGCTGGGTGGTGCTTACAATTCGGCCATTGATGACTGCAGCCAGTTCCATCTGCTGTCCCCCCAAGCAGTGCAGGTTGAGGGCCAGGCATTCAAACAGGCCCTGGTTACACAGCTCCAGCAAACGGGCCCCAAATCCACTGTCTGTGGGCAAGATGCAAGGAGGGGATGCTAGCACCCAGCAGCCCTTGTGCCTCTGACACCCCTGATGTCCACGACCCCGCGTGCCTGCCCCTGACCTGTGCAGTGCAGCACGTGAGCAGCAATGCTGTTGAACTGCTCTTGGAGAAACTCCAGGTTTGTCCGGATGATGTCCACGCCAGGCTGAACCTGCACCAGAGACTGAGAAACGAGACACACAAAGACAGCCCAAATCAGGAACCCGGCGGAACTAGGGATCAAGGAGGCAGGAGGAACAGCAGCTACCCTGACAACACCCGGGAGACAAGGGGACGGGGAAGGGCTACTCACAAAACTCTCCCGCACATATTCTTCCAGCCCCGTGATCAACGTGTGGGTTGCCGTCTGTGTGAGAAACAGCACAAGTTTAGAGCCAAGCTCCAGCCCTCAAGACACTGCCCTCCCCTCCACCTCTAGTAAGTCCAGGGCCTTGGGCCGGAGCAATCGCTGCTTTAGGGGATAAAGTCAGAAAAAGGAATGGAAGCTGAGCAAGAGCTAGAGCTCCGGGGCCCAGGGTCTTCATTTACCCGTATGTTACCAGGCGTGGGCTCCTGGCCACCCAAGTAGTGCTGGTGGAAAAAGGATCGCAGCTGGGGCTGGAGCCGTTGCAGTGGCTGGAAATGGCCATGAAGAAGCATCACCACGTCCACCATGGAAAAGTTCTGGCACAGAAGAGAGAGCAGGGCCCCAAAGAATCCTGGGAATAGGAGCCGAAGTCAGCAGTGGCCTTTACCACCTGGCCTGCCCACCCACCGCCAGCCTGTCAGCCTCATCCCACCTCAGCCACACCCCTTGACAGAGGCCGTCGACCTGCCCCTCCCTGGAGAAGGCCAAGGCACCCCCGGCTTGCTCACCGAGGGCCCCATCAGCCCCAGGCTCGAAGATGTTGCTGGATCCACTGAGGCGCTGTATGAAAGCAGCGATACTCTCACTGCTGCCAGCCCGGGCCCCCAGGGAGCCCAGCAGGGAGTTCAGAACACCCTGCACCACGGAGGTAAAAAACTCCGGTGAAAGGCTCTCAAGACCCAGGCCTCCAGGACTCCCTGCGCCACCAGAAGGGGACCCCGGTGGGGGCATGGTCTGCTGCTCGGGGGCCGGGGGTGGGGGCGGGGGTGGTGGAGGGGGTGGAGGCGCCGTCTGTGTTGCCTGGCAGACAGAGGAGGAACACACAACAGAAGACAAGGTGAGAATGGGAACAAGGCACCAGTAAGGCACACACCAAAAGGAGCCTGGAAGATGGAGAGCTCCGCTCTGGTCTTTACTCCCAGAAGCAGAACAAGCACGTGTGGTCAGGCAGCAGACGCAGGCGGAGCGCTAGCCCCTCTCCTGCTGAACGGGTTAAGTACGAAAGCAGCCTTCACAGCCCTGTCTTCCTCTTCCAAACGGGGGGCAAGGATCAGAGTCAAGGAAGTCCCAGGGCTCCCTCCCACCTACAGGCCCCCAGAGATGGGAGCCCAGCAGCAATATCACAGCAACAAGATGCCGGTGCCTAGCTGGGCTCAGGGAAAGGGAGGGTGAGCCGAAGAGCAAGCCAGCCACTCACCTGCAGAAAGTCAGTCATGCCCTGCAGAAAGGCGGGGACGCCAGGCATCGCCACGGTGATGGTGGGAGAAGCCATGCCAGACCCTCCGGCCCCAGGCCCCGCCGGCCCCAGCAGGTTCCCCAGGAGCTGAGAGAACTGCAGGTCAGCCGTGGAGGGCTGAGGGGGTGGAGGCTGGGCGGGCCCCCCAGGAGCAGGGCCGGCTGTGGTAGCAGTGTTGGTGGTGCCGGCACTAGCTGAAGCAGTGGCGGGGGCGGGAGGCGGAGCCATTCCTGGAGTCCCCTGAGCTAGAGAGACCAAAAGAGAAAAGCTAAACTCTAAGGAAAAACGAAGACACCACAGCACTGCTATTCCGGCCTCCCCAGCACAAAAGCAAAGACAAAGGACCTATGCAGAGATCAGGGAAGTACCCATGAGACCAGGAGAGGAGCACCAGCCTCCAGAGCTGTGGCCATCCCTTCGCTGGGGGGCGGTGAGGAACAAGGACTCACCCACAAGAACAGGCTGCATCAGAAGCTGCCCCACAAGTCCGCTCACCATCTGGGCCAAAGAGGCATTTGTACCCAGCCCGGCCCCCTGCTGAATAGAGAGAGGGGAGGCTTTCAGTCCTGCCCTATCCATTCCCCACCAGAGGATTCTCTCCCCAGACTCTCCCCCACCAGAACTCCTGCACCCTTACTCACTAGAGTACCCGAGACAGGGGGCCCCCCAGGATGGGAAGGCCGAGCCTGTGGAGGGGTGGGCCGGGCAATCACCACCCGGGTCGGAGCTGTCGGAAAGCCTGGCACCTGCTGTCCTATGGGTGGCAGAGGGGAGAGACCAAAGAGGGCTGAGGGCTGGGCCCCGGCCCGCCATCCAGCAGCACCCACCACCGTGGACCCTTCCCCACCTCCCAAGCTTCCCCTTTTGGGTCATTACCTGCGGCCGCGGAGGCAACAGCTGCCACCATGGCCTGATGAGTGATCTGGTGGGCGACGGCGTGCATGAACTCAGGGGGCAGGGAGGGCAGCTGGATGAGGGTGGAGCCTGGGGGGCGGGTCTGATGTAACCTTGAACCTGGACCCCCTTCAACCCACCCACTCGGCCCTACCCCTTCTCTACCCAGAGCTCAGCCTGCTCTGATGCCCTTACTCTTACCCAGGGTCTGGCCATGACCAGGGGGTCCTAGGGGGCCAGTGGGAGCACTCGGAACTCCACCGGGCTGTGTGCCAGAATCTGGGCAGGGAGACAGAGAGAGTGGCCCTGAGACAGGTGGGGCTGAGGCCTAACTGTACCCTCCTGAGATCAGCATCCTTCGGGCCCCACCCCCCACCAGAAAGCCTGCCTTTCCCTCCATCTGGACAGGGAGGAGGCACTCCCTTCGCCACGCACACAAATCTGCAAGGACTAGTCCCTCCTCCCCAAACGAGCGGACTAACGCTTCTGCCCCCGCTCCTCTGCTCCAGCAGCCGGCCGTGGCCTCCCCTGTCCGCATCCTCACTCCCTCACACCCCCATGCCAACCCATGTCCCGTGTCCCGTGTCGCGTACAGCTCTGCTCTACCAACGACTGGCCCTAACTCACCTTGGATGTTCATGTGCATCATAACCACGGGTTCCACGCTCTGGTGGGAAATCCGGATGACCCTCGGGTGGCTGGTGGTCGGTGGGGGAGCTGGCCCTGGCGGGGGAACCCCCTCGGTGGAGGACTCAACAGTGGTAGAAGTGGGAGCCAGGGATGAGGCCTGCCCAGGACCAGGGGGAGCTGCCTCCGCATTGGCAGCCGGGGGGGGCCGAGTCCCATTCCCCGTCATGGTCACAGTGGTTCCCACGTTGATCTGGAGGAGATGGATAAGGCAGGAGTGAGGAAAACAAGAGCCTAACCAAGGGCACCCGAGACAGACTTCTCCAACCTCTCCATTTTCCATCCCTTTGTATTTCCAAAGTCCCTACCCCTGTCACTTCAAGCCTGATAGCTACTCTGGGTCGTTCCACCAATAGCCATGCATTGTCCATCCCTCCAGTCTCACCCAACCCACCTGAATGGGGATGGCTGCCTGCTGGAGCACCATGGGAGTGGTGTAGTGCGACATGGGACGGACCACGTGCAGGTGTCGCGGGGGCGCACAGGCCAGATTGCAGCGCAGGTCCGACAGCGCCACAAAGGTGTTGCCCAGCAGCCGCAGGCTCTCCCCTACCAAGTTAATCAAGCGCTGATCCTCTTCGCGCCCCTCTTGCTGTTCCCCCGGGCCAAGCACAAAAGAAAAATTTATTAGGCTGAAATGAACCTCAGTAACAAAAACAGTAACACCCCTGAAGAACAACATGCTCTCTACACCTTTGGGCACAGCCTGGGAAGCTTCTGGGTGGGCCCAGTCTCGGCAAATGATTTCTATTTCACATATACAAAAAGTTTGCTAGATGATCAGCACGTCATCACCTACTCCTCTCCCTCACTCTACATAAGCTTCCAAACTCCCTCTACGTGAGCTTCCTGAGTAACTCGCTCAAAGAACTGAGAAATAAAAACATTAGACATCCCCAAGATTATCAACTTCCCTAAAAGGGAAAAAAGGTCACTTACTTCCGTGTCTACAAAAAAACCCGTTTTGTCGCAGACAATGTCATTTTTGGGGGGAAAAGCGTTATCTGCATTTCAGCCCGTTCCACATGGGACCCAATGGGGGTGAGGGGGCAGGTGGTGCTCACGTTGTTGTTGTAGTCCGTGGTGGCAGCGGCGCCCAGAACCTCGTAGTAGCGCTGCAGGAAGGGCTGAAGGCGGCTCTCCAGCCGCTGGAGCTCCTGGAGCACTTCAACATACTCCGCCGGGGAAGGATGGCTGTGGGCGACCCTGAGAGAGTGAGCTGAGGCCTTCCTCGGATCCCCAGCCTCCCAGCTGACCTAGACTATGCTGCCCTCTCTCTCTGCAGCCTCCCACACCCCTGGCTCAATCCCTTCCAGGACCAGCAGAACATCCACCCTTCACCTGCACCCACAGTGAGACAAGGAGAAGAAAACAATTGCTTCTGCCTTCCCCACCACATGACCCCATCCCTATGATGGCAAGGAACAAACTTTGAAGGAAGAAACGCTGCCTGTGTGAACTCAGAGAAGAGAGTCTTGATTGGGCTCAGGAACCACCACCTAGATTCGTTGCCCCAAGGATAGCAGTGCTTCTGGCTCAAATGCCAGCCCCAACCCCACTCAGGTGGTCCAGAGCCTCTCTCTGCCCCTCTACGCTAACCCTACAGGTAACACTGCCCGGTGGTCCCCCCCTTCTCCCATCAGACCAGACCTTCCCGGCTCTCATCCTTCACTGAGGACCCCCCACCCCCCTCCCAAAGGATCCCTTCAAGGTTCTCACTTGGGTGCATTTGTCTCTGGGGCAGGCGTTGGGCCCACAGGGGCTGGGCCAGAAGGGGTGAGTTCTGGGCTCTGGGCTGGGGCACGCTCCTCCACTTCTTCCGCCTCCATGGGCTCCCGAGGAGGCACTTCACTTTCAACTGGTTCTGATGTTTGAGAGCTCAAGGCTCCAGGCTCCGGGACCACAGTCGGCGTCTGTGGGGGTGGCTGACTGTGCTGTGCTTGGGGTCCCCCTCGACACTGAAGGGGAGAGATTCAGGATACCAAAGGCAGGATGAGACTGCCACAGATTACTCAGTCAACAGAGAACAAGTTGCAGAAGGAGCTCTAACTAGGCTCCCTGAAAGCAGGGCTTTGCACCTATCTCTTTGACCCTCCAGCAACCAGCACAAAACTTAACAAGACGCATAATAAACTATAATACTTGAGAGTTACTAACAGAAAAGAGAAACGATGGTTCCCTAAACCTCCACGAGGAAAATTTAAAAAAAAAAAAAAAAAATCACACGCTACAGTCACAACACAAACTAATGAAACTGGGACATCTCAGCATCAAATATAGTAATTAAAAAACTAAAAAAGCATGAACTGTTTTCTGTAATTGAAAAAAGATGCCACAAGAGTTATCTACTAAGTCTGCAACACACTTTCCAAATACCAGGCACCCAAAGGTTTGGCAGGGACAAGATAGCCCAACAAAGATACTTTTTCTGCCCCCAAAGAGTGAAGACTGCAGAGAAGAGACCAGATTAGGCAGGAAGAATCCAGCTGATCTGGCCAGTCACGCCTTCGCTGCCAGACAGACACAGAACGGTAAGGGAGAATGAAGAGACAGACCAACCCTAGCCAGCCTTGCCCACTGACCTCCATCCGGGATAGTAAGGTCTGTATATCCCTGATCATGTGCTGAGCCATCACCAGCCGTACTCGGGGCTCACTCTATACAGTAAGAAAAATAAAATAAGGGTACGTCTGAGATAGAGGCATGAACTCTACCACCCACTGAACCAGGACCCAGCCAGCTCCTCAGCCAGGTCCTCCCCCAACCTTATGGCCTCCTTCTCCCAGATCCCCTTCCCTGACCCTCCCAGGCCCGTGATACCTGAATCGGGGCCTGTTCCATGTTGATGTGAACATCCACAGCAGAGCCGTCACTCTGGGAAAAGGGTAAGGGAAGTTGCTCTGGGAGAAGCCAAATACTAAGGCCCCCACACCTCCAACTCATTCTTTGGAGCCCCACCCTTTTTCTCAGACTGAGGCCATATCAGACCTCAGGAACCTGGAAACCTAATCTAAACACCGAGACTCCTGTCTTATGAGCTCTCTGCTATTACCAAAACCAAACCACCCTTCCCCACAAAAACTGGCCTAAGTGGAACACAAGCTTACAGGAAGGTTGAAGGTTCCAACCATGACATAGCTGTTGGCATTCCGGTCATGAACAGAGGCCCCAGGCCCCCGTGTACCAGGTGGGGGTCCTCCACCATGGGTGGCTGAGGCAGAACCTATCCCAGAAGATGCCCCAGAAGGGAGCTGAGTCTGAGGAGGAGCCCGTTCCACAAGGTGAATAACCTTTCCCCCAACATCTGCAGAAAAAAAAGATACACACCAAGGCATTATACGATCAGGTAAGCCCAAAGCCTCAGCTCATCCCTCAACCTCTGAACTGCCTTCCCCAAACTCTTACTGTATTCCTGGAGCTTCTTATCATCCTGCAGAACTCGTCCCTGATAAATGAGCCGTTGTTTCTCGGAGGGAATGCTGACAGAGGCAGCAATGTGCTCTTTAAACTCCTTTACATTCATCTACAAGGGAAAGACACCAAAAACCACCAGTGAATGTAGGAAAATGGAAAGGACAGAGGGGGACAACTGAGTTTTGGGAGTGAGGGGTAAAAACCACTCAATCATAACATCACTATCCATTTATCTTGACTGTGAGGTAATTATTGTGCAAAGCCCCAAACTAAGACATGTTAACACCCGTCAAAACAGACAATAAACATTAAAAACTTCAGGTTATGTGCCCACAAGAAAATTATGTGGCTGAGAAACAGAAAAGCTAACTGACATTCCCTTCTCTCCCTGGCTCCCAAAGGAATGTGTGTCTACAGATACCAGTGACCCTCCCCAAACACAAAATGATACAACTCTGCAATCTCAAAGAGAAATGCAATGACAAGGAAGGGGGGAGCAAAAAAATCAAGTTAAGGAAAGAAGACTTAACCGAGCAGAAAAAGAATAAACACTTTCCTAACTGGACAAGTGAGTCTTCAGAAAATATCAGACTATTTATATACAACTAATCACAAAAACCCAAACGGTTTTTTTGTATACATTTTAAAAGCTATGGACCAACCCTTCAAGATTCTGTCTCCAAGTATCACAGGAATTAATGGCACAAACAGCTTTTAATGTGTCTGGCATTAAAATCAAAAGATTCAAATTATGCCACAGATACTAGTAATTCCACTCAACAGTCTGTTAGGGATCTACCTGAACTATGGGCTCTGATTTCTAGCCATTAAAAACATAATACAGACCTGACCGATTTTTGTTTTTAAGACTTGAATTTTGGATCTCTGTTTCCCTTCCCAAAGGCAGGAGCCATGTCTGTCCCTTTGGGCTGGGGTTCACTCAGGCTGATGGCATACAGATTCCTCCTTCCTCCATATTTCCCCTGTGCTGAGTTCTATCAAGGTGGAAAAAGGCAGAACAAAATCTGCCTCATTCAACAGAAGCCATACCTTCTCACTCAACAAGAAACACCAGAAATTGTCCTAAGATATGAACAAAGGAACCAATGAAAGAAGATTCAAGGACCAAAAAATCAGGCTCTTCTCTCAGGATAAGAGGCCTGTAAGAGGAAGAGTTAATGGGTGTCTTCCAGAAGTGCTGGGGTCTCACCTGGGCCCCCACAATAAAGGTCCGAGTCTGAGAGTCCAAGGTCTTCACCAGCACCTCCAGGCTGTCAGGTTCCTCCATACTGGTGGTGGTACTGGTACTATCACTGGGCTCCATGGCCGACAGCTCCCTAAGGAAGAATAGAGGGAGGGAGGCCTGCTGTCGCCCAAAGCAGATTTTATACACCCGGAAGCCTCTCCAGTCTGAGTCTCCGCCCTAATACCTAAAGAGTTTCTCCCACACAAGCACACACACTCACACCCGCCCCCATCCCCCTTCTGATTCCGGGGCACGGGGAGAGAAACACAAAGGGCAGGAGACCGACGGCACAGGGAGCTGGAGGACGGGAAGATGGGAGGGGCTCCACAATGCCAATCACAATAAGGGAGGGCCAGTCAGGCTAGACAGCCGGGAAAGTAGGAAACAGGAGACCAGTGTCATCACCAGTCGCGATACCACAAAGGCCCCAAAGGTCGGCAAACCCTGGGGAGCACACGAGAGCGGAAGATCGCGCCAGAGTCTGCGGAGACAGTGGTTTCGCGCACGCGCGCCACGCCACGCCACGCCCATCGAACCCGCCTAAGTCACGACAGACCCGAGATGACGGACACTCACGGGGGGCCAGACTGGCTAGCTGCCCCCCTCTTCCGCCTTCCCTCGATGCTCCAGCAGAGCGGCACAACCAACACACACCAAACACACACTAGACACACAGACACACACATACAAACATACACACCCCACCACTACCAACACCACCACCTCGGGCTCCGCCCCCGAGTTCCCCACGGTACCGTCACTTCCGGTCTCCCCCAACTTGCCACCGATGGCCACTTCCGTTTCCCCGATAGTATTTGGGGATCGCTAGGCGGTACTTCCGGCTCCCCCCAGGTCCCCAAGCTTAACTTTTGTGGGGCACGATGGGGAAGTTCACGGCCCCAAACAGTGAATTCCTTGGGGCAAGACGGGCCGGGGCCGGCCGGGATGGGAGGGAGCCGAGCACCCCGAGGAGCCGCCACCACCGTCGCCCGGGGGACCGTACTGCGCCTGCGTCCGTCGCAGTACGCATGCGTACACTCTTAGGCACCTCCCCACCCTCGCTAACGCTGTTCATTTTTTCTGTGCACGCGCTTGAGCCTTGGGAGGTTGGGGTGGCTACTATAAATGCCTGAAAGTAATTACCAGATGAGATGCTATTCTTCGAGAGGCTTTGGACAGTTGTGTGCCTCTTGGGAGTTTGGGGACTGGGGATTGTGCCTCATGAATCTATGTTAAAGTCTTGGCCAGCAGACAATTTGAGGCGGCACTGTGCTGGCCTCCTAAAATTCTGTCATCTCACTCCGGCAATCGCGGCGCTACTCCTTCCGCGCCTCCGGAAGTCATCGTTTCTTTAGGCGGTTGGAGGCGGCTCGCGTGCGATCGCGTGGTTGGGGCTGACCTCGGTGCTGCCTGGTGGGCGTTCGGCGGGGTGGGCGCCATATTCCTCGCCGGCGGTGTGCAGCCGGGAGGACACGTCATGTTCTGGAGCAGTTGAGGATTTACTGCTTTTCAGGACTTTCGTCAGAAAGGGCGCCTCCAAGTTTGGGAATTGGGAGCGAATGGAGTCAGACTGGACCGAAAGCCAAGACTTCGATTCTGGGATATTGAAGGGGCCGTCGAAGGGCTGGCGCAGGCTGCAGTGGATGGGCAGACTTGGCAGTCGGCACCCCACCCCCGCCCTCGGGCATGGCCCCTGGCCCCGCAGCGCTTCGATTTAGACACGCCGCGTTGCTGCTGCCGGCCTGGCTGCCTCGGGTGTCCACAGCCTTTCTGGAATTGGTAGTTTCTACCCAGGTCCCAGTACCGTTTCAGTTAAGAGTTCTAATAAACACCTGTTCAGCGAGCACTTGGTGTGTGCCAGCCAATTTGCTCAGGATTTTTCGTATTGTCCCATGTAAAAGCCTTTCAACGCCTGAGATAGTTACTACAACTTACAGGGGAGCACACTTAGGTGAATGTAAGTGGCAGACCTGACAAGTCCAGGCTTACCAGACCGTAGGTCAAGCACTTCTACTTTACTGCCCCAATAAATTGTTGTATTATATTTGCTTCTTACTATAAAAAGTGGCAAACATTACCTCCAAATGTTATAATGGGCTCTCATATACCCGTCACCCAGTTGATTCTTTTCAACTAAATCGCAAGCCCACAGCAAGCCTCAACTCTTAGAAATTTTTTGGCATTGTGTGGCTTATACATAACCTGTTGAGGAAGCCCCATCTTTTATGGCATTAATTGATCCACCCACTTGGCACTATCCAATGAGTGCCTCTTGACAATTCTTTCCGTACTATTAGTTGAGAACCTATAGCCCATCAGAAACTGTAATAGGTGCCTTTACAAACATTAATTATAGCGAATATTTATTTTGGAATTAACCATGTGCAGGCCTTTGCTAAGGGCTTTACATGCATCATCTCTTTTAATCCTATGAGACTGATGATTTGGTCATCTTACAAGTGAAAAAAAAAAAAAAAAAACAGGCATAGAGATTAAGAAAATTGTCCAAGATCTAACAAATAGTGGAGTTAGGGTTTGCACCCATTCTGTCTAACACCAATATCTATCCTCTTAACCCTTATGTGACGTAGCCTCTTCTTCTAGTAATAAATGTTGCATGAAGGAGCTCGCATCAGTGAACTTTTCTCAGGGGTGTACATACTGTTCCCCTAATTACAAACTTCAGAGAGAAGGCCTCCCATCCACCAGGTCCCAGCACCTGGTTCATACCTGTTCTAAATAACTTACCAGGCTGTGTACTGCAATGATTTGTTTCGTTTACACAGCTAGTATTTTTTTTTTCTGCTCTCAAGGCCAGGAACTATGTCATTCATTTTTATGTCTCTAGGGCTTAGCTGGGCAAACAGCTGGGACTCATAACAGTTTGCTAGTGAATGAATGAAAGAATCAGTTCACCTCTCTTCAGTGCTATACAACAGAACAAATATCCAGCTCAGATACTGGCTGAAAGACCACAGGCTTCTACCTAGAGGACTCAGCTCTCATAATTCCTGAGACACCCTGGACATGCCAGGGTATATTATGGAGTGTGATGGCATCTAGAAGAGGGGGAGGAAGGCCCAACACTGTGGGTAATCCAGACTTGGGCTGGAAAACAAGGTTGAAGTTACTCATTAGCAGGTGAAAGGGTCAAGGGTCAAGGCAAGGGGGCTGGAAGCAGAGTGGACTGAATAACTAGCAGGGGGAGAGAGAGCAGTTAAGGCACTGGCCACTTCACGAACAGCACCAGCTCCCTCCTGCCTGAAGATGTTCCACCAAATATGGGCAGCTCTGCTCTACCTCTGTGGTATTCTCCTTAACTCCATCTACCAGTGCCCTGAGTACAGTCAACTGACAACGCAGGGAGTGGATGGGAAAGAGGTATGGACTGAGAATGGGGGAAGCCGATGGTGGGGGCTCTGAGGGACTTGGGTGGGTTGCCTAGGATGACCAGAACCACACTGGGAAAGGAAGGGAGAAAGGGTGTATCACAATAACGAATGTGAGAACAAGTTAAAAAAAAAAAAAAAATATATATATATATATATATATATATATATTTATTTATTAGTACCATGGCCATCAATGTGGAGACATGGTAGAATTGGGAGGTGGGTGGTTACTCAGGGGCCACAAAGGAAAAGTCATTTAATGACTTCCTGTCATAACCCAGCACCTCGTTGGGAAAAAGCAGCTGCCACTCCACTGCTAAGTCCTGCCGTCTTAAGAGTGATGATGAAGAGGTTGAATGGGCCCTGTAGTGGGGACCCACCCTCTACTGATCCCCTCGTTCTCTGCAGTTCCCAGAACCACACCTGGGCAGGTGGTACTTTATCGCAGGGGCAGCTCCCACCAAGGAGGAGTTGATGACTTTTGACGCTGTGGACAACATTGTCTTCAACATGGCTACAGGCTCTGCCCCCACGAAGCTCCAGCTTCGCGCTACCATCCGCATGTGAGTGGTGAGGAGTCAGAGGCACCAGGAGTAGCAGTCTCTGCCCAGAAAATGAGGGCCCACACACAAAGAGCTAGGTTCTTTGGGATAGCCACTATTTTTGGGATAGCCACTAGGTTCTTTGGGATAGCCACTATTTTAAGAGAACTCAAAAGTTCTCTTAGTTTCCCTCTGAAGAGAGATGGGCCTAACCAACTGTCCCTTGGTAGCCTGAAACCCAAGGGGACCCAGACTTCAAAGAGAAATAAGATGGAATAAACAGAGGCTGGTACTGTGTGGCTGGGGTGTCACTCAGTCTTTCGTCCTTGCCACCACTTCTGCAGGAAAAATGGACTCTGTGTGCCCCGGAAATGGATCTACCACCTGACTGAGGAGAGCACAGATCTTAGAACTGAAGGTTGGTTCTCTCCAGCCCTCACCCTCCCCAAGTCCCCTGGGCTTGCTTGTTTTTGCCTCTCTGTCCTCACACTCTCCACCAAACCCCCGCCCCAACAGGCCGCCCTGACATGAAGACCAAGCTCTTCTCCAGCTCATGCCCTGGTGGAATCATGCTGAAAGAGTCAGGCCAGGGTTACCAGCGCTTTCTCCTCTACAGTGAGTGGGGATGCCAGGCAGGAAGGGTTGGAGAGAAACAACGGGAGGGCAGGAGAGCCTCTCACTCTGGGCCCTATGATATCATCCCAGGAGGGGCTAGGTGCCGTCCTTACCAGGGAGGTATTGAGAATCTGGGACTTTGATGGGCCTGGCCCTGCCCTGCTCTTCCAGGTCGCTCACCACACCCTCCTGAGAAGTGTGTGAAGGAATTCCAGTCCCTGACCTCCTGCCTGGACTTCAGGACCTTCTTACAGACTCCCAGGAATCAAGGTGAGGGGGTAAAGTCCCACAGAAGAGGACTAGGACTCACCAAGTCTTCTGCAGGTGCCGGATGAAAGGGACTCAAGTGATGTCACTGGAGGACATGGTCAAAGGCTGACATCATTAGAGTGGCTGTACTGACACATCCATTTGTGTCATAGGCTGTGATGGCACCAGAAGGATGTGGCCAAGAGCTGTGGTGTTGGTGTCACCTGAGGGAGCCAGGATGGGCTCTGGGCTACTCAAAAGAGAGGTTTCTTGAGTTTCCGGTGGATAAAAGGGGCAGGGGGAGAGACACATAGGGGAAAGGGCTTCAGGGACCCCTTCTTTGATGCGGGGAAAAGCAGGAATGCATTCTCCTCCACCCCATTACCACCAACCTTTTCTCCCTGGAGTTCTTTCCTTTCCATCCTCTTCTTTTCTCCCTCCTCCCACCAGAGGCCTGCGAGCTGTCCAGTAACTGACCTGTGGCTTCATCTGTGCCCCAGATCGATATGGTGGGAGCTGCAATTGTGCTGTGGGGAGGAGAAACTGGAGACTCCCAGCTCCCTTTCAAGAGTAATAAAGATGATTTTTCAATCCTCATCTCATTTTGGGCTTGTCTCCAGAAAGCAATCCCCCCCATCTCCATTTCAGTACTCCCCCTGGACCTTCTACCACCTAAACCCCCAGCTGGCCGGCATCAGGAAGGACACTAAGTGATGGTAACTCTCTTTGTAGTGGTATATTTAGGATTTGGTGTGATTACAGTTGTTTATTGCTGAGTGTGCAAACCCCTAACCTGAGAGAACTCTAAGCTCCAGTGCTTCCCCATACTGCCTGTCTGAGCTGCCAACCCCTCTGAATTGGCCCTCCTACCAATACTGCCTGCACCATCCCCACCTTCCCCTGGCTCCTGGGACCACCCAGATCCTTCCTGCAGGCCCCTGTCACTGTTGGCTCTTATCCACACCCCTTAATCCACCCACCTCACAGTCCCATTCTTCCTTAGGTGGCTCAGATCCTAGGATCCAAGGGCTCCCTTCGGTCTCCAACCACCCTCTAACCCTAGTTAGAAGCCTGTCTGTCCTGTCTCTGGTCTCTTCCACCCCTGGGTAATTTTGAAAGGTAAAGAGGACTCTTTAGTCTTTATTGTTCACCACCACACTTATTTTTTTCTTTTAAAAAGTAAAGGTGGAAAGAAAAAACTGGAAGTGGGAGAAATGTAAAAGCAAAAAGTAACAACAGCTGGTGAATTCAAGGACAATATCCCCATTGTCCATAAACAGATATCCTAAACAGCTCTACTCTCTCTTGTGTATGAAGGGGGGCCACGCCCTCACCCTCTGGGGTTTCTTCCCCATCCCTGAGGTCCCTGTGCTTACAATCTGGGTCATGGCCCCCACTTTCCTCCTACAGGCCACACTATCTTCACTCTTGCTCCCACCCCACTCAGGATGGGGGTACTAGGCCACACCTCATCTTGCAGTCACAGCCCCTTTCCTGGGTGTCCTCTCTATTCCTCACCCTCCCTCTCCAATTTCTCGCCATCCAAGTCAGTGGCCTCCTCCTCTCCACTGGGCTCCCGGAGGCTGACAGCCAGCACCAGGGCCTGAAGGAGACCAAAGAGGCAGGCAAAGTGCAGGGGGTGAGCAGTAAGTAGGCTCAACACAGCATGGAGCCCATGCAGGGCAGCCAGAAAGGACAGCAGCCCATGCAGCCAGAGGCCCAGCGGTCCACGCAGGCCCAATGCATCCAAAGCTGCCCTCAGAGGCCGCGAGCACAGCCCCAGCAGGGCTGAGGCCAGCAGCTCCAGCAGGTGGAGAGTCAGGTTGGTTGAGATCTGCAGACACTCCTCTGGGCCCCCCAGGTACTGCAAGGGAGCTCCTGCTCCCCCACCTGGATCCCCCCGCAGCCAGCCCAGCAGCTTCTGACGCCGTCCTGGCTTCTCCACTGGGGCTTCTGGCCCAGGGGGGCTTAGTACCCCTTCAGGGGACACTCCAGGTCTGGTGCCACTTGAGCCCACAGGATCCTGGCCCTGTTTGAGAACAGTCCCTCCAGTCCCCAGTCTCCCAGACTCTTGAGTGTTAGAGACAGTCTTGTCCCACTTGAAAGAATCCATTTTGTTGCTTCGCAGTTGCTCATCTCGGACCTCCCTACTTGCTTCTGAAGCAGCCTCAGAGCTCCTCCGTGATCCTGGGTCCTTGGTCTTGAGAGGCCCCACATCTCCCATGGTTTCTGGGGCACTATCCCAGTCACTCCCTGAATTCTCAGAGGAGCTGTCCACTCCTCTGAGTTCTGGGGCAGGCAAGTCGGGCTTCGTTGGTTTCCGGCGGCCCCAAGGGCGAGGTAGCCAACCACTAAGCCGTCGCAGGAACATGGTTGGGATGTGTAGTGAGCCCCCAAATTCTGGGGCTGCTTCCTGGAATTGCTTCTATTCTGTTTGGAACTCAGCCCTCAAGTTTGGGGGCTGAGTGTCTCCTCAGAAGCCAGAGTCTGTTCAAGCTCAGAACAACTGCTGTTTCCTGAGTCCTACTCTGAATTCACAAGTGGCTCCCCACTTCTCTGGATGTCCTGAGGCCTCAAGTGTGGCAAGTGGCTTGTTCCTTTTCAGTTCTGAGGTAAAGTGGGGAGGCACATCCAAATTCATTCACCACCACCCCAAAACACAAGATTCAGGCCAAGAATCCCCAGGACCTGACAAGGCCTGGGTCACCCCCACGGTGTCCTCCCTGGGTTTCTGGGTTTCCTTTCCTACAGGCAGCACCCCAAGTTTCACTCACCAAGGCCACGCCCCAAGGTGCCCCAGAAACTGGGGAGGCGGTGCTCCATCCAAGAAGGAAGGAAGGTGGCCCTGGGTCTCAGGTGCTCCCAATCTGGAGAGTCCTGAACTGCTGACCTAAGGGAGCTCAAGCAGGCAGTCTCTTACTGGGGGTTAGGAGAGAGGTGTTCAGCAAACTCCTGCCAGCAGCGTTCTTTTCTCGATTTAGAGAGCTAGGAATCCTACAAAGTGGCCCGACCGGTCCCCGAGCACGCAGGTGAGACGCGGTCTCCGCAAGGTCAGGCCAGAGATGTCCTGGGAGATTCTCGTCGCGAGGCCAAGCGCGGGCCTGCCTGGGGACCCAGGCGTCCGGGCTCTGCGCGCTGCGACTCTTCCCGGGCCCGGCGTTGGGGCCGCGGCCTCAGTAGGCTGCCCGGAGCCGCAGAGCCCGGAAGCAGCTGCACCGGGGCGGGAGGGACAGACGGGGGCGGAGCCCGCCGTTCGCGGGGCGGACCCTACGGATCCACCGTCCCCCCGCGCCCCCGCGCGGGTAGTAGCGCCACTCCGCTGGGCGCCAGCTGAGGTCTAGCAGGGTCAGGGCAGCAGTATAAACCTAACAATCTCTCTCCGTCGCCCATACGTCCCTGGGTCGCCAGTGCTTCCCTAAACAACTCCGCTCCCTTTAGCCTCCTGCTCTTTGGCTCTTCCCTGCACCCTCCACCCCCAACTCCTCCTTTTCATGTCCAAGACTTCATGAAAGGCTTTTCCGGAAAAGGACTCTGCTTCCTTAGGACTTGTGTAGATCTTTCCTGTCCCTCCATGCAGATTTTACTTCCTGGGTCTGACAACAGTGAGCTCTCCTTAGGCTCAGCACCTGGTATGAGCAGCAGAAGGGAAGGGGAGACAAGTGTTGACAAACAGAACATGCTTCCTGCCCTCAGGCGTTTTCAGGTTGTAAAATGAAGAACCCTGACTTAAAGTTTACATTTGGGAGGCCAAATGTACACTGGGAGGTTCGGGCTCTAGTTCCGCTAACATCATCCTAGAAGCCAGATATCCTTAGGCCCTTCCAGCCCATTGGCCTCTTCCTATAAGACCCTATCTACTCTCATCACTTCCATGAGCTTTCCCAGGCTTCCTCTATCACCATGCATTGTATATTTGATCACATAGCTGCCTCCTCCTCTAGCTGTGAGCAATTAGAAAGTTGGGAATATATCTTACTCCTCTTCTTAAGATATAGTATTTGATCTTGTTTAAAATTGAGTAATTGAAGGGCCCCTGGGTGGCTCAGTGGGTTAAACCTCTGCCTTCAGTTCAGATCATGATCTCAGGATCCTGGGATCAAGCCCCACAACAGGCTCTCTGCTCAGCAGGGAGCCTGCTTCCCCCTCTCTCTGTCTGCCTTTCTGCCTACTTGTGATCTGTCTCTCTCTGTTAAATAAATAAATGAAACATTTTAAAATCATTAATTGAAAAAATAAAATAAAATAAAAACAGTGATTGAATTGGCTGAAGTCAGGAGATGCTTCCTGGGGTAGGCGAGACTGGCATACAGCTTGGGCAATTCCTGGTTCAGAAGACTGAAAGAATAGGTGGGGCATTCCAGGCAGGGGCTAGGGCCTGGAAATTAACCAGACTGGCAGGTAGGTGACCCGATCATGCCACCAGGAAGGGCTGCCCCTTCTGGCTCAAGTGCATGTGGCTCCCAGACTTTGGCTTTCCCACAATAGCTTCCAGAAAAGTGAATAAACACAAAAGAGGAAGAAGTTTGATTTATTTTCAGCTCTCGGCTCCTCTCTTCCAAAGGCAGAGCCCATCGACTAAAATCTGAGGATCTGGGACCTGGAGACCTCAGGAAATAAAAGCTAAAGTACCTAGGTCCAGGTTCAGACTTTAGCAACAGACCAGGATCAGACCTTACTTACCAAGGTCAGAACTCAAGGTTCATATATGTCCTCAGATCCCGCTCCCAGGCCCTGTCCTTCTCCTCCTGCCTTCTCTTCTCCCTCCGGGTCAGTGTGGTCACCCGAGGGGCTCTCTCCCTCCCAGCCACGGCCCGAGTATCTCGAGCCAGGAAGTGTGTGACTCGGGGTTGGGGCACTGATCTGTAGCCTAATCCTTCCTGGTCCCTCTTGAGGACAGTTGGGATGGGGTTGGTGCGGCCCTCACCCCGGGGTCCCAGCCCCATTCCAGGCTCCCAGCCACCCCTCAGCAGCAACTTGAAGCCTGGGCTGGAGGCAGAAACCCCAATGGGCAGGTTGGGGGACCTGAGATCACGGGGCAGTGACAGCAGGTGAGCAGTGGATGTGTAATGGTTAGAGTCTTGAAAGTGGGCATCACAGGTCTCACAGTACCGGAGGGAGGGGGACTGGGACCTGCAGAGGAAAAAAAGAGAAAGAGTTCAGGGCAGGGAAAGAGTTGAGGCCTCAGAGTCGGGTGGCAAGGTGGGAAGTCCTTCCAGTCTTTCTGCTAAAAAACAAGTTGCCTTCCAACCCACTTAGCAGTGAGGGACCCAGAGGGGAACAGCTGAAGAAGAAATGGCAACCAGGCCTCACAAGCTCTTGGGCAAAGCATAATAATGGCTACAATTAATATATATACACAGTGCTTACTATGTGGTAAGCATCATTCTAGCACTTTACGTATACTGACCCATTAAATCCTAACAGGTGCTCTTATCACCTGCATTTCTCAGATAACGAAAATGAGGCACATTAAAATTAGGTTCTTGCCCAAGTAAGTAGAATTAGGATTTAAACCCAGAGAGCTCATATTTATTTTCACTCTATTACACTGCCTTATCAACCTATACTGGGGGATCAGGAAGATAAACTTCAGCTCTGTTCTAGAGCCTCTGGTGTGGAGTTGCTAGGAAGGGCAGAACACACTGAAAGATGGGCATGGGCTAAGGCTTCCCCTCACCCGTTCTCTGTACTCCTCGTCTCTCCATGGCTCTCTCTGACCATGTGCGCCACCTCAGGGAAACCTGCTTCTTCGGCCAGCTGAGCAGCATCCTTGCCACCCAGCTCACAGACGCCAACCCAGGCAGCTCCACGGCCCAGGAGATAACGCACAGCAGCCCCCTGGCCTGCTCGAGCAGCACACATCAGGGGGGTCCACCAGAAGGCATCCCGAGCATTGATATTGCCCCCGGCTCCCCCTTCCTCACGGGGATCCAACAGCCTTCTTAGTTCTGCCAGGTCTCCCTCCTGAGCTGCCCTCAGTATCCACTGGGTCATCTTGTCCTCTGCCTCAAGGGATCTCCTTTGTCCATGTCCTCCTGAGGCTCCTGCAGCAGCTTCCCTCATCATTCTTCTCTTCTTCCTCTTTCTCTTACTGGTAGGTTCAGGCTGAGATACCTGAGATTCAGGGACACTGCTCTCATCTGCAATCAGGGCCTCATAAAAAGCCCTGGCTGCAGTCCCATCCAAGGTGGGCTCCAGCTCTTCAGGCTGTGACTGCTGCTGCCCGTCTTTCCAGAGGTCACTGGGGTTGGTGGCTGGAGTGAAGCTGATGAGGGAGGGCCTGGACATGGCTTTTGGGAGAACTGAGAAGATGAGACTAGATAAAGGGAGTATGAGACAAGCAAGCCAATCCCTTGGTGGCTCTGCACTGACCAGAGCCACCCCCCAGAGACCTGCTGGGATGAGAAATAGCCTTAAAGTAAAAAAACCCTCTCACTCCCTAAGTGACCTCACAACCTAGGACCATAGGTCATGTGGAGAAACAGGGAACCCTATAATAACAGCCCATACGGTTTAGTAAAGGTTATTTTAACAAAGAAGATTCAATGAGGTTGCCCAGAGGTTGCATTCTGCCCCCATCCCCGTCCTCACCAATAATAAAAACAGCTTCTCTCTGAAACTTGACCACCAGATAAGATGTACTATTAAGAAAACAATCAGCCAAAAAAGAAAGAAAGAAAGAAAGAAAGAAAAGGAAAAAAGAAAACAATCAGCCTAGCCCTTTAAATCTTCCTTGATCCTATGTCCGAGTCTCATCTTCCCAAATAAAAACAGGCTTTAACACAGAAATAAGAGAGAGAGCAGGGGGAGAAGCTCCAGTCTCTGTGACTTCGTAGTCTCCGTAGGGCGAAACGGCGCCACTCTAAGCAAAGGAGCTGACGATCAAATAGCCATGACCCGAACACGCACGTGTGACTAGGAAAAAACACATACACACACACAAAAAAAAACATAACTTGAGGGCTCAGACATGTGCAAAGCGCTAGGTTTGCAAAGCTAGGTTCAGCTTCCCCACCCGGGACCCTTCCAATAGCATCCGCTCAAAATGCCACGTGCCCAGGTAGCGCGAGGACAGAGGCTCCGGCGGTTGGGGTCCTACTTTAACATAACGCCCCCACAATGCCCTTCGCCTCCCCGAACGTGGCCCCCGCTCCGGGCTCATTTTTTGGAGCTGCGAAACCACTCTGTGAGTTAAGAAGGCTCTGAGGAGGCGGAACGAAACCTGTGGAATGCCCCCGAAGCCGTGAAATGAAATAACGTCACGCTGCCCCTCACCATTATTCTGACCAGGGTTCGAAGGTCACACTTAGTGGCCGCAGCAGAGGAAACCCCAATTCAAGCCCTAAGAGGAAATGGAGAAGTGCAAGGGGACGAGCAGCAGAATGGCTGGCGCCACCACAGGTGAGCGCACGGGGCCGTCCCGGTTTTCACACCGCTCACCTCAGCCCAGCCCACCCTTCCCACGTCCCTCAGCAAGGCGCCCGGCCTCACCTCCCGCCTGAGGAGACCAGACCCCGGGGTAAAACTGGGGCCCCGACGGGGCCTTCAGTGGCGGGCCTGACTTGGGCGAGAGGCTCGACAGGCAATGAGGACACGGTGGGTTGGCCGGGGATGAGGTCAGTACCCTGGGCTTCAGGCGAGCGCCTAAAGCCGACCCTCGCTGCGTGAGGGTACGTACAGGAAACCGGCCCGCCAGCCTCGTTCCTTTCCCCGCCCCCTCTCGGCCCCTCAGCCGCGGAATCCTACAACTATATTTCCCATACTCCCTGACCAAGAACGGGGTACTGCGCTTCCGCTTCCGGTGGCATCTCGCTTCGCCCCGCCCCCCGAGCGTCCTACTCCTGGGCCTCGCGACGCCAGGGTCGTTCTTGAGTCATCCTGGGATTCGTAGTTCGCCTTTCTCTCGTTTCGCCAGTTTCTCTTTACTAGGGACTTCATTTCCCGGCGTTCACTGCGGCGCCCGACCCTTGGCGTTTGCGCGTTGCCCTTTCCCCACCCTCCCCAATTTCCCCTCCCCCCCCCCCCCCACCCCACTTCGGCTACCGCGGTCGGGTCTGTGGCCTGCGTTGTAGCCCTCGCGTTCCTTGGAAGCGGCAACTCCCCTCCCCCGCCCTGTTCCCGGTCCCCGTCCAGCCGGTGAGTCTGAAGTCGTAGCCGCGGCGAGTTCCCTGTCTTTAGGCGCGGCACATGGGGTCTCCGTGAGTTGATGTGGGGGTGGGGAAGGAAGACCCGGTCCGGCACTGGGGGAGGGAGGGATGGCCTGAGGGGCGGAGGCGGGTTGTGGGGACTCCTGTGAACGGGACCTCACGGCGACCCCCAGGCCGTGAGAGAAAAAGGGGCCCAGCTTTTCTTGGAAAGGATAAACTTCGGAACCTTTGGGAAAGGCGCAGGGGACATGCAGAGACCTGTGGGGTAGGGATCTCGAGCCCACGGCCTTGCCCGAGTTGACATGAAGAGAGGGAGCAGGTCTTCCGCAGCGTTAGGGATATGGGTAGGACTGATGGTTAATACCTGTCCAAAGTGGTGGGACTCGAAGAGTGGTGGGACTCCAGAGAATCTGTAATTTCAGAAAAGGGGCTGAGGTGTGAATAACAGAAACTGGAGAGGGGTGCTCCAGAGTCTAGGATCCTTTAAGGAAAGGTGGCCCCAAATTCTTTCATTGTTGGAGAGCAAAGTGTGGGAAGAGGGAGGATACCAGAGGCAGGGTGGGCGAGCTTGGGCATTACTTAGACCCTTTTTTTCCCCCGCAGCTGACGTGAAGATGAGCAGCTCAGAGGAGGTGTCCTGGATTTCCTGGTTCTGTGGGCTTCGTGGCAATGAATTTTTCTGTGAAGTGAGTTCTCCTCGGTCTCCCGGGCATCTCCACACAAAGTTTGGCTATGTATTTTCCCACATATTTAGTTTCCATACACTTCTCTTACAGGCTGCCATGGAAACTTTTTCCTGTCAAGGAAAAGTCCGTTCAGTAGCCCCTTTCACTAACTTGTGAAGTGGCAAGACTGTCCAAGTCCCAAGCCTGTTATCTTCCAGCAATGTAACATTATACAAGTCAACTTTATTATTATTATTATTAGATTGCTACTGGTAGTCCATATTTTGGGAGTCTGTTAGAATTAAAATGCTGTTTGTGAAAATGTTTTGTAATGTGCAAAGTTGTGTGCTGATAATACAAAGGATTGTAACTGCCCACAGGACCCAAGCTGTTCAGTCTCCACTTTCCTTGGAAATCTGGTTTTCCCTAAGGAGAGGACAAATTAGATTTGTAGAGATGTGGGGCAGGAGTAGGAACCGGGATTTTGAAAGGAATGTTTCTTTAAAGAGGAGATTGTTATAGCTGTTTTTAAAAAAGTAAAAGCTTTTATGGAAAGGCAGTATATGTGAACTGGGGAGAGAGACTCAAGTACTTCTGCTAAGTTGGAATTGGGTTATGAGGGGAAACAGAAGCAGTTGTGTTGAGAATAAGCCACCAGTTAGAGCGATGTGCCCAGGTCAAAGCTGAGGATTCTACTATGAGTTTCTTGATTTCCACATCCTGACAGGTGGATGAGGACTACATCCAGGACAAATTCAATCTCACTGGACTCAATGAGCAGGTGCCTCACTATCGACAAGCTCTAGACATGATCTTGGACCTGGAGCCTGGTGAGGCACCTTCGGGGTTGTTTTGTGTGTGTATGGGTTTTTGTTTCTGTTTTTGTTTTCATATTCTTATTTATTTGCTTCTTGAATTTACAAATTTTCTTTTGGTTCTCCGACTCCTTTTAACCAAAGTCCTGTCCTTCATTTTGGTCCCCCATCTGACTTTTGCCTGGTTTTGTGACTTACACCACCTGTTCCCACACTCTGATCCTGTAATTTGGCTCTATCCCCTGATGCTAGTTTCCCCATGGGTCTCATTTCCTGTTTCTTTGTTTTGCCTCTTACCTTTTAGTCTAGAGTGCCATCTTTTGCATTGATATTTTTCATTTATTTGTTGAGAGTCGGGAGGGAAAGAAGAGAGAAAAGGCTAAAGAAGTGTAGAGAGAAGGCAGAGTTTTCTTGGGTTCGTGGAGTTTCTGGGTCAAATGCCCAGGTGATGGGTGGTGCAGAGATGAGTGCCAGGCAACCTGTAGCCAACAGTCCCTGGAGGTGGGTGGGACATCTAAGAAAGCTGTAAGACAAGTGGTTTCAATTGGCTGGGGCCATGTTTCAGATGAAGAGCTGGAAGACAACCCCAACCAGAGCGACCTGATTGAGCAGGCAGCCGAGATGCTTTATGGATTGATCCACGCCCGCTATATCCTCACCAACCGTGGCATCGCCCAGATGGTGAGGCCTCTCTGCTCCCACTTGACTCCTCTGAGGCAGTAAGGGAAACAGAGGTTCCTGCAGCGAGGAGTCACGTGTTTTCAACCTTGTCAAGGAATGTAGCTGAGATGAGGGGAAGAACCCCAGATACAGGGACTAGGAATTAAATCCTAATTGGGGTTGTGCTGACTGAGGTGTTTACAGGGAGGGAGACGTGACCTTGGACAGGAAGTTGTTGCAGTCTGCCTTTTCCTCAGGGAACAAACAGAGAATGGCTCTGATGGTCTGTAACCTGCCTAACCTCCAGAGGAAGCAGGAGAGGGCCCTTTTGGGCCAGCTTGAAGGGGTCTCTGGACAGAAAGCCAGGAGTGGAGGACAGAGCAATGTGGATTGGGCTGACGAAGGGATTGCCTCTTCTGTTCATACCTACCCACCAACCCCTTTCATTTTATTCGCCTCAGTTGGAAAAGTACCAGCAGGGAGACTTTGGCTACTGTCCCCGTGTGTACTGTGAGAACCAGCCAATGCTTCCCATCGGTGAGTGTTGGAGAAGGGAAAGGAGGCCACATCAAATGGCCGGTACTCCTGGGAAGGAGTTGGGGCTCAGCAAGTCTGGGCCTGAGTCTGGGAGGGAGGTGGGGCAGGCTTGGGGGTGCCCGGCCTGCTGAGTCTGGCTGTCTCCCAGGCCTTTCGGACATCCCAGGTGAGGCCATGGTGAAGCTCTACTGCCCCAAGTGCATGGACGTGTACACACCCAAGTCATCGAGGCACCATCACACGGACGGCGCCTACTTCGGCACCGGTTTCCCTCACATGCTCTTCATGGTGCACCCCGAGTACCGGCCCAAGCGGCCCGCCAACCAGTTTGTGCCCAGGTGGGGAGCAGGGATAGAATCAACCAGGGTCAAAGGAAAGGTTCGGGATTCCCTAGAGAGAAGGGAAGACAGGGCATGGTCCTTTCTTGAGGTTTGCCTTTCTCAGAGCACATAATCTTGAGAAAGGTATTTGCCTCTCTGTGCCTCGGTTCCCTTATCCGTGAAATGGGGATGATGATAGTACTTGACCGATAAGGTATATTTAAATAGTTGCTTTGAAAAACATTTGGCACCTGAAGTACCATTTAAATGGTAGCTGTTCTTGTCATCATCTTGGGTGTTCAACTTTTTGCTAGGAAAAAGTGTGGTTTATTTTTCCGGAGCATCATGTTTATTGGGAAGAACAGTTTGGTATTATATTGAAACAAGTGCTGATCTGCGCACACACAAACATGCAATCACATACGTACGTGTGTGTGTGTGTGTGTGTGTGTGTGTGTGTGTGTGTGTGTTTACATGTAGCCTAGAATTTGAGTTTTAATGGCTGTTTACATTTCCCAGTATCCTGGAGGGAAGACATTTGGGAGCCACTGTCATTAAGCACTGAGCAGACCCATGGAGAAGCTAGGGTGGGGAGGTGGAAACAGGCTACTGGCAGGGCCAGGGTGGGGCTCACGCTGCTGCCTCTCTGACCTCTGCCCCGGCCCAGGCTCTACGGTTTCAAGATCCATCCAATGGCCTACCAACTGCAGCTCCAAGCCGCCAGCAACTTCAAGAGCCCAGTCAAGACGATTCGCTGATTCCCCATCCCACCTGACCCTCAGTCTTTGACACCTCCGATCCTTTGCTGCCACCCTTTCAGGATCCCTCTATGGTTTTTAGTTTAAATTAAAGGAGTCATTATTGTGGTGGGAATATGAAATAAAGTGGAAGAAAAGGCCATGAGCTGGTCTGCTGGTGCTTGGGGTTGGGGGACGGGAGGGTACTGCTGTGCCTGATTCCAGGAGCCCTCATGGCCCAGCCCACCCTCCTCAAGTTGAAAACCAGCACAGATTGGTGCCCAGTGGATTTGGGTAAGGTCTTTAGCAGCAGAGCAGAATTTCTAGTACTGAATGTGGAGATGTGCAAGGCCACAGCCCGAGGGGAAAATCAGATTTCAAAGTCTAGAGACATATTTGTTCTTTTTCAGCCACCTAAGGCTGTTTATTTATTTGTACCGTAAGTAGTATAACCAACAACAAAATCTTCCGGTTTTGATTTTACAGGGCAAGTGGTCCTGAAGTAAACAGAACTGTAAGGGGGTGGAGAGGGACAAGGTCCACAATTGGTGCAGAGTGGTGTCTGTGCGCCCCCTGCTGGGGGAGCTGAGATACGCTCTTCTCAGAAGCATGGGGACCCTGGGTGCCTGGCCAAAGTTTTTCCCAGCACAGTAGGGACTGTTCTGCAGTGGGAAGGACAGCATGTGGTACCAGAAACAGAAGCTGATCCGTGGACCCTTGAGGTGTGGGAATAGATCTTTTCAGGGCATGAGAACAATAGACAGCTGGATAAAGGCCCAGGTGTTGTCTGGGCCACTGCTCCCACGTTCAGGAACCCGACCTTGTGGGTGAGGACATGCCGTTCTCCAGCCAAGTTAATAACTTCCTCCCCCAGCTGAGGAATATAGCTCTGCGTCTACAGCTCCTGCTCAGACTGTCTACCAAAACCACCCTGCAGCTCAGGATCAAAGAGCATGGTCACAGGAAGGTGGGGTTTCAGGATACCCCTCAGGGACTGCCCTTCTCCCCAGAATTCCATCATGAAGGCGCACATGCTTGTAGGTGTGCTGGTCATGGTGGGCTTCACAGTGGGAAAAGGTAAGTGGGGCCCAGGGGCGAGGAGGGAGAAGTGATAGTCCTGGAATGTGGTGGGGCTGTAGCCCTGGTTCACGGGCTCCCTGTAAGCAGAACTTGGAATGAGCTGACACTCCCATCCCACCTGTCTTCTGCTTCCCCAGCTCCTGTTCCTGAAGTCCGGACCTGCCACCTCTGCCTCTTAGAAGACCCTTCTGCAGGGTGTATTTCAGGCTCAGAGAAGTGCACCATCAGCACGCCGTCACCGTGTATGGTGATCACCATCTATTATGGTGAGTCAAGCCCCAAGAAGGGGCTGCTGGTGGGATAGCCCATGGCCTGGTCCCCTTTCCTCTCAGATGAGGGCTGTTTAGGGCCTGGGGTGCAAGAGGAAGATAGCAGGATCCTGGAAGGAGGAGTCTAGGGTTCCGGGGAGGTCTGCTGAGCCAGTTTTTCCTTCCTTCAGAGGGAAGGAGTCTGGGATGGAAGTCGGGTCTGGGTGAGGCATGGGGAGAGTCTAGGGTAAGGATAACAGGTTTGGGGACTGGGAGGCAGTGGGGGTTACTAGCTAGCTGTTCCCTCTTCTCCAGAGACCAAGATTCGTTTCCTCATCCGAGGCTGTGGACAGTATAATTCTTACCGCTGCCAAGAAAAACGTAATACCTACTTCTCAGAATACTGGTACCAGGCCCAGTGCTGCCAGTATGATTACTGCAACTCCTGGTCTAGTCCCCAGCTCCACAGCTCCCTGCCTGATGCCCTGGCTGATCCCCCAGCTGGGGCCTGGGCCCTGCCCCTGTCCGAATCCCAGATCCAGTGGTTCTACCAGGCCCTGAACCTCTCACTGCCCCTCCGCAGCTTCCATGCTGGGAAGGAGCCCAAAGGCCTGGACCCCCTGGCCATCCTGCCCCTGAACCTGAACTTGTCCATTGCTGACCTACGTCACATATATTTGTTCCTCAACAGTTCAGGACTTTTGGTTCTTCCTTGGGCTAGGCCCTGATGGCTTAGGCTTCCTGGATTTCACTCCATTCCCCATCTTTTCTCTAACACCACAGCCCCCTGCGCTGCCCTCCTAGAACACCCATGTTCTCTGCTCTCTGACTTCTCTGACCTCCCTTCCACAGCAGGACTGTGGCTTTGGGATCTTTTCTTTCCCAGAAATTGGCAGTGCTGCCCCTCCTAGAAAATAATGAGTTCAGAATCTGCCCAGGCTGGCCTGGGGAAGGCACAGTGGCTTTCTCATCCCTTTCCTGTCACCGGAGCCTGTCATCCCCCCTCATCTTTCAAATCCTTTGTCAGTCTGGTCACCTGCCCCCGTTTAGATCTGGTTGTAGATCATATCCTGTGTCTATCTTGAGACCCAGACTGAACTTGCAACAGGAAGAATGAAGGGTAGACTTCCCTGCACACTTCCTGACTAGGCACTGTGTTGTCCCTGCCTCATTGCCTCCACCCCCACCCTTGCTCTGGTCGTCTGTTTCTCTCCTCTCTTGTTGCAGTCCCTGGCCTCCTCAGCCCCACTTGGCATCACTGAGGCCTGACACCCACTTCAGTAGATGCCAGAGGAGAGGAGAGGTGAGGGTCTGGCCTGCTCTGCTCCACATCTCCTGCTTGCTCTCCACAACCTCCACAATAAATGGACTGGGCTGAGTCTGTGTCACACTGTTTATGGGGTCAGGCTCAGGTATGAGCAAAAAGAAGGTTGATTGGGCATGGGGATCAAACCATCTACAGCCTGGTCCACTCTACTTGGCCTTTGTGGCTTCCTCATGGCTTGTCACCTAAAAGCCTATATCCATCCCACCTTCTGCTTAGCTAGAGATCTGTTCAGCTGTGAGGGTTATGATTTCTCAGCCTTTGACTTGCCTTATAGGGGTGTCTGGCTGGTTCAGTCAGTAGAGCATGCGCCTCTTGATCCTGGAGTTAAGTTTGAACCCCACATTGGATGTAGAGATTATTTAAAAATAAAATCTTTAATTTAAAAAGAGGTTACCCTAGAAACAAAACATAGAAAATTAAACTCTGGTCACATCAGGGTTTTCCTTCTAAGAGAGGTAGAAAAACCCTTGAACCAGGAAAACTCAGGAGCAAACCAGGGGGCCCAGGTCTATATCTCAGAGTTACCTGGTGCTAAGGGATCTGGGTTCTTGCCTGTTCCTTTTAGGATCCTGGCACTCAGGACCCCTCAGTAGGGAGCTACGTTGGGGCATGGGGGTGTTCAGAGATACATGGTTGGAGCTGCCATTGCTAGATATTTAATTTTAATACTCCATTTGAAAAACTACAAGCATACAGAAAGCAATAATGAATATTCACAACTTTTTCCATACGTGCAGTAAACACACTGCTCTGGGCTTGGTGTTAATGAGTACAGCTCATTCTGAATCTCATAAACCAGTGCTGGGGTTGTGAAACCTTTATCTGAAAAGTAGTACAGCTTTATGTTTGGGGTACCCAATCTCAGCTCCTCTGCCATTTGGATAAGTTTGTCCCTACCTTACTTTGGTCACCTGTCAAGGAGTGGCTAGTACCTCATAGGCTTGAAAGAATGCATGTAAGTGTGTGTACAGGTGAAAATGAGAGCCTCCAAAATAGACACATGCCCTAGGGACAAAGGTACGTACAGATTGTGGCATTCATGTGTGTATGTATTACTACTGCTTTTTAAAACGTTTAAGGGTTTTATTTGAGAGAACACAAGCAGGGGCACCTGGATGGCTCAGTGGCTTAAGCCTCTTGCCTTCAGCTCAGGTCATGATCTCAGGGTCCTGGGATTGAGCCCCACATCAGGCTCTCTGCTTAGCAAGGAGCCTGCTTACTCCTCTTTCTTGAGAGAACACAACAAGCAGGGAGGAGGGGGAGGGAGAAGCAGACCCCCAGCTAAGCAGGGAGCTTGATGCAGGGCCCAAAAGGCAGACACTTAACCAACTGAGCCACCAAGTGTGCCCCTGTTAATACTACTTTTTAAAGGAATCTCTATCCCCAATGTGGGGCTCTAACTCACACCCCAGAGATCAAAAGTGACACATTGTACCAACTAAGCCAACCAGGTGCCCCTCTGGCCTATTTTTAAACCTCTGGCAAAACATGCAGAAGCTTGCATACACCATAACTTGAGTTTTTGTAAACCACATACCTGTGTCACCAGTCCTCGAGTCAGTATAAAGGCCTTTATCAGCACCCAAGGCTGCCTTTGTGCACCCTCCCAGGCATGTCTCCCAACTCAGTGGTAGCCACTGTCCTGAGTTGTAGCTGCTTAGAGGAATTCTGTCTGCTTGATACACATGGCATCCTATGGCATATATTTTCACTTACACATTTTGTCCAAATGTTAACAGAGCTCCATGGTCCCTTTAATGGTCTGTGCTCTGGTAGGAAACACCGATATCAATATGTATTGTCAGGGAGCAGTTGGAGGTCCAAAAATAGGTCAAACCTTCTGTGTGCACCTGCCGTGGTCTGGGCCCACTTTTCTCCACACCTCTGATTTTGGTGTAAAAGTCTAGGTTTATACAGCTCTAGCAAGGCAAAGAGGAAGTCTCAGAGGCTGAGGAACGCGAGGCCCAAAATTCTGTAGTAACTTCACAGTCCTTGAAGAGGGAAGCTGAGCCTGGGATAAGGCCAGGACTCCACGAGACCTAGAAACTCTTCCACAGAAGGCTTCCCCCACCCCGCCCCAGGCCTGGGCCTCTCACAGCTCCACTCCACCAGCACCCTCTTCCCCCTGTGAACCTCCCTTCCGGTTCTCACACAGCTCTGGATTTGACCCCACTGCCAAGGATGCCCCTTGCCCTTTCAGCCATTCCTGCAGGAGCACTTCCAGTTCCTCTTCACCTTTTTGTGCCTAGAGGTGAATCTAAGATATGGAGTCTGGGCAGGAGCAGAGCTCAGCAGAGCTGGGAGCCCCTTACCCGCCCCCACAGGGGGGAAGTCAGGCAGGATCTCAGCCTCCCTCAGCCTCCACCATGACCAGAAGAGACAGACAGGCCATATAGTTTGCACACCAATTTATTTGGAACACCTGGAGACTTGAGGTGAGAGAGGCCTATAGTGAGAGAAGGGGCAAAGCCAGGCAAAGAAGCAGCTGAGAGGTGGGAGAAGAGAGGAGAAAAGTTGTCAGACCGTGAGGACTTAAAGACAAAACTCAGAGACTTCTGGAGAGGGAGCCCAGGGGAGGGACAGAGTGGGAATAGGAGTGTTGAGGGTGTCAACCAAGAGGAAGATAGGGCTGGGATCCTATTGAGGGAGGCCAGGAGGGCTGGTAGAAGGAACTGGAAGTTGTTCTGGCTGTGCCAGCCAGCTGGAAATCGGGAAGATGAAAGGCTGGCAGGATTTTATTCTAAAATTCTCTGCAGAAATTCTAAGGAATATAGAAGACTCTGTTCTGGGGGTTATTGCAGAACTCCCGGAAGCAGCATCGAGAAAATATCCAGAAGCCAAACACTGGAGAAGAGTGGGTATATGAACAATCACTCATCTGCTCCTTGCGGCGGCAGTCACTCACCATGATGTCAGAACCACTGTCTGGGGAAGGATGGCAGCAACCAGTGATACATAGATCCCAGGTCCCAGGCACACCCCCCAAACCCCTCCATCCCCTCACTCCATATGGACTTAGCATCACTGCCCCCACACCCTTCCCTGGATCCCCAAAAGGGAACAATTCCTGAAACTGGCCAGGGGCAGGGATGGCAGGGGGAGTTACCAGCTATGGATTCTGTGGAAGGTTGGTGGGAAAGAACCACTCAAAATATAGTAATGGTTGGAGGGGGCTGAGCTGGGTCTTGCTCCAGGGGAACCAGCACTTTGGCTGGGACCATATAAGAAAAAATTGGGAGAGGCATCTCTTTGATATGCTTGAGTACTCTGATATTGGACCATATCTATTTTTAAGAAGTATAATAAAAAGACTTGAATTTGAATTTGACAGTAATTTCGTGTAGTGGTTAAGAGCACCATTTCTGGAATCACCACAAACTGACTCAGCTTCTAGGAGACTTGGGCAAAGAATTGACTTTTCTGTGCCTCTGTTTCCTCATCTGTAAAATGGGGTGGGGTGTAGTAATAACAGTACGTATCTCAGAGGGTTGTGCTTGCACATAATATGTGTTTTCTGTTTTCAAAAGGGTAAGGGAGGGGCCCCCAGGTGAAGGGGGGGAGGGAGGAAAAGAAGGAAGGAAAGAAAAAGGGAGAGCAGAAAGAAAAGTGTGAAGGATTGTGTGGAAAAGCAGGCATGAGGAACGGAATATAGACAATTGTCAGCAAATTGAAAATGAGGTGAAGCTGTCCAGAGGGCCATTTGACATGACAGTTTGGCCTAACATTCAAACTGAGGAGGAATCCGAGCAAATCCTCTGGGAAGAGTGAAGTGGGAAGACAGCTAAGGCCCAAACTTTGGTGAACATGAACCTTAAGGGTCAAGGAGAATAAGGCAAGACCCAGGGAAAGAGACCAGGAAGAAGCAGTGGACGAGTGAGAGGTCTGCAGGAACTGTGGCTCACAGGCAGGGAGAAGGCAGTCTGAGGACAGACTGGGGGATTTGGTGATCACAGGGGTCCCCTACAAGGCTGGGTGCTGTAAGGAAGGCAGAATCCGGGCAATGGCAGGCTGAGGGAACAGGAGCATGGAAGTGGAGACCGAGAATGGCTCTGAAGGTAAGGAAAGAGACCAGGATGGGGAGCAGTGTCTAGAGGTTGCAGGAACCCAACATGGGGTGCAACTAAGAGATGCATTTCGGGAATGGGCTGAGCCGAAAACAAGCAGCTCACTGTTCTTTATGAGGAGGGTCATGCAGCTGCTGCCAGGCGGGGCGAGGCAGATGTCAGACCCCAAAAGGCATCCCAACTCCTTGGTCTCCAAGAGGCATCGATAGCAGCGCAGGTATTTGGGGAGCTGAACCGAATCAGGATCAAAATCACCTAGAACACAGAGAAACACTGACTCCAAACCTACCTCATTTCCTGGTTGGTCAACCCCCTCCCCACCACCCCATCTCAGAAAACCATAAGAACTCCATTTCTTGAAAACCATCTGGATTAATTCTCTATCAGAGGCCTTAAAGTCCTTGTTAAAATCTCCATTCTCTGCTCTTACACCTCCTGAAATAAGGAACTTATTAAGGAATTCATTCACTCGTTCAACACGTATTTGAGGGGCTAACGTGTGCCCAGCACTCGGCAAGTTTCTAAGTTCAAAGGATGGGCAGGGGCCCCTCATTCCAGCTTTGGGGAGTTCAGTGAGGACAGTTCTTCCTCTGGGACTTGGTTTTACAGTCCCCCACCACTATGGACTCACTTTTGAATATGCTTCCTTAAATCTGTAATGTTCAGAGGTGAACAGGAGACTGTATCATCACAGGATAGGAGGAGTCTGTTTTGTGTAGACAGACGTCAAGCAGCCCACCACCACATTCTCTGTTTGGTGGTCTTTTCACTCATATTAAACGCTGTCACCAAAGCCCTCCCCAACCACGAGGATATACAGCTCCCTCTTCCTCTGAACCCTGGCCCAGACCACATGTTAATGAATCCCCAGACCCATGAGGAGTGCACTAAGGAGCACTTAGTGTGAGGCAGATACTGAACAAATACTTTGAATCCTATTTCTACATAGGTGGTGTTTTGCAGCCAAGTGAGGAGATTATCAGGCTGGACTGAGGTTTGTTCTATTCTGGGGATCCTAGTTCTGTCATTTAGCACGTTCCAGGGACCCTCCTTATTTTGCACTGCCCCAGATTTAAACGGCATCCCTTCAGTGTCTCCATTCAGGTCACTGCTGTTTAGATGGCCCTGGGGTTAAAAACTAGAAATCTCCCTCAGAGTGAATATCAGTCTATTGCCAGTCCCTAGGCATTATTCCATTAAGCCAATCCATCCCACCTTTCATCCTGCCGGGTTTACCTGAGCATCCTGGACAGATGTACCCATACACCTGCTATCTGTGGGTTTCTCCACTCAGCACAGACCAGGAGACCCTTCTGACCCCTTAGAGCCACTTACCAAACACCAAGCTCATCATGACCAGCGCTGTTAAAAGGACCATGTGTAGGACTTGGGGGATGCTGTGGAGGCCCAGGGACCCCATACTCCAGCGACCTGCAGGGCCTGTCATAAGATGCATGACTGCCCACCAGCCTCCAGTTGGGGCTTATATTGGTGGAAGAGAAATTGGCCAAGAGGTAGGGAACACCCATTTGGGGTGGAAATCAGTGCCAGGATAGCCAGAGAGACAGAGTGTCCTCACCCATGACCCCACTAAGGCCTAATATTCTACCTTGGGGACAGGACCCTGGCAAGAGGAAATGAGAGGGAAACTTTCATATTTAATCTACAGAAGTTTATTCAAAGTAACAGATGTTGGGGATACAACATGGCACAAAATCCCTGCCCTCACAGTCTAGTGGGGGAGGCAACAAGGAATAATTGGGGGTGGGGAGGGAGACGAGTGCTTCCCAGGAGCGCCTGGGCAGTCAAAGGCACTGACCAAAGGATCAACAAGATCAGATTTCTCTTTGTAAAAGATTGCCAAGGTGAGGAAACCAGTTAGGAAGCTATTCCTGAGTCCAGTCACAAGATGGCGGTATGGTCTAGCAGAAGAGAGGCAGGAGATGGTATGACTGAATCTGACCAACGTTTAGGAGAAAGACTGGACAGATCTGGAGTTAGACTGAATACGGAAAGAGGAAAAGTGGGGGGATAAGCTTGCACAAGGAGGTGATTGGTGATTACCACTTTCCAAGATGGAGAAAAAGGGGAACGGTAAGAAATCCCAAAGCGAGGACATCTGGGTCCCCAGGGACCTATTCAGTCCAGTGGCCTCTGTGGGGGTTCCGGGTGGCCAGCACCTTTCCTTACGCCCCCCTTCCTCTGCCCGCCTAAGCTCAGCTGCAGGTCAGTGGTTCTGATCTCCGGCGCCCACGGGATCCGACGCCATACCCTCGCTCTCCGAGCTTGACTGCACCTCAGGGCTCCCAGGAGGATGCGGGGGCCGCCCCCAGCCCAAGTTCCGTTCTCAGCGGGGAACGGCTGGGAAGAAAACCTGGGAGAGCCGTGCCCGCGTTGGACCCAGACATTCACCCCTGACAACCAGAGGACTACGCGGCTTCCCCGAAAGGCGGCGCTGCCCGGCCACCAACCCTCCCAGGCCCGAGGCTACTCAGCAACCAATCAGCGGCGGTGGGCGTCCCAGGCGCCCCGCCCACCTCCTCTGCTGGGGCAAAGGGCGGGGGCGTGGCCTGCTTGGCTCGAAGTGTTGGCGGACTCAGCTTGCTGCTTTCGAGGTCGGTCTCTCTAAGAGACCTGGGGTTTTCACTTTTTTTTTTTTTTTAAGATTTTATTTATTTATTTGTCAGAGTGAGCACGGGCAGACAGAGTGGCAGGCAGAGGCAGATGGAGAAGCAGGCTCCCGCTGAGCAAGGAGCCCGATGTTGGACTCGATCCGAGGACGCTGGGATCATGACCTGAGCCGAAGGCAGCGGCTTAACCAACTGAGCCACCCAGGCGTCCCTAGGGTTTTCACTTTATTATTATTATTATTATTATTATTTTAAAAAGATTTTATTTATCCATTTTTCAGAGAGAGCGTACAGGCAGGGGGAGCAGCAGAAAGAGGGAGAAGTAGGCTCCCCGCTGTGAGCAAGAATCCGGAGATCACGACCCGAGCCAGAGGCAGACACTTAACCAGCAGAGCCACCCAGGCGCCCCTTGGGGTTTTTACTTTAAGTGTGGGTGGGCTATGGGAAGAGCTGGGCGTACAGAGCGGATCGCCTGCTCCAGCTTCGGGTCTGGAGGTTTGGGGTGCGGCCCTGCCGGAGGGCTCCCTGCTTAAAGTCCCGGACCTTCCAAAAATCATCCGTCCTCGGGGTGCTGACGGGGAAGATGGGAAGAAATGGATGGAGACTCGCGCCAAGAAGACGCATGGGAAAGAAGAATCACGAAAGGAAAGCGCACGCCGCTGCGCTCCCAAGAGCCTTGGGATGAATGAAAAAAGAAAAACGTGTTATTGAAAAAGAGTAATGGAAGTTGGTGGGGGGGGTGCCGCCAGGTCTGTTGAAGGAACGACAAAGTGGTAGAAGAGAATCAGAGAGCGGGGGCTACTCTTGAAGCGAAGGGGACAAAAGGGCGTCCTCGAAACCCCTCTCTCGAATATAACCGTAGCGACAAGTCCAAGCACTAGGGAGTTATGGGTAGCTAAGGCTGGGCTCCCTGAAGGACTCCGGGAAGACTCGCTGGGGACTAGAAGACCGCAGTCGGTGCGCTCTGCGGGAGGCAACACACCAAGGCTGGGCTGGGTGGGGCTGGAAAAGGTGTTGTTCGGGAAGGGCGTGGCTTCAGCGCCCGCAAAGCTACCCTGTTTCATATTGTTACTCCTCAGTGTAAGCGACAGGGCGCGGCCAGTGCGCTGGCACAGCCTCGTTGAGTTCGTTGCTACGGTGACGGGCTCCAAGGAGGTTCTCCAGGGTGAAGAGGCGGGGCGCTGCTGTAGTCGCCATAGTGACAGCAGCGAAGGGCGGTATTTGCGCTGAGTGCCCCTCCCTCGGGACGAGGGATTCCTAGGGGTAAGCCGCCGGGTGACGAAACAAAGGAGGTGGGGCCTGAGGACAGAATGCGGCCGTCGGGAGAATGGGGCGGGGCCAGCAAGGGACGAGGCTGGGGATGATTGGGCTGGGCGAGAGCCAAGTTCTGTTAGCGGAAAGGCTAGACCAGGTGGTCTGGAGAGGAACGGGGGAAGCTATCTTAAACCCGAATATAAATAAATGAAAAAAAAAAAAAAAAAAAGAATGACTCGGTTCCTCCCTCAGGAAGTTGGGATAGCTTGTTGAGTGGCTGGATGATGAATGAATGGATAGGTACCTGGCCCTCACTCACTTGTGACAGCCAGGAAGGAAACACCTGACCCTCTTGGGGAAGTGGAGCAAATCTTCACCCCAAACACGGAGCCCAGAACTGACCCCTTCAGCTCAGGGCGAGCCTGCATCTGTAAGATAGGGGGAAATGAGGGATGGCCTAGCCCAGGGACCCCCTCTCCTTCCCAGGTTTCCTGCTCAGGTGCTAATTCTTTGTCTCAGCCTCCATCCTCTCACCAAATGTGCCCAGCTCCTCGGGGATGCCTGGCCGTCCGGGCCTTATCTGGTGCCCAGTAGGGCAAGGTCTAGCGCCCCCAGCAGATGAGGGATCTGCATCTCAGCTGTTCTGAGATCACCCGAACCCTGCTATATAGGGTGAGGGGTGAACAGGGAGCTGGTCCCAACCCCGGTGGGTGGTTGTTCTGAAAACGGACAGCTGATGTGAGCTTTACCAACCGGGAAGTAATCTAAGGAGGTAGACTAAAGCCCCTGCCTGTGTGGGGGGTGTCCAGAATTCAAATGTTAAACCTAACCCTCGCTATCCACTTCAGATATCCAAGGGCTCCTCATGACATCCACTGTTCTTTATAGTATGTCCAGGAAGAAGGGGGGAGGGGGAAGTGGTGATAGAGGCAGGTCAACAGAGTCCCTAGTTGCCATGGCCAAGAAGGGGGAGTCCTTTGCCTCCAGGGTGGGAAGGTGGGCCTAGGTACCCCCTATTTGCATTCAAGGAGGTTGTTAATTTAGCTGAACAGACTTGTTTTCCAGGGGATTAACTGTATTCATAGATGAAGGAGGGTGAGGTTCAGAACCTGGCAACTGGTCCTACAGCTTCTTGCTCCACACTTCCCACCGTGTTTGCCCCCTGGGACAGGACAGTGGAGCAGAGCGCCAGCATCAATTCTCTAGTGTTTGCTCAAAGTGGTGAAGCTGTGGCCACTTCCTCTCTTTTAACCCCAAATACCAGGTGTCATATCATCTGATAAGTCTCAGAGATCACCCTTCCAGTGGAGACTCAGTATGCTCCTGTCCCAGAGACTGCAGAAGGATCTTCATGCCCCAGGGCCCAGGAGACACTGAAATTAGTCAGCGGCCATCCAGGACAAAACTTTATTGCTTGCCCATGTTAAGCTTGTTCAAAACAGTGGCCAAGGTGGTAAATCTGGGGGAGTGTCATCTAGAAAAGAGGTTCCCAAAGAAAGAAGTGGCCAGGGAACCTACTGATGGGTGGGAGAAGGACTTATTCTGTTCCATGAAATCCAAGGATTGGAAATAGGACAGAAGTTAGAGGAAACCAATTTCCTCAGGTTCAAACTAAGGATTTTCTTTTAATAGCTGTCCAGAACGGTGAAGTGTGGCTCTAGGAGAACATGAGCCCTTGGAGCTCTGGCCTCTGTCCCTGACAGGCCCTGTTGTTGAAGGAGACTTGATGACACAGTGAGGAGGTATACAGGGTTTGCTGCTTAAGACGTGAGGAGTGGGCTGTTCCTCACTCCTCATGGGAATAGCAAGATCTTTGCAAGAAACACTGGGGGTACTGATGGTGAAGCCATGCGGGTTGAATCTGGAAATCCATAGAAGATCCCTGAGTAGGGGAAATCAGGTACTAGAACCCTTTGTAGGCGACAAAGCCGTGAGGTCCTGGGGAGGCTGCAGGGTTACGCAGGACGGACTGGGGCGCCGGCAGGGGAGGCTGAACGTGATGATACTACTAGACCAGCAAACGGGGAGGCTTGGGGACCCACTGTATGAGGACAGTTCAGGTTGGGGGCTGAAGGCCTGGGGGAACAGCAGGGATGGGAAGGGTTAAATAGGCTGGATGGGGTTGGGTTCCCCAAAACCCAGCCGTTTGGGGCTTCAGCCCCAGGCTCCTGGACATTCAGGAAGTCAAACACTTAACCCAACTATAGAAAAAATACCTTTTTATTAATTATTAGGAATAATTCATTCATTGAATGCAGGGTGCATGTCGGGCAAGGTTAGGTACCGCCGGATGGATGAGGGGAAACGTGCAAGAGGGCAGTGAGAAGGGGGACAGTCCCCCACTTTCCACAAACTATAAACAGCAACATGAACACAGAGAATCACAAGTAAGAGGCTCCTTCTTCATGTCTCCTCCTGTCCCACTCTTTCAGAACGAGTCCCACTGTGGCCGCTAGAGGTGCCAGGGCATCTGGAAGTTCTGGGCCGGGAGCGGGGTGCAATGGGTGGCCTCAAAGTTGTACAGATGCTTCTGAGCCTGAAGAAAGAGGGCAGGACAGGTGGGGTGCAGAACACTGCAGTGAGCAGCAGCCACCAAACACCTCCACGGCCCGTGAAACCACCACCCACTCTCTACAAGCTGCCACTTCCAGTGCTGTCCCCAAGCCCTACACGTGTCCCCTGGCCATTCGGGCACCCCCTTCCTTCGCCACCCCTTAGCTCACCAGAAACAAGGCCAGCTGCTGCCTTCCGTCTGCATCCATGTCCTCCCCTGCAGAGAAGAGGCGCTCACACAGGGTCCATACATCTGGGTATTCATCCCCTTCCTGGACTCTTCCTGACACCCTCTCCTGCCCCAGGACACCCTTACCCACACTCCAGGGGAAGTCAGGCCCATGTTCTGCCTGGTAGGAGCGGAGGACAGACAGGCACCAGTCCTCTTCCACCTCCCAACGGCTGTAAATGGAGGCTGCTCAGGGAGAGAGAGGAGTGCCAGTCAGTGCCTGGCCTTGCCATGTCCCCACCCAAAGGCCTCACAGCATCTGCATGCACCTTCCTCCAGCTGTGAGGAGGCCTCCAGCCACTGCCTCACCACTCGAAGACCCTCCTCTGCCATCACACGGGGATACCTACAGAGGGAGCACGGGGATGGGAAGTCAGGACCCAGTTCCCTTCACTCCTCACCCCAAGCCCTCCTCCCCCGCTCCCCGCTGTGCCGTGTCAGTACACACACCCCTGGCTCACCGGTACTGCAGGAGCTTCAGCAGGAGGTCATTGCCTCGGTTGGACATGATGTCCTCAGGAACCCTGGGGGTGGGAAGAATGGACACTTAAGAGGCTAGAGTTTGGGGAGGGAGGGTTTGGACACCTTCCAGGGGCAGAGGTGGGAAGGGCAATTTCCTAGTTCCATCTGGGATCCAGGAGGGGAGAGGCTCCCCGGCACTCACGTGGTAGTGATGATCTCATCCTTGGTTCTGCGGATCAGCAGCACGGGGCCCTGGTACCTTCAGAGGAGATCGTTGTGGGGAGAGAGTGCTCAGAGGGAGATGGTAACACCCGGCCACTGCCCACCCCCCACCCCCAAAGGGCTGCCTTCTCATCCCCCACTATACAAGGTCCCATGGGCTAGCCCATCACCCAAGGATGAGAAAATATTAAAGAATGGGCCCCATTGCCCAAAGTCTGGCCTTACTGGGAGATCTGCTCGAATACCAAGCAGAGCCTGTACAGGGGGGAGGCGGGGAAGGATGTTGCTGGCCGGCCCTCTCTCACCTGCACAGCTGTTCTGCATTGTTCAGATTGAGGTGCTGCCTCACTGTCCTGGTCACCAGGCCCCCTGGAGTGGGATAAAAGTAAAGGGATGACAGAGACAAAGCCCTTGTCCAACACAAAAGTCCCCAGTGCTCACAGAGAAAACTGAGGCCCCAGACAGAGGAGTCCTCCTGCTTCTCAATAGTGGGGTGACCCACTCCCCACCCACAGCAAAAGGATCCATCTCCAGTTAGAATGAAGCTCCCAGTACCAGCCCACCCCCTCCCTGGAAGGGCAGGCCTGGGAGTTGTACTCACTCCAGCTATCTGGCATGACCTTCAAGGCCAAGGGCACCAGGTCATCAAAGGAGGCATCCAGGATCACAGCACTAATGTCTGGGTAGGACATGGCTGCCCACGTGGCTGGTACCAGGATAGGAAAGAAGGGTGAGGACTGAGAGGCTCCTGCCCACCACCCTATCCCTGTCCCACTGACCCTACAGGCTGACACCATCCTCCCTATTAGGTTAGCCCAAGGTCTCCCTTAACCCCTCACATCACTTGGCCAGGGCACTCTCCAGAGAAGATCGAGAGAGAACATCAAAGTGCATCGAAGATGTGCAGAGGAAAGATTCGCTTCCCTGATGTGCTCCCTGCCCAGGACCCTGGTCTACTTCTTTTAATAATGGGCAAAAGAGGGCACCTGGGTGGCTCAGTCGGTTAGGCATCTGACTCTTGGTTTTGGCTTGGATCATGATCTTGGGGTGGGGAGACTGAGCCCTGTGTCAGGCTCCATGCTTGGCAGGGAGTCTGCCTGGAATTCTCTCTATCCCTCTGCCTCTGCCCCTCCCCCTTGCTCTCTCTCTCTCTCTCTCTCAAACAAAATCTTTAAAAATAAATAAATAAGTAAATAAAATAATGGGCTTAAGAGTGGAAGGAAATGTGAATGTATACAAACAGGATACCTTCTTCCAGACCCACACAGATATCCCACCTCCATCCTCTCCTCCCTTAAGCCTCGACCCCATTGCCAGGCCCCCCATGCATTTCCCTACCTCTCCTTGGGGTGGGGTAGGGGTGGCACAAATTGGGAGGAGGGGGGCAGGAGGTAGGCTGGTACCAGTGAAGCCGCCGATGGACCAGGCATAGATGATGATGTCCTGGGGCTGGAAGCCCAGGCGGTGGATGGCAAACTGGACCACCACATCCATGGCGTTGGCCTCATTCTGAGGAAATGGCACCCCCTGCAGGAGGAAGGGCAAAGACTGGAGTGAGTCAGCACCAAAGGCCACCTGGGTCACTGGCAAGCTCCCAAAATGGACTTTTCTAGCAGCTCCACTGCAACAGACAGGGAGGGTGCAGAAGAAAAGGCTGGTGGGAAGGGCTGCACTCTCCAGAAACCAGCCTGCCTGCCGCCTCCCACTGTGGGAGGAGGGGTCTGGCTCCCTGCCCTTGGCACCCAGGTGACAGGTGAGTGGGAGCTCCCCTACCAGAAACAGCCACTCCTTTCCCTAACTCTAGTGGCTGACCAGGGGGAGACAGACTGTAATTCAGGAAAAGAAAGGGATTTCAGAGAGGGTCTCACCGTGCTTCCAGCAAAGCCTGGATGGTTCCAGCCCAGAACTGAATATCCAGCTGCAAAGATGGAGGGGGAGGGGCTAGGAGCTCATGGCCCACACCTCCCCCAAACCCCTCCAGCCCTGGGGGAAAGAGCAACCGAACCCTGGAGCTCTAAACACCCTCAAACTCAGAGGCAAGTAACTCCAGCCTTCCCAGAATGGGGAGATGACACCAGAGGTTCTGAGGCAGCAGAAGGGAGAGGTAACGTGACGGTGTGGTGGGGACAGCACGAAGGCCATCCTGTTAGGAACACAGCCCAAGGGGAGGGATGTATGGTTAGCAAAGGGGGAGTACACTTTCCCCCAGATGTGAGTTTTAAACCTCACTGGGAACACACGATCTGGCGCAGGGAGGTTCTATCAGTGTGGGAAGGTGGGGCCGTTCCATTCCAAAGGACAGGGACAAAGAGAGCCGAGCCACGGGCCTACCTTCCAGAGGCGTAGAAATGCAGCCCACCTCATAGAAGCCCGCGTTCCCCTCACAGCAGATCACCTGTGGAGGGAGGCAGGAAGGAGGGCTGGGAAGGAGCCAAGTTGGGATAGAAAATGCCCCATGTGGTAGGATGTGGGAAGAGGAAAGGGCCTGTTCTCTTCAAGGGGAATGGAAATTTCTCAACCCACAAGGTATCTAAGAAGAAAAGCAAAGTGGATGCAAACGCTTAGCAAACTGAGCCCTCAGAGGAAGAGAAAGTACTAATCACCCAGCACAGCGTCCACTTCTCCTTGGAAGACCAGCAGAGGGCCAGCCCTCAGAAATGGGTAGGGATACTTTTTTTCCTTTCTGGCTTTTGAGTCTATTTTTTCCCATGACACTTTGTCTTGTGTGGTATGCCAATTGCTTTCCATCTCTGGGCTCCAGACACAGAGTCGGATAAACTCATTCCATGGTGCCCCATGCCAAAGCCCAGAGATGACGGGGCTCGCGTGGACTCGCATGGACAGCGCTGGGGAGAGCCAGGACCAGAAGCCAGCTCCCTAGACTGTTGGCTCAGGGCTCCTTCCGGGGCTGCTTCATGGAGGTAGGCCACTTGGGAGGCCAGGCTGCCCGGGTTCAAATCCCAGCTCTCTCACTTACTGTGTGATCTGGGAAAATTATCCCGGGCCTTAGTTTCATCATCTATAAAATAGGTTGACATAAAAAATTAGTTTCTCTTCCACAGGGTTGTAGAAATGCTGCCTAAGTGGTGACCGTTACAAGATTACTTTTTGGTCCTTGAATGTCAACTCCTCCTTGCTCCATTTTGCTATGGCAGGGTTTTCCGAGAGAAGAGGTCTTGAGGGTGGGGCTGGGAGACAGGGATTATTCCAGCTGTCTTTTCTCGGAGCTGCTGGAGGCCTGAGATCCCCAGAGCCTCTGCTGCCCCCGCAACTGCCTCTGGGCTCCCTGCTCCCTCTCACCAGCTTCTGTCCCTGGGGCTCTGCTGTCCCCCGCCGGTCCACAAACATGGTGTCAATCTCGTTGCCATCACAGGCCAGCAGCTTCGCCCGGCGCCCATTACACTGAGTGAGGGAGACATGAGGGGCGGGAGGTCACATCCTTGGTTGGGGGAGGAGAATCGGGGCGCGGGGGCGGGGGTGCCTCACCTCTTCCACCAGCCGGGCCTGGCCCTGCAGCAGCATGGGCATGAGGGCCTTCTGGAGCAGGTACACAGAACCGGGGTACAGCATTCGGCGCCCCAGGGTGTGTGCCACCAAGTAGCTGTGGGGAACACAGGGGTTAGCCGACCTTTGAGCTCAGGAGGGCCCAGGGCCCATCCCAGCCCTAGCACACCCAGAGACCCTGGGTCCCGCTTCACCCTTGAACTTCAGTTTTGTTTTCTTGACCCTTATGTGTTTGTGTTCCTCCTTAAGGATTTAATGAAATATTGTATGTACCAAGCTGACGTTTTTCAAACTTTTTTACTACAACCTTTATAAGGGGCACATTTTATTTGTGGCCCAGTACACACATCTGTACATATACTAAAAATGTAGGAGATGATATTTTCTATATATGGTAAGTAAAAGCAAAGTTATTACTAATTACAATTCTGTTAATGTGTAATTACTACTGAGGGGGCCTCGGTGGTGCAGTTGGTTAAATGTCCAACTCTTGGTTTCGGCTCAGGTCATGATCTCCGGGTTGGGGCTCAGCGTGAGTCTGCTTAAGATTCTCTCTCCCTGGGATGCCTGGGTGGCTCAGCTGGTTAAGCGGCTACCTTCGGCTCAGGTCATGATCCCAGGGTCCTGGGATCGAGTCCCACATCGGGCTCCTTGCTCGGCAGGGAGCCTGCTTCTCCCTCTGCCTCTGCCTGCCTCTCTGTCTGCCTGTGCTTGCTCGCTCTCTCTCCCTCTGTCTCTGACAAATAAATAAAATCTTTATTTATTTATTTTTTTAAAAGATTTTATTTATTTATTTGTCAGAGAGAGAGAGGGAGAGAGAGCAGGCACAGGCAGACAGAATGGCAGGCAGAGGCAGAGGGAGAAGCAGGCTCCCCGACGAGCAAGGAGCCCGATGTGGGACTCGATCCCAGGACGCCGGGATCATGACCTGAGCCGAAGGCAGCCGCTTAACCAACTGAGCCACCCAGGCGTCCCAATAAATAAAATCTTTAAAAAAAAAGATTCTCTCTCCCTCTGCTCCTCCTGCACTCCACCCCTTACTGTGGGCGTGCACTCTGGCTCTCTCTCTCTTAAATAAATAAATCTTAAAAATGAAACTTATTAAAAGTCCCCAGTTAAATAATACTTTAAAAACAATGATAGCGGGGCGCCTGGGTGGCTCAGTGGGTTGGGCCGCTGCCTTCGGCTCAGGTCATGATCTCAGGGTCCTGGGATCGAGTCCCGCGTCGGGCTCTCTGCTCAGCAGGGAGCCTGCTTCCCTCTCTCTCTCTCTCTCTCTCTCTGCCTGCCTCTCCGTCTACTTGTGATCTCTCTCTGTCAAATAAATAAAAAAAAACTTTAAAAAAAAAAAAAAAAAAAAAAAAAAACAATGATAGCTATAATTCACTCAATTGATTTCAAGATTGCTGAATGGGTCAAGATCCATCGTCTGGATTTTGTTTTAAGATGTGTTTACTTAGGGGCGCCTGGGTGGCTCAGTGGGTTAAGGCTCTGCCTTCAGCTCAGGTCATGATTTCAGGGTCCTGGGATCAAGCCCCACATCAGGCTCTCTGCTCAGCAGGGAGCGTGCTTCCCCTCCCACCCCTCTAACTGCCTCTCTGCATGCTTGTAATCTCTGCCAAATAAATAAATAAATAAAATCTTTATTAAAAAAAGATTTACTTGTTTGAGAGAGAGAGAGTGTGTATACATGAGCAGGGGGAGGGACAGGGGGAGAAGGAGAGGAAAGTAAACTCCCCAGGGGGCACAGCACTAGAGGTGGGCCAATCCCAAGACTCTGAGATCATGACCTTGGTCAAAATCAAGAGTTGGACGCCCAACTGACTGAGCCACCCAGGCGCCCCAAGATCCATTGTTTGAAAGACACCAAACCAGGCTGCAGACTCCACGGGGGCAGAGACCTGACTGTTCCATTTACTGAGATGTGCCCTCTATCTGCCATGTGGCCGGTGGCCAGAGCCTGACACAGAGTAGGGGCTAAAAATATTTACTGAACCAACGGGCTACTTTCGACACATAGGTAGGTGCTGTTCCTAAAAAAGGCAATTAACCATTTCCAGTTAATCCTGAAATAGGATTTGTCCCCAGAAAAACACTGTACCACTCCATCCAGCATCCCCTCAAAGCTGCAAATCTGGTTTTCCCCTCTGACAAGGGGGCACACTGTCCACACTGACCGCTAAACCCTCCCGCTTCCTTGGTATCCCAGAACTTGCCTCCAGGCCCCAGCAACAGAAAATCCCCACAGCATCTGCACCACGGCAAGGGACCGATGCTTACTCCTGTGACACTACAGCTATGACTTACTTGGGCTTTGCCATGTGCGCTCAGGGCCCCACACAAGGTGGAAGCCCTTGTGAACAGGTTACCCTACCAAATCTCACCAATCCCGAGAGGTGGGCTATTTACAGATGCAGAAACTAGCTCGCTTAAGGTAGAATAGCCAAGGTGCAGAGGGTCCAGGACAAGGACACAGCTGCCACCAGACCCTGCTCCGGCTAGGGCTATGTGTCTCCACTGCACCCCCAACCTCATTCTTCCCTCCCAGCCTCATTAAAAGAGCTTTTGTAGGCACCTGGCTGGCTCAGTTGGTAGAACATGTCACTCTTGTGCTCTGGGTCCTGAGTTCAAGGCCCATGTTGGGTGCAGAGCTTACTTAAATAAATTGAAAAAATAACAAAATGAAAGAGCTTTTGTCATCAGACAGAATCGTGTTAATATCCTAATCCTTCATTCACCTTCATCCCAAACCTTCTGTGAGACTCTGGACCTCTCTGAGCCTCTTTTCTTCACATACAAATCGAGATTAGAAACTATCACAAACAGCTCGAGGCCCAGTAAATGACATCGAGAGCACCCAGTCCTGGACTGAACTGGAGCACCCAGTCCTGGAGTCCTCACTCCACATCCCCTCCACCCCAGTGGGCCTCTCTCCCTGTTGCTTCCCACCTGGTGATCTGACAAGGCAGCTTCTTGACCCGGTTGAGGAGAGTGTCTGCTGTCCCCCGGTGCAGGGGCTCCGGGCGAAGCAGGGCCACACCCTGGCGGGAAGGGCCCCCTCGAGACTCTTTCCTGAGGATGGAAAGATGCAGGGGAAGATGGGGTCAGGAGCAGCAAGCTGGACATCTGAGGTCCAGAGGGCAGGGATCTAGGAACGAGGAGATGGCACTGGAGAGCAGGCCCTGGGGCCCCAAATGGGGCTGGAGGTGTGGGACAGGACAGAGCAGGGAGGGAATGAAAGAACTGGGACCTCACCGGCTGCTGGGCTCTTCCCAGTGGAAGTCAACTGGCCAGCTCTTAAAGTCAAAGTTGTAGTTGGCGAGCTGCCTCTGTGGTGGGCAGGGAGAGAAAGAGGAGGGGGAGGAAAAGGGCGACTAAGAGGGCAGGCTTACCTACCCAACCTCATCTCACCCTCATCAACCACAAGACTCACCCCTGCACATCAGAGGAGGGGGAGACAAGTCAACATCCCCACACACCGACCCAGTTCACAGAGGGTAAGCTCTGTCATGGCCTGAAAAATCAGGCAAGACAGGAGGCTCTATCCTTTCTCAAGACTGTCCTGGCTGCTTCCAGAAGAGAAACTTAATAGTCTTTGCTTTTCCAAAATTTAAGACTAACCCACACCCAGAACGGGTGGCTAGAGATGCTAGTGCTTCTGAAGGAGGAAGTGTGGGTGTGGGGGATCTGTTGGCTGGACATGCCCTCTCCCCCACTGGGTCTTTACCTGATGCTTTCCTGGAGGCTGGGTGACAGGGAAGGAGGGAAGTCATGCCTACGGTGCTTCCTTTGCATTGGGACCACCTCTATAATGAGGCCCTCTCCGACAGTTCCATCCTCATGGCCACCTCCCTTCCTTCAACTTCTGCAACCAGGGGCTGGTGAGGCCACCCAGACCATCTACGCCTCTGGTCATCCCACTCAGTCTGCCCACATGCTTTCTGAGGGTGGCAGAAGCTGTGTCTTCTATTCTGCTGTACTCCCTCCCTCATCCCCAGAGTGCCCAGTACTCTATTTTAAGAGCTGTTTTTTAATTTTCCATCACAGAAATTTTTTGACATTTTCAAAAATAACTTGACTAAGAAGGAACAATAGAAACACTGTATGAAAATGTAAATGGCAAAACAAAACAAAATGAAGAAAAGCAAATTTCAGGCAGACTCTGCTCAGACCTGGAGGCAAATCCAGACCCAGCCATTTCCTTTGTTCCGTGACTCTGCTGGTCACTGAACCTCTTTGTCTATTTCCTCAGAGGTATAATAATACCACCTAATGTGGTTGTTGTGAGGCCTGGGAAGGGTGTATGCAAAATGCCTCAGACAGCGGTGTGCCAGGACATCATTCCGTAGCTCCGTAAATGACAGTGTGGAGCATGATGACGGTGGTCACAGCTGTTTGATCCCAGGAACCCCTTTGTAACAGGAAAGAGCTTTATAGGGCCCCAAAGCCCCTTCTGAAAGATAATCACACTCCAGCACCAGCTGGGCTGGCCCAACTCCAAGGACACTGTGCCCTAGCTTTTCTCCCTCTTGGCACCACGCTGTGCTTCCAGGCACAAGAGTGGACATACCTGTCCATCTTGTCCCATCTCTGAACCAAACTAGCATGGTGTTCAATGCACATGGCCAAAATTAACACCATTTACAGAACTGAGCTGCTGTGACAGAGAGAAGACCCCCTTCTAAGAAACACTGAGGAACACTCCATTAGGACTGGTGGGGAGGAAGATTCCTTGGGTGGATAGTTCACTTGCACAGGGTGGGAGGGGATACAGAGATGGGCAAGCGAAAACCCAGTGTGGTCTGTGGCAAAACCCACCTTCTGCCCCGGGCAGAAGCTGGTGCCCAGTGCTCCAGGGAGGCAGCTGAGGAAGCAGCCGCCAGGGAACCCAGACGTCTGGCACCTCTCACCTTGTTTTCTGCAGACTGGTTCCTATGTGTTGCCTCCAAGATGGTGATGAACTGCCTGTACTGGGGGTTGGTCCAGCGGCCGATGCCTGGGAGAGAGAGGACAGGAAACAGCGTTAGGAAAAGTGGAAGAGCAAGCTGAGTAAGTTTCGGGAAGAAGCTTGGAGATGGGCAAGGAGAAGGCCCTGGAAAGAGAAGTGGGAGGAAAAGGAACAGATGGCCCAGAGTCTGGGGAAACAGGAGAGTCGAGCTGACCCCCTTCCTTTGTATATAGCTTTAATGTTCCCCTCCCACCCAGCTTCTTCAGTTTGTTTCTTGATAGGCTACCGATGCTCCACCCTCCAGAATGTTCACCTTCCCAGTCTTACCACAGCAACATGCAAGCTTACTTTTCACCCCGGTGAGCACGGAGTTTCTCTCCTCCCTGCCAGCGTTCTCCGCTGCCTGCTTTCCCTCTCTTTTCTGTACAGTCTAACTCCCTGCCATCTGGCTTCCTGGCTCCTGCTCTCGCCCCACAATCACTTCCTCACTGAATGTTGAGTCCCCTTTCTCTGTCCCTGCTCTCTTCCAACTGTGCCTCTCAGCACTCTTCCTATTCCTTGAGACTCCTTCCTCCTCCACTTCCTGGGTCCATCTTTGCCACCTTCTGATATCCAGACTGCTCCTCCCAGCCTCCCTTCCACTTCCCTCTCTGAAACAAGAGCCATCCTCAATGCTCAGCTCTTTCCTCTCTTCACCTGGCCCTTTGGCAGTCACATCTGCTCTCCCTTCACTGCCAAGGAATCTGAAGCCCCGACTTCTCTGCTTTCACTGACCTGACAGGTATCATGGGCCAGGCACCGATGACATGGGAGGCACCGGAAATGAGACACACAGGTTCCAGCACTGAGAGCTGGGGCTTTGGTTGGGGGTGGGGTGGGACTGGAGAAAGATGGTAAGCAAGTAAACAAGAACATTTCAGAGAGGGGTAAGTGCTACCAAGAAAATAAAACCAGAATGAACCAGAATGCTATTATCATCAGGGGTAGAGGCCCCAGATGATATGCAGAACAAAGCAAGGTGCAGAATGGTTTGTCCAGTGTGATGCCAGTTGTGCCAAAAATGTAAAATGAACAAGAGAAGGGCTATAGGGGTGCCTGGGTGGCTCAGTGGGTTAAAGCCTCTGTCTTTGGGTCAGGTCATGATCCCAGGGTCCTGGGATTGAGCCCTGCATCGGGCTCTCCGCTCAGCAGGGAGCCTGCTTCCCTTCCTCTCTCTCTGCCTACCTCTCTGCCTACTTGTGATCTCTGTCAAAAAAATAAATAAAACCTTTAAAAAAAAAAAGAAGGGCTATATACTGTTTTTAGTTACCGTATTTCATAGATTCTAAAACATCTATTTCCTTTCACATTTGAAAACTGAATCGAAATGCATTTTACAATTCATAACAGCTTAGATTTGATAAAGTGAGGCCTATCTCTCATAAAAGTATAAAAATGTGGACCAGGAAAGAAACCCCGCCAAATGGCAATGGTGACTTCTGGGGAAAGAGGAACACAGTACTGGGGAAGATTCCAATGGGAATGCCAGCTCGGAATGCAAAGCTTCAGTATTTTATTGACCAAAGGTATCAGAAACAGTATCACAGAACATAAGCATTTCAGTTCTCTATGATATTGGGGCACCTGGGTGGCTCAGCCGGTTAAGTATCTGCCTTTGGCTCAGGTCATGATCCCAGGGTCCTGGGATCGAACCCCATGTCAGGCTCCACTTCTCTCTCTCCCTCTGCGCCTACCCCCTGCTTGTGTTTGCTTTCTCTCTCTGTCAAATAAATTAATAAAATCTTTTAAAAAATTATTATTATAGTATTGTGTTCTCTGAGCTCTTCTGTTTTTAATTTTTGTGCCCAAATTAAAAAACAAATAAAATTTAAATGTAGGACAAAACCGAGGAGTGGTAGCTACTTTTAGATCGGGAGGTCAGGGAAGGACTCTCTGAGGAGGGAGCCCAACCCGGTAGAGATCGGGAGGCAGAACGCTGCAGGCAGAAGGTCCTCACCCCTGTCTGGGCCCAACTGCAGCCATCCAGCTCCTGACCCGCCATTCCCTCTCCAAGCATCCCCTCGCCCAGTATTTGTCATGTGCACCTGCCAAGGGGCAATGATTTGGATCATCTCTTCACTATTAAACTGTGAGATATAACTACGTTTATACAACACACATTCAGTTTAAAAAAAAAAAAAGCAAAGCAAACATTTATGTGACCACCACCTGAGACAAGGAAGAGAACAAAGTCACATCCCTCCAAGAGGCCTCCCTGTCTTGTTCCCTCCCTCTCCCAGGTAATCACTCTCCTGATTCTCAAGATAACCGTGCCTGTGTTTTGCCACTTATATATGCATCCTTTTTGAAATTCACGTAAGTGGAAATACACTGCCTATATTATCTGTAATGCTGAATGCTTTTTGCATTCAACATGACAATTTTGAGACTCAACTGTTACTAAGTGTAGCTTAAATCTGTTCACTTGCATTGCTCTGTTGTGTTCTGTTGTAGAACTAGAACCCTCTAAAGTATTTATCCATCCTACTATTTGTGGCCATGGACTTGTTTCCAGTTTCGGATTATTACAAACATATATGTGGATATGTGCAGAATTATTGTAGGCTATATGCATCTTTTCCAGAAAATACCAAAGTTTTCTGCCAATTAGTTTGGCAAAGTTTCTTGCCAATTACTTACAACCAAATCCTTTAAGGAAAAGACCATGTCTTCACCATTCCCAATTATTCCCCCTCAGCACCCAGCAAAAAATTATATTTGCAAAAGCTATATAATAAATATTTACCCAGTGAAGGAGAGATCCAAACCAGGCTCCCTCTGGACCTACCTCGGAGACAGGCCACGCCTGCCAAGAGTAGTAGTAACGTCCCAGCATAGTGAGAAAACGGCACCACTTTGGACAAGCTCAAGTAACCTAGGACGGGAGAGGCATTATGTGAGAAGTTTTCCCCACTGCCCCTTGGCATCTCTTCCCAGGTCAGCCCCCACCTCCACCCCATACCCTCTCTTTGGGACAGCCATGCCCTTGGAGGAAGAAGATGCCTGATGGAAGAGGGAAGCCAAGCCATCCTCACGGGTCCCCTTTCATCTTTGGGGGGGGTTGGCTCATTTGCCAACAACCTGCCCACCACCTTTGAAACCACACTGACCTTTCCTGTATAAGTAGAAGAAGGCGAAGGGAGAGGAGTAGTAAGAGATGGACCAGAAGACTGAAGCCTGCAGCAGAGAGACAGGGACAAGCAATCAATACACACACACACGTTTGCCGTTTCCAGGCCTAGGCTCTGAGCAAAGTGGATAACCTGAGGGAGATCATATCAAGGACCTATTCTGTGCATAACACAGTAGGTGCTTAATATTTGTTGAAAGGCAACATATCAGAGCATAACAGAGGCTGGGGAGATTAGATATAGGTTCCCTTTTCTTCCTCTTGTCTCCAGACATAATTTCACCACATTTAAAGGCCAGTTTCTTTTTCTGCTCAAGTTAACCAAGCCTTTTCAATCAGCCCTGCTCAGGACAGTGCCTGGCCTGGTCCCCACGAGATGCACAAACGTCACCATAGGTACTCTGCCAGAGAAAACAGCTGTCTTTGCAGCCAAGAGGTTAGTTGCCAGGGAGGACAGGTCACTGGGGACCACAGGACTCAGCACCTGCAGACGGTCCCAAGAGTAAACACATTTTCCTCAGGGCTCAGGCTGCCCCACAGAAAGCAGTGCACACACCAAAGGGGAATGCCAAGTATGTGTGCTTGAGAGCGCGTCCACACGTATGTTGGAGAGGTCGGCTGCAGAGCCCAGAGCATCCCCCCACCCCCCAGGGGCGCTGCCTTCCCCCAGGCTGGGGAGGAGAAAGTTCGGGAAGGCAACTGGATGGGAAAAGATGCAGTAGTTCCAGACGTCAGGGCAGACAGACATACCAGTGCCAGAATGCTGTCAGCATGCTTCTCCAGGGCACGGGGTTGGTAGTACGTATCCTGCCAAAACAGACAGCCGAGTCAAGGACCATGTCCATTGACAAGTCCTTCCTCCTCCCTTTGAGAGCCCAGACGTGTGTCCCCCGGTTCTAGCCTCCAAAGTTATCCCTCCTGGGACATCCCTGGCTCCCAAAGAAGCCGCTCTTCCCAACCCCCACTCTAAACCCGATTTCCTACCTCAGACCATGAGAACATAGGGGCCTGGACTTTCGAGCAAAAGTGACAGCCTCACTGGACATTTCGTGATCCTTTTCCACAACCCAGTTTCAAATGGGTTGTGGGCATGTGCATATGGGGACAGGAGTTAGAGAAGAAAGGAGAGACACTGTGACAACTTGAAGAGGGAAAGAAGATCAGAAGTAACAGTGGGGTGATTAAGGAAGAGAATGTGGCTGAGGGCGGGCAGCTGTGGAGGGCAATAAACAGAGTCTGAGACTACCAATGAAAAGGTAAAGAACATGTAGGGGCACAGTCTACCACCACCCCCAGCTTTCACGGATGCGATGACCCTAGGGCCTCCAAGATAGGGTGGGCGGTTGAGTGGGGGGGCAGCGGATACGTATGTAGAAATCATCTTGAAATTCAAGGCCAGGGTGGAAGGAAGATAAAACAGAACTGGGAAGGGCACCGAGGCAGAAGAAATAGAGAGTCTGACGGCAAAATCATCCAGCTCTCGAATCCGCGCAGGGTCTCTTCCAGGACTTAGAGTCAACTGGGACCAGCACGAACCACGAAAGACAGGGTGGGGGGCCGCGAGAGGAAAAAGCAAGGAATGGCAGTCAGAATGAGAAAGCGGTGGCAAACGGCGATAAAGGAGGCAGCCGGTCCGCAGGCGTGACTTTAACCCAGGAAGCACAAAGAGCACTTTGCAGACAACTGGCTTGACAAGGAGGCTCCCCCGATTTCCAATAATGGGCGCTGCTGGGGAGCAAAGGCCGCAAAGGGGTTTGGGCCGTACCATGTTTTTGACCAGGGGAGAACTCGACTCACCCAGGAGCTGGAAGGGGGGCTAGTGACTGAAGTTGGAGTCTCGGGGACGCTGGACGGGGCCCTTTCTGAGTCCCTTTCCCGGTAGATTTTGTAGAGCCGGGGGCCTAGGACGCAGCTCAGCAGCTTCGCCATGGCCCCCGCTCCGGCCGCTGCTCTCCCAGCAGCAGGTCCCCTTGCTGGCCCCGCCCTTTCCCGGCCTCTAAGGTATTGCGTGCCCTTGACGTCAGCACGTACCGGCTCCGCCTCGAGCCCTGGGGAGACATTTTCCGCGCTCCTTGGGACGGTTTTCGTGCAGATGGACCTACGGGTAGAGCAATGGTCAGAAATTAGTTGGAGGCATTTGGAACGCGGAGAGTTAGAACGTATCAGGCGTAGTTAAGTTCCCCCCCGCCTTTTTAAAAAAATTCCTTAATATTGGCAGACTCTCGAGCGACAGTGGGAATGAAGGGTAATGATTAGGAGCACTTGGCAAGAGCAACAAAAAAGAAACGGTGTTTAGGAATACATCTAATCAAAGAAATGCAAGATTTCATGAAGAGAATTACGAATGTTTTTGAAAGAGCTAAACAAAGGCTTGAATAAACGGAGAGCTGCATCGCAGTCATGGATAGGAGGATTCAGTATTGTTAAGGGGTGTGAAATACGGTAAAAAAAAAAAAAAAAAGAAAGGAAAGATGAATTATCGCTCTCAAGCGTGGACGAATCTCAAAACCTCAAAACCGTAATGTTGAGGGGAAAAAAGAAAGCCATAGATCACATACAACCTGACACCATTTGGACATATAACGTCCAAAAAGAAAATTTAATAATCAAGAGAGTGAAAGACAAAGAGCAAATTTACTTATGATCAGTTGGTTAAGTGGCTGCCTTCAGCTCAGGTCATGATCCCAGCGTCCGGGGATCGAGTCCCACATCGGGCTCCTTGCTCAGCGGGGAGCTTGCTTCTCCCTCTGCCTCTGCCTACCACTCTGTCTGCCTGTGCTCATGCTCTCTCTCTCTCAAATAAATAAAATCTTAAAAAAAAAAAAAAAGAATAGTGTAACACAGCGTAGAGAACCTTTGAAATAGTAATACTGTTTCTTATTAGAGATTCAGGTTTGTTTTCTTTTTCCTTGTACCTTACACCCACATAAAATATACATTCTTTAGCTTTTTATTGCAGTAAACACCTATACAGAAAAGTGCGCCATTTCAATATTCCATATACTCACTCAGCCTCCAGATCAAGAATACATTATACCACATCTACAAGATCTTCCTCAAATCACTACCTGCCCCACCAAGGGTAACCACTATCTTTATTTCTAAACTCATAGATTAGTTTTGCCTAATTTCGTATTTTACAGAAATGGAATCATACAAATCATGCCCTTTGTTTCTTGCTTCTTTTACTTATTATGTTACTTTTTTCTTAAGATTTTATTTATTTATTTGACAGAGAGAGATCACAACTAGGCAGAGAGGCAGAGAGAGAGAAGGGGAAGCAGGCTCCCTGCTGAGCAGAGAGCCGGATGCGGGCTCGATCTCAGGGTGGAGATCATGACCTGAGCCAAAGGCAGAGGCTTAACCCACTGAGCCACCCAGGCGCCCCTTGTTACGTTTGATATAGTCTTTGGTATGAATAGAATATTTAATCAGAAACAATTTTAAGGGGGCACCTAGGTGGCTCAGTTGATTAAGCATCTGCTTTCAGCTCAGGTCAAGTTGGGCTTTCAGTGGGGAGCCTGCTTCTCCCTCTCCCACTGTCCCTATCCATCCATCCCCACCCGCTTGTGCTCTCTTTCTCTCAAATAAATAAAATATTTAAAAAAAAAAAAAAGGAAAAGGATTTTAGAGTTAAAAAAACACCCAATTCAGGGACACCTGGGTGGCTCAGTGAGTTAAAGCCTCTGCCTTCGGCTCGGGTCATGGTCCCAGGGTCCTGGGATGGAGCCCCGCATCAGGCTGTCTTCAGCAGGGAGCCTGCTTCCCTTCTTTGCTCTCTGCCTACTTATGATCTGTCTGTCAAATAAATAAATAAAATATTTTAAAACAACAACAACAACAACACCCAATTCAAAGAGATACAGGCATCCTTATGTTTATAGCAGCATTATTTACAATAGTCAATATATGGAAACAGCCCATGTGTCCATTGATTGATGAATGGAGAAAGAAGATGTGAGATACATGTGTGTATACACACACACACTCGCACACATATCTCTATAAAATATTATGCAGCCATAAAAAAGAATGAAGTCTTGCCATTTGCAATGATATGGATGGAGCTAGAGAGTATAATGTTAAGCAAGATAAGTCAGCCAGAGAAAGACAAATACCATATGATTTCAGTCATATGTGGAATTTTTAAAAGATTTTATTTATTTATTTAACACAGAGAGAGCATGCACAAGAGAGCACACGCTGGGGGAGCGGCAGAGGGAGAAGGACAAGCAGGCTCCCTGCTGACCAGGGAGCCCAATGTGGGGCTCCATCCCAGGACCCCGAAATCATGACCTGAGCTAAAGGCAGATGCTTAACTGACTGAGCCACCCAGGCATCCCCATATGTGGAATTTAAGAAGCAAAACAAACAAGCAAAGGGAAAAAAGAGAGAAAGAAACAGATTCTTAATTATAGAGAACAAACTGATGGTTGGGGGAGTGGGGGATGGGTGAAAAAGGTGATGGGAATGAAGGAGGGCACTTGTCATGAGCACCAGGTGATGTTTAGAAGTGTTGAAGCATTATATTGTACACCTGAAAGTAATAAAACACTGTATGTTAACTAACTGGAATTAAAATAAAAACTTAAAGGGTCTCCTGGGTGGCTCAATCAGTTAAGTGTCTGCCTTTTGGCTCAGGTCATGATCCTAGTCAGGATCCCCTGGGGGGCCTGGGATTGAGCTCTGCATTGGGCAGAGCTCATGTGGGGAGTCTGCTGCTCCCTCTCCTTCTGTGGTACACCCCCCTCACGTTCCCGCACTCTCTCTCCAATCAATAAATTTAAAAAAAAAATAAATAGAAACTTAAAAATAGATCAACCATAAATTTTTTTAAAATATTAACTTTTAAAAATAAATAACACATTTGGGGTGCCTGAGTGGCTCAGTGGGTTAAAGCCTCTGCTTTCGGCTCAGGTCATGATCCCAGGGTCCTGGGATCTGAGCCCCGCATCGGGCTCTCTGCTCAGCAGAGAGCCTGCTTCCCTTCCTCTCTCTCTGCCTGCTTCTGCCTACTTGTGATCTCTCGCTGTCAAATAAATAAAATCTTTTAAAAAAATAAAAATAAATAACACATTAAAAACTATTAAAGCTATATGAAGCTCTGCTTTGAGAATCCTGCCCGGGGTAAAGGGATTTGGTGAATTCTCCGGGCCCCTGTTATCCTGTTCCTTCAGTAGTAACTTAATACACTCATCAGGAGCTCAGAAGAGGTCAATGATATGCCAGGGAGCCGCAGGGAAAGTCATTCCAGATGACTTTATTTATTTATGGAGTATTGACTAGGTATGCAGTCTTATGCCCGGTTTTGTGGAAACCAACATGAAGACTCAGGTTCTTCGCTCATGGTTGGCATCTCTCCTAGGGTGGAGGAAAGAGCACAGAATGTACTTCCAGACTGAATGAAGGTAGACAGCTGTGCCCCCTTCTGCAGAGGTCTTTTAGCACAGTCTTTGATCTGTCTCTTTCAGCTGATGTGGAGTCCGAAGTGTGAGGAGATCCTCTTCAGAACACCCTGGACGGGTCTTTTCCTCCTCAGAACTGAAAGGTGGTGGTCACTTTTTCCCCAGTAAACATGAAGCTGGGCTTTATCTCCCCTGCATTCCCATCCCCTCAGAGGCCCATGTCACTCTAGACCAGGGAGTGTGGGACTGTATCTGGGTTTTGTTTCCTCTACAGGACACCAGGTCCTGGGCAAGAGAACTTGGCAGCCTGTCCCCATGGCGGTCTTATTCCTCCTCCTTCTGTTCCTATGTGGAGCCCCATGGGCTGCTGCAGGTAAGGAGGAGGAAGTGGGGGATTCTTTGGTTATTCGGAAGGTTGTAAGGAACTACTGCTGTTTCTCCTCAGAGGCCTGGGGAAGGCATTTGACTCAAGGAGATAGATTTACCCCAACTGATTCCCCCCTTCCTCTAATTCTGGGGAAGACCCAGAGACAATGAGGGCCCAGGTTATGTACAGTTTCTTCCTTTTTTTAATGTTTAATCTTTTGAAAATTATTAATTTATCAGAGAGAGAGAGAGAGTGCGAGTGAGCACAAGCAGGGGGAACAGCAGGCAGAGGGAGAAGGAGGCTCCCCACTGAGCAGGGAGCCTGATGCAGGCTGGATCCCAGGACCCTGAGATCATGACGTGAGCCTAAGGCAAACGCTTAACTGACTGAGCCACTGAGGTGTCCCTAATGTTTAGTTTTTTAATTTTGGGGCTTTTGTTTTGTTGTCTTTTTATTGTTGTTGTTGTTATGTACAGTTTCCTTTAGAAAATAAGAATAGATGAGAAAATGCGTCCAGAAAAGGAGAAAGGAGAGGAAGAGAAAGGGTCTTTGCCAACTATTCTAGCCTTTTTTCTCTTGTCTTCAGATTCCTTCATCCACTGGAAGAGAGGGGAGGAAGGCCCTACCTTCTCCTCCCCTCCTCACTTTTTCGTAGCTGTCACTTGAGAAAGTGCTCATAGCCAGACCCATGCTGGGGGAGTCCCCAGGAGGGGCAGAAGCTGGGGGTTGGAGGTCGAGTGGGAGCTGTTGATCTGATGGCGGTTTCTAGTCTCATACCATCTCCTCCCCACAGACAACATCCAGACCATCTATGTAGCCTCGGGGGAGGCGTTGGAGCTGCCATGTCCTTTACCGCCCACCCTGAGTGGAGACGAACTCCTATCCTGGTTCCACAGCCCAGCAGCAGGTTCCTCCACTGCCCTGGTGGCCCAAGTCCAAGTGGTCAGGCCAGCCCCAGACCTTGGGAGGCCCACCAGGGCATCCAGGCTCAAACTACTGGGGAACTTCTCACTGTGGCTGGAAGGGTCCAAGGAGGGAGATGCTGGTCGGTACTGGTGTGCTGTGCTGGGTCAGCACCACAGGTACCAGAACTGGAGGATGTATGATGTCTCCGTGCTCAGAGGTGAGTGAAGGCGTGTAAATTGGGGGCCACTGGGGGTCAGGAAGCCCAGCAGAGAACTAAGGTCCCTCTCTCCCCACAGGATCCCAGCTATCTGCGAGGGCTGCCGACGGATCCCCCTGCTCTGTCCTCGTGTGCTCTGTGGCCCCTGCCAGACACCTAGACTCTGTGACCTGGCTAGAGGGAAAGGGTCCTGTGAGGGGCCGTGTACAGTCATTTTGGGGTGATGGGGCTGCCCTGCTCTTGGTGTGTCCTGGGGAGGGGCTCTCTGAGTCGGGGGAACATAGACCACGAATCATCCGCTGCCTCATGCCTCACAACAAAGGGGTCAGCTTTAGCCTGACAGGTAAACTGAGGGAGGATTTGGGAGAGGATATTGCCTCTGGCACATTCTGCACCTGCTGGCTAGGGGAGGTGGACATGACTTTGTAATTGGCCAGATTTGGGTGGGTGGGGGTGATTTCTGGTGGAGCAGACCATCACCTGTAGGAAGAGGGCCTTTTTTCTCATTGATAATTCCCTAATAGAGAAGGGGGTTGTTTAAGCCAACTCTCTGATGGAAGAGACCATTGGCCAAAAGGGATGAGAAGGATTCTGGTGGAATACACCATTAATTACAAATAGGGTGATCTATGACTTTTATGGAATATCTCATAGCAGACATGAAGAAAAGAATTATTGATGGGGGAATTGTCTTTTGAAGTAAAGATACATGTGCTAATGTTATAATGGACTGCTGTGAGTGAAAATAGAAGGGGAAAAATATATGTAATTGTTTTAACAATTAGAAGTCCATTACCCACAGAAAGAATGCTACTGAATGTAGAATGACCCATTTATGAGGCAGTAGGGAGGAGCAAATGGACATTATTTTGGTAAGCAAAGGCCAATTAATGGGTCTTACTTCCCTCTACATCCTCAGCACCTAATACGGTGCCTGGCATTTGGTGGGCACTCAGGGAATGCTTATGGACTAAATGAGTGAAAGAAAGAATGAATTGGAAGGCACTACTTTTTCCTGAAAGTTTGGATTACTATTAAGGATATGAGGAAGAATTGCAGTTATGGCTGATGGTCTGTTCTGGAGTTAGCTGTCCATAGGTGGGTACAGGTATGTTGATATTTGCTACCAACAGAGGTTGATGGGGTCAACATGAGAGGCTTGAAAATGGGCAAAGTGGGATGGTAGAAACTAGGGACAAAGAAGCTTATGAAGTCTTTTGGTGGTAAGAGCCTGCTGGACTACAGGGGGAAAGCCTCTCTCTGGGGCATGGGAACAAACCCCTCTTTGCCTCCCTCCTTATCCCTGTTGTCTTGCCCTTACTGTAGCCTCCACGGATGCCTCCCCTGCCCTCTGTGCCCCTTCCACGGGCTGGGACGTGTCCTGGATCGTGATGCTCTTGCTCACAGTGGGTCAGGGGTTCACCATCCTAGCCGTCAGCATCATGCTCTGCAGACAGAGGGCCCAGGGGGCTCAGTGCAGAGGTGAGTCCCTCCCTCCCAGGGGGAAAGAAGAGAGCATGGTGTGAGTGGGTGGATGGCAGAGGGTTGGGCTCACATCTTGCCTCTATACCCTACCTTCTCTAGGGGAGGAGGTAGTAAGGAATATAGTTCTGAGTTATCTGGTGATTTCTCTGCTGCACCCCGTGTGGCTCCTTCTTCCCAGGTACCTCAATTCCTCAGTTCAAACCTGAAATCCAGGTCTATGAGAACATCCATTTGGCCTGTCTCAGGTGAGGTAACACTCCGGGGTGCAGGCTTAAATCCCAGAGGAGACTGGGGTTGGGGTGGGTATGGGGGCCCCTGTTCCTGAGGAGGTAGAGAATGAAAGTATCTTTAATCTGTCTTTCTGCTTCACAAAACCCACAGCCCACCTGCCCCCAAGATCAGATGATCTCCATGACATCTGCTGGAAGTGTGACCTGCTGTCCCTCTGGCCATCTGGCACCTGAGGCTTCTCCTGAAAACCTTGGCAAGGGGGGGGAAGGGCTGCGAGTGCTGCCCTACAGTCCAGCTGGTCTCCAGCAGTCACGCTGTGTGTGTGTGTGTGTGTGTGTATGTTCAGGGGCGCTGAAGGAAAGCAAAGTATTATTCTGCGATGTCACCTGTTGAGATCACAGGTGTGATCTCCTGTTTCATAGCAGCCAGTAAAGGGGTGGTCCTGAGCCCTCAGTACCATGGGACTGAGGGGAGCCCAGGGTGGCTGCCAGGGGGTGAGGAGGGGTGGGTATGGGCAGAGATGAGATGGGAGAATCCAGAGATTTGAGCAATTTTGGAGAGTCAGTCTCAGGGAAACCACTGGACAAATGGAGGCAACTAAAGAAGAGGGAAGGGAAGGGACTCAAGTTAGAGGAAAGAGACAGGCAGGGAGAGAAGATAACAGAAGCACTAGGTAGGAGGACTGAATGACAGAGAATTGGAAGAAGACTGAGTTGCCCTGAAATTAAGCCCGACCATCCCCCACCCCCATCCCCTCATCCCTGCTCCGTCTCATTCTCACAGAGAAGTGGAAGGAGAACACGCACCTTTAATCAGACCTCAGACTTCCTCACATGGACAGGGAGGGCACTGAGTCAGGATGGGGTTGGGGGGGGGGGGTTGCACTCCCAGCCACCCTCCTTATCCTAGCACTTCCTGTGGCATCCGGAGCCCAGCAGTGAGAGGCTTATCAACATCCTGACACCCTGGGAGGCCCTAGAGTCACATGCTATTTCTGGGGGTAGAGGGAGTGTCCACAGGGGCGGTGGGTGGATTCCCTAGTGGGGTGTGTGCTGGGCTATCTTTGAGCCATGGACAAGCCTGGGCTGGTGGAGCGGGGAAGGGCACCGATGCTCCTAACTGGTCTGTTCCCGGTCTCAGGCAGAAAGGAGCCAGTCTCCCCGACACACCATCACAAGCAACTCTACCAGACACCCTTTTGTGTGTCTGCTCAAATTTGGGCCTCACTGGAGGAAATCTTTCTCAGAAGTGTCACTGAAATCCTCCATGCTGTAGGGGCTCAAGCTAAGCTGTTAGCAAGAAGGAGGAGGCAAATGACACAGAGGGAGAATGAGGTGAAAGTTACAGTTCAGGTCCCAGCAGCCCAGCCCAACCCACCAGGCAGCTCTAGTTTGCTTTTAAAGAGAGAGAGAGAGGGAGGGAGGGAGAGGGAGAGAAAGAGAACACACACACACACACACACACACATACACACACACAGACACGGCAGTGTCCTAGACTCCCAGATAGCACTTTTATTAAATTTACTCTTTACAGTTCCCCCAAGAACCTCCTTCCTGAGTTCCTGAACTGCCAAATTAATCTTTCCTAGCAAGACTGTCCTCCTCACCATTCCTGATGACCCTTCAGTCCCCTTGCCTGGGACCCCCAGCTTCAACAAACCGCCTGCCTTGACCAAGACCTGGAGCTGAGATAGGGCATCAGCCGTGGGCATCTAGAAAAGACAAAAACCTAGAACAGGTATTGTTTATGAGGCAGGGCTCTGGACAGGTGCCTATCCAGGCTAGAGTGGTGTCCGCAGGAACCAGACCTTGGGAGGGGTCTGGGAAGGTGTGAGGGTGGGAATCGGAGTTCTCTACAGAATCAGGTTCTTGGGCATATCTCAGATGCAGGGGTCTCCAGGGCGGTGAGGAGCGGGGCAGGGTCCTGGGTTGAAGGCTGCAGATTGGCTTGAAGCCAGCGGAGGAGGGGACCTCCCCAGGTGAAGCTGGCTGCAAGGAGGAGCAGGGCGGCAAGTAGGGGGCTGGGGAGCGGCTGCAGCCTGATGGCTGTGTTGCACAGGTCCTGCTCACAGCAGTGGTGCCGCAGAGCGTAGGAGCGCGACCAGTAGGTGGCATGGCCCTGCAGAGGGCACTGGGCCCGTGGGAGGCAGCCCTTCCGCTCGATGATCTCATTCTGCTCTGTGGGACAGAATGAGAGAATGCTGAGGTCCAGGCAGGAAGGAGGTAAGGGCAGTGGGGCAGCAGGAAAAGCAAGATGGGTGGATGGAGACTGGCCTAGAGAAGGGCCATTGGGCCAGAGTCCTACCTGAGGTGCCAATACTGATGCCACAAGCTTCGTCGTCCTGACACTCGGTGGGAACCGGGTAGCAGGGTTTGGCAAAGCTGCAGGTGTAACAGCGGAGCCGACCTCGGGCAGGGGGCGGGGGCGTGGTGAGACCTGCGGGGGTTGGGGGTTGTCGGCGGCGGAGAACAGGAGAGACAAAGAGGCCTGTGAGAGGCTGGAGCCCAGATAAAGGAGAGAGATTCACGCAGAGAGGTGACACAGAAAGTGGGGAGAGGGAAGTGGGGAAAGGGAAGGAGAAGGGCAGACAGAAGTCGCGGAAGAGACACAGGGAAGGGAGGGGAGACAACTCAGGAAAAGAAAAATCACAGAGGCAAGAGGGATCCAGAGGTTGTGAGAAACACACAGATATGACAGAAGCCGAGAGAGTCAGAGGCGAAGGCAGAGAGTGACACCAAAAGCCAGACCCAGGAAGGCAGGGTGGCAGTGAAAAAGTTAAGCAGATGGTGCCCCAGACAGAGAGCAAATAAGAATTGACACTGACCGCAAGGTCCCCGCAAAGAAGCAAGAGGTGAGATAAGGAACAGGGGAGACAAAGGACAGAGGCATGTCAAGATGCTGCAAGGAAGAGAGAGTTATTCATTCTCAAATGCCTTGGAAAAGAAACTTCTGGTTCCACCTTCTCCTGGCCTGAGGCCATTCCCAGGAGCTCTTCTTTCTGAAGCCCATGCAAATCTCTGCTCAGCATCCCGCTTCTCCCACCTGCCCCCCCTTACCCAGTGCCCCACAGAGGAACAGGATGCACAGGAAGATGCTGGAGGGGCCCATGGCTGGACCCAAGGCTCAGGAGTCTGGGAGAATGTGATCTGCACCCAGAGATCCCTAGAGCTGGAGCATCTGAGCGAGACAGGGAGGGACCAGTAAACAAACACACCTAGGGAGTGAATCTGGCGGGGTGGAAACAGGACCAGATTCACCAGCCTGACGCAGTAGAGGCTCTGGTCCCGCAACTCCTATGTCCCACACCTCTCACATCCTCCCCGCCCCCTACTCGAGTCAGCTAGAGCCTTCGGGGTCTTCTCTGTGCTGTGCTTTGTGCTTTCAGCTGTGTCTGCCGCTCCAGAGTTCTGTCTGTCACCTTCCCCCTCATTCCTCCCCACCTCCCCTTGTCTCAAGCTGTTCTCGGCTCTGTCAGCTCAGTTCCCTGTCTTTGTTTGCTCCATCCTTCCCCTCTCCGTGCTTTGGAGTCTCTCAAGGTCACCCTCCTAGAAGGCCTGGCCCAGAATTGTTCCAGCGTGGTGTCTGTATGTGGAACCAACAATGCCCTCTCCCACCCTTCCCTCCACACAAAGCTCAGCTGCATAGGTGGGACCCCACCCAGCTTCACATCCCTTTGATCCCCCCAAGCCTCAACATTTGTACCCTATAATTATCTCTCCCAGTTTTACTACTGTGGAGGAAGGAATTAATCATGGGTGGGGCCAGAGGGACAGATGTGTTTCCACTGGGGGCGGGGGGAGTTGTTTCAGAAAGACTGGGAAGGAATGCAGGGAAAAGATTCAGGAAGTGATGGTAGATTCTGGAAAACTGAGGTTTATGACCTTGAGGGAGGAGAGCCTGATCTGGGGAATCAGAGCAGGGATGTATCAGGAGTAAGAAAGGGGAGGGAGGAGGGCAGAGGAGACAGATATCCTTTTTTTTTTTTTTTTTTCTTTTAATCTCAGGACCTCTTTATACTCATAAAAATTACTGAAGGCCTGAAAGAGTTTTTCTCTGTGTGGGTTAATATTGGTATTTACTATAGTATTTACTATATTCAAAATCAACACAGAGCATTTTAAGTAGGTTTATTCGAAAAATAAAAATAATAAATCTATCACATGTTAACGAAACACAGTTTTGTGAAAAGTAACTTCTTTCCCAACAACACAGAAAAGGACGGTTGCTCTCCACTTTGGGGAATTACATAAAAGACTGAATAGAAGATGGCCCAGTTGTCACATGGCTTCTGCCCTTAGGCAGTTGCGACCTGTTGTTTTGATGATAGTACGTGGAGAAAAGCCAACCTCCTGTAGGTATGCAAGTGGGAAAGGAAGACCATTGAGGACCCTCTGGCCAGGAGTTCTGGGGCCACAGCCTGAGAACCGCTGCTGAGGATGGAGCCATCTGGGGACTCCAGAGGACGCCAGGAGCTCTTTCTGCTGCTGGGGGGGGGCGGGGGGCCTCCCTGTCGCTAGTGGGGCCCCAGTGCCTGCTGGAGGAGATTCTTTACTCCCTTTTTATTGCCCTATAAAGCCCAAGGCAAGGGGGATATAAGGCTGGCGGATCAGGGCCAGGGAGGGGGGTGGGAGAGAGGTGATACTGACATTGCTGGCAGACACAATGAACTCTCTACTGGTCGGGGTCCTGCTCAGCACCCTGTTGGGGTCTGCCCTGGGTAAGGAGGCAGCCAAGCCCTGTCCGCCTCTGCCAGCTGGCTCCCGGTCAGCCCAGGTCAAGCGCCTCTTCTCTTCTGCCAGGAACCCGCATGCGGTGCTTCGAGTGCAAAGGAGATTCCAGCAACTCCTGCAAAGAGACGGTGGCCACCTGCGGGGAGGGGGAGCACTGTGGCTTCCTGGAACACAAGCCCCAGCCTGGCCCTGGGCAGAACAAGCTGTCTGGAAACCGTGAGTCCTCAGCTTCTCCCCCTTCCCCCAGCCCTCCCCTGCTCCCAGGCTCAGTCTGGCTCCAGGCAGATGGTGCCATGGCAGAGTAGAGAGCTCTGGAGCCCCTTCTGGCTCTGGCACTGAGCCCCTCAGCAGCCCACTGTCCCTGTCACCTCCTCCTCTTAACTCCCCAGAGTCTCAGAGGCCCATTCACTCCTAAGTCGTTGAAAAAGTTCTGTCCCTTGAACGCAGGGACCAAAATATTAAACCAAACTTGCAGGTATTAGCTAAGGACTGGGGTGTGTGTGTGTATGTGTGTGTGTGTGTGCACGCGCACATGTATACGATTTTGAAATAATTTTTGATTGACAGAAAAGTTCCAAAAATAGTAGAGTTCCTGTATGTCCTTCACCTCTCTTCCTCTAATGCTAATATCTAATATAACCATAGTACAATGATCACAATCAGAAAATAACACTGGTACGATACTGTTAACTAGGGGCACTTGGGTGGCTGAGTGGGTTAAGCTTCTGACTCTTGATTTCGGCTCAGGTCATGATCTCAGGGTTCTGAGATCAAGCCCTGAGTTAAGCTCCTGGCTCAGCAGGGAGTCTGCTTCAGGATTCTCTCTCCCTCTTCCTCTGCCCCTCCCCCCTGCTCGCTCACTCTCAAAAAAATAACTCTTTCAAAAAATACCAACTAATCTACAGACCTTATTCAGAGTAGCCAGATGATCTAGTCATGTCTTTTTTCTGGTCCTATAGCCAAACCAAATGAGAGTTCATCAACCGCTTGCAACAGCAAGCCAATAAAATCTGACACAGAGCTTCTGCAGTGAAGAAAAGTAGGCTATTTATTAGTGTGGTGTCACCCAGGAGAATAGGGAGCTGATGCTCAAAAGCCCCACCCCTTCCCCCTGACAGCTGGCAAGTGAGAGATTTTGAGGGCAAAATTGGGGCTAGGGGTCTTCTGAGAAGGTGGGCTCTGCTGACTGAACCCCCATGAGGTCGTGCTAGCAGGCGCTGTGGTGCCACTTTGTCTGGTCCCCCAGAAGTCTTTTCTATTTCAACAACCTTGGAATCTAAAAAATTTCTTTATTCTCCATGTTAGACATTTCATTAGGCCCAACCAATGATTGTGTCTTTAGAATAGTGCTGATTAACTACTTGTCCGCAGGTTTCTTTGAGTGATAAGCCATCATTCCTGTCCCTTGAGCCTAGGCTTGTGTGTTCATTGACCGGTCCAGCTGTGCCTGAGGGTGACAGGACATGGAGTGTTCATTTTCCACCTGAACTGACAAGAGAGATGTTGGCTTCAGTCCAAACCAGGATCCCGCCTTGCATTTAGTGCTCACGACGTCTTAAGTCTCCTCTGATCTGGGACAGTTCTGCTTCTTTGTCTTCCATGACCTTGACACTTTTCAAGAGTCCCCATAAGTTATTTTAGAGACCATCCCTCAATTTACATTTATTTACTATTTTCTCATAATTAGATTGTAGTCATGGATTTTTGGCCAGAACAGGACAGCGAAGGGAGATCGGCCCTTTTCAGCACCTTTGAATCAGAGTGCTAGCAATGTCAGTGTTCATTTTGGTTACTTGGTTTCATGGAGGTGTTTTCTGGAGGGGACAGAGAATCCCTCCGGGCTCCTGGAAGTCACATCCGCTCTACCCTAGAAGGCAAGTCCTCAAGCCAAGAGTCCAACACCGCAGTCTTGTTTTTTCTCTCAGCCTCAGTTACCTTGATTCATCACTATCGAGCCTGTGTGGCAGCCCATCACTGCAATCAAGTGGAAACGGAGTTGGTGGGAGACGTGACTTACACAACCCACAGGGAATGCTGCGTCGGAGACCTGTGTAACAGCGCTGTGGCAAGCACCGTGGCCCCGCCATGTGTCTTGGCTACAGCAGCCGCCGCCCTGGCCTGGCTCTTGCCAGCACTGTGGAGAGACTAGTAGGCTGGGGCGGGAGGAGCAGGGGAGCAAGGGAACAAAGGAGAGCTGAGGTGAGAAGACAAACAACCCTCTGTGAGCCATTAAAATCTCTCCACCACTCTAGAGCTGACTGGAAAATGCCATCTATCTCTCGCTGATGGGAGGATTGCAGGAGTATTATGCGGCCATCCATGTTCTAATTACCAAGTGTCAGCGGACTTAGTTACAACAGTGCACTCCTTTACCAACGGACCCCCAAAGGACAATGGAGAATCTGCCCTAAGTGACCCCTGGGGCCTATTGCTAGGGAGAATCTTCATTAGCAGTGAGGACCACTGAGCGGGGGGAGTGGGCTCTGGGCTGAATGGGGGTCACCAGGAACCAAAGAACATGGTTGGGTTTCTTCCCCTTTCTCCCATTTGCAACTTGGTTCTCAATGTGACTCTATAGGATTGAGAAAGGAAATGGAAACACAGTGATGGGAGGGTTGCTTGCTGCCCTGCTTAGTAATGGGGCCAAGTGAGGCCCTTGACTCTAACCTGCTAAGAGGGTCCTGTGTTCCATCCCCATGCAGCTCTCCTACCCTTTAGGGGGAGCCCTCAAGTCAGGCCGCACCTCCTTCTTGGCAGTACATCAGAGGTGTGGCCTAAATTTGGGATAAGGATTGTTGCTCCAAACACTGGACGCGTATGTCAACCCCAGACACAGGAAGGAAGAAGGATGGAGGCCTGAAAAACCCGTTTCTCCATTTGCCCCAGCCCAGCCTCCCAGGGAAAGTCCCTGGAGGATTCTTGGGGAAGGGCAGGAGCTGAGAGTGTTATCTCCCAAGAGGGGGGCCTCTGACGACAGGTTTTTTGACAAAAAAACACACAGTTTATCAGACATAGACATTTATTACTCAAAATGCAAAGAGGCAAGCATGGGGATGAGGTACGTATGGACCGAGGGTTTGGGGAATCAACCCCATACAGTGAGGTCATCAGGTCCTTCCTGGGAGCCTTTGCAGGGGACAGGACAGAAGTCCCATTTCAGGCCCAGATCTCCATCCCTCTCTGAGCTGGGCGTGGTAGAGTGCAGGACGCAAAGTGCGGAGCTCTTCTGGGACCACCGGAGGATCTGGGATGGTCTAGAGGGATATAGGGACGGACTCGGGGGAAGGTCAGTGGAGGATGTAAGGTGGAAGGATGGGTGGGGAGACCGCTGTCTAATTACAGAAATGTGAAGAGCCTGGAGAAATGCTATTCTGAGTGAAGGGAGTTAAGGAGAGACCAGTGTAGGGAGCCGGGGGACAAGGAGACCTAAGGCTAAACTCAGGCTAAGGTAGGTGGGAGGAGGGACAGCTATGGAGTGAGTATCAGTGCAGCAGCCAGAGGCCAAGGCCGGCCACAGAGGTGAGGAGGATGAGGGCCAGGGCTGGGGTGGGCCGAGGAGCTGGGCTATTGCAGTTGTCCTTGTTGCAACAGGTGGTATTATAGGTCAGGCCCAGCTTGTGGTTGGTTTGGTTGAAGGTCTCCCGACAAGGCTCTTCCGGTGTGCCACATCGAAGGTTGGAGAAAACCCACATCTTACCTGAGGGTAGGAGAGGACCGTGGGGTCAGCCAGCACGGGTGCCTGGCATGCCTGTGTCCCCCCGCCCATGCACCAGCCCAGGCTTCCTTCCCTACTCTGCCCCTGCCCCTCCCCTCCTTATCTATTCTCAGTAAGTCTGACTGTCCTTCTGCACTTCCGTCCCCCACCCCCTCACCCCAGTCTTGGTCCTCGGACTTGTTGCTGCCCACAATCCGTGTAAAGTCATAGAATGGTGCTGGCATTTAAGAATACTTGGCCAAATATTGTCCTTTCTGGGACTGTGTGTCCCATTGCAGTCTGAGCCACATTTGGGCCTTGGCCCTTGCCATAGAGTCTCCCACCAGCCCCCTGTCCCTACTAAAGAGGGGCGTGTTACCGAGGTACACATTTGTTGTCAGGCACTGCTGTCCTGGTTCCAGGCGGCAGGACTGCCGGTCGACACAGCCCAGCACGGGGACCTTGTAGCAGGAGTGACAGCGAATGTCAGCTGGGAAGACACAAGTCAGGCTGAGGGGATGGGGTGTCTGACTCACCTGGGGACCAGCCGAGCTGTGGGGTAGGGTGGAGAAGAGCCAGTCAAGTAAGTGTTCTGACCTGTTTGGTTTGACAGTGACCGAGCAGGTGAATGAAACAGAAATAGTGGAAGTGGGTGAGGGTGGAGTTGTTGCTCTGTGAATGCCTACACCTTAAATATCGTCCTGCACCCCACCCCATTCGGGGATGAGTCAAGAGGGGCAGAGCTACCAACAAAAACACAGGGCCAGGGATAGATGGAATGTGAGACTACCGTGGGCAAGGAATGGAGGAGGTGGGGGAAAAGGTGAAGGAATTCAGAAGATGTCACAGACGGAGACTTGAAATGAGAAGAAATACTACAAATAAAAAATCATGGCTCTTGGGGTGCCTGGGTGGCTCAGTTGGTTAAGCGTCTGCCTTCAGCTCAGGTCATGATCTCAGGGTTCAGGGATCCAGCCCCACAGGCTCTCTGCTCAGCAGGGAGCCTGCTTCCCCCTTTCTCTCTGCAGCTTCCCCTGCTTGTGCTCGGCTTGATCTCTCTCAGATAAATAAATAAAATCTTAAAAAATAAATAAATAAAAGTCATGGTTGCAACACTTGTATCAGTGGCTTGGGACTTGAGGCTGGCAACAAAACCACCTGTGGCCAGCTTTAGCGATTTACTCTCCCCACCTGGTACCACCATGAGGGTGGGAAGAGGAACCAGACCTGAGGGATCCTCTCCAGCAGCATTCAGACAGAAAAGAATAATATCTGAGAAGCAGATGGTCAGGTGCTGTCTGAGCACCATTCCATGATGGAGAGGGGGTGGATGCAAAAAGTGTCACCCTCCAGGCTCCCACCTCAGCTGATTCTAGGCTTGCGTGAGCAAAGTTTGGTGAAGGAAGGGTTCAGTCCAAGGGCAGAGGAGCCCAGTGACTGCACCTCTGTGAAATAAATCCACTTCACCATGGGGGTGAGCAGCCCTGGCATCCCCTCCCTAGAACCAGGCTATCTCCCCAGTTTCCCAGGAGGTTCTAGGAGATCACTGGGACCCTCCAGAAAGCTGGTGTCCCTGTGAGTATGCTCTCCGGGGAAGAGCAGGGGTGAACTAGGAAAGGCTATTGCTTGAATGACTGAGAACAGAATCTGGAGGAGGAGGTGGGGAGGGTGGGGTGTACAAGAAGCCCCAGGCTGGACGCGTAGGTTTCTGGGAGGACTCTGCTGAGTGCAGGTGGTGAGAGGACAAAGCAGTAAGCTGGGTTTGGTCGTGGAGTGGGGGACAGGGGACCTGGAGCTCTGGCAGGTTAGAAGGGTAAGTCTTGGAGGTGGGGAGAAGCGTGAAGGAGACATGGGTCCTTGAGAAATGGAGCAAGGACCCCGTCACAGGAGAGCTGCGCCGGTTGGAGCTAAGGGTATTTGAGATCCCAAGCAGTGGGCAATGGAGCACAGTGGGTGGGAGAAGGTGCAGAAGTCCCTGGGGGTCCCCCAGTGCTCACCTGAGACCCAGCAGAGCAGAGCAGACAGGATGAGCAGCAGAAAGCCTTTCATGATGAGGGTCCCCGGGGATGGTAGCAAGTGCAGCAGCTGACAGAGTAGAGTTTCAGGGATCCAGCTCTGGGAGTTGAGTGGCCTTTTTGGAATTTATAATCCCAAAGGTCCCTCCCTTCCCTGCCTCTGGTGGCCCCTCCTTCCCCATTTATACCCTGATGACCAGGGGTGGGGAGGGACTAAGCAGAACTGGGTGAGGGAGTAGGGATGGGAGAGAGAGGTACTGGAAGGTAGGCACACTCATGGCCAACTCCATTTTGGTTCTTGGTTTCAGGCCAAGACACCCTTCCTGGTTCCCAGCTGACAGCCCTGTCCTCACAGTCCTCTGAAAAGGCATCACCGAAGCCCCTGTGACATTACAGCGGCTATGGTGGCAGCACCTACTGGTTCCGGGAAACGGATAATGGGGTGTAGCCTACACTCATTGCCCAATTTGGGTCCTTGGGGGGCATTGGTAGGGGCGCGTGAGCAGAAACTGAGGACAGAAGGGGCTAACTTCATCTGGATTCAGCCTTGACATGGTCTTCCCAACCCCTGCTCAGCCTCAGGATGAAAGATGAAAGATTCGTGATGTCACCAAGGGCCTCTGTGATGTCACAACAGCAAGGACCTAGGCTGGGGCTGCCTGCTGAGGTGCTGCCTTAGGCCCTCAGAAGGTTCTGGGAACCTGCCCTGGCTAAACCAGGGCTTGGCCTGGCCTGGGCGAAGGCCGATGAAGTCCAGGGTGTGGGGCATGTGGCCTGTTCCAAAGTGTCTCCCAGACCAAAACCTGCCAGTTTGGGTGGGGCACCATTGGCCAGGAGGGACAGCGTGGGCACAGAGAGGTGAAGGAGAAGCTAGAATAAGAAGTTGCAGTAGTAACAATAATGATGAGCACCCAGTGCTCCTATGTGTCAAGCATTGTTCTAGGCATTGTAGGTGTATTACTTTTTTAAATTTCTCAATACTCTAGAAGGTAGGTGCTTTTTTTTTTTTTAGGATTTTATTTATTTATTTGACAGAGACACAGCATGAGAGGGAACACAAACAGGGGGCGTGGGAGAGGGAGAAGCAGGCTTTCCTCGGAGCGGAGAGCCCAAAGTGGGACTAGATCCCAGGACCCCCGGATCACAGCCCGAGCCAAATGCAGACGCTTAACGACTGAGCCACCCAGGCGCCCCAGGTAGGTGCTTTTTATCCCTGTTTTACAGATGAATGAACAGGCCCAGAGAAGTTGAACGATTCTCCCACATCACTCAGCTAGTAGATGGCTAAGGCAGGATTTGAACTCAGACAGCCAGGATGCTCCGGGCCACCGCTACCCCGCGGGAGTTAAAGTACAGGAAAGTGCTTCCATAACCAGCAGAGCACCACTTTCAACTGAGTATTGTCTGAGGGCTGAAAGCGAGCCAGCGAGGACTCCCAGAGGGATCCGGCGGCTGGTAGCCCCGCCCCGCTCTTATCAGAGCCCCCAACCCGTGCCCCCCCCAACCTCCTCTTCCCGAGTTTCCCTCTGGTCTCTCCTCCGCTGATACACTTGCCTCCTATCTCCACCACATACATCCCAGCCATGGCTCTGGTTCTGCAGCTACTGCCGCTGCTGCTGTCAAGGGCCCAGGGAGACCCCGGGGGTAAGCCATCTTCCCCCAGGAAAGTTGGGAGTGGGCGCGAGGAAAGACTGAAGGGCGGGGGATGCTGGGGAGGGGAGGGTTGATGTGTGGGGGATGATCCAGGCTGGTGGGAGCGCAGAAGAGAGGGGAGAGAGAGGAGACGGGAATGGGGTTCGGGAGTGGGGTTAGTCTAGCCCTGTGGACTTGCCCTAACCCCTGTCCCCTCCAACCCCAGCTTCACTGGACGGCCGTCCCGGAGACCGGGTGAATTTCTCCTGCGTAGGGGTCTCGCATCCCATCCGCTGGGCCTGGGCGCCTAGCTTCCCTGCCTGCAAGGGCCTGTCCAAAGGACGCCGCCCAATCCTGTGGGCCTCCTCGAGCGGAACTCCTACTGTGTCTCCAGTCCAGCCCTTTGCTGGTCGCCTACGTGCCCTGGACCCCAGTATCCGGCGGCTGGAGCTGCTCCTGAGCGCAGGGGACTCAGGCACCTTTTTCTGCAGGGGCCGCCACGAAGAAGAAAGCCGTACAGTGCTTCACGTGCTAGGGGACGGGGCTGATTGCAGGGCACCGGGGTCTACCCATGGTAGGTCCAGGCCTTTGCGCCTGGGACTTCACTCACACACCCTTGGGAGGGAGAGAGGCCTTAGCGGGAGGTTTCCTGCACGGGAGATCTAGTTCTCTGTCCTCGCACCCCTGACCTTAGTATCCGTCACCACCCTGTCCTCCATTCACCCAGGGTCCGTGAATCCCCAGCTCCTGATCCCCCTGCTGGGCGCTGGGCTGATGCTGGGAGTCGGGGCGTTGGGCGTGGTCTGGTGGTGGCGCAGGTGAGTACAATGGGCGGGGCCTGGTTACATGGGTCGGGACCGGAGGCGGGCGGAGTAGGACCAGAACCTTCGCAGACAGAAGCTAGACCTAGAGCTCCGGCGTGTGGTTTATAGAGGAAGGGGGCGGAGGAGGGAGGTCACCCCTTGGGCCGAGGCCACAGGCTGGTAGGCGGAGCCCTGGCTAAGGAGGCGACGCTAGAGCCGGAGCAGGATCAGAGCGTGGGCGGAACTATCTGTGGGGGTGGAGCCTAAATTGTGTTGCGGGTCTGAGCCTTTGAGTTGCTGGGTTGCTGTTGGCCCCGAGGAAGACGAGATAAAACTGGTGGCTCTCAAAGACTTATACATCCGTTACAGACGATCACCCCCGCACCCGCCTCGACCACTCCCCAGATTTGGTGAGACTAACCACCCCATTTTTCTACTGCTCCCATACTTCCCGCCTCTCAATTCCTGAGTCTGAGCCCTTGCTGGAAGCAGAATGTTGGTCCCTTTCTCTCCATTTTTCAGCTCTGTTCACCACTCCCCCTCATATAGATCCACTCGCGAAAGTCAAGCCCCAGAGGCCAGTAAAGGAGGAGGAGCCCAAGACTGCAGGGGACCTGGACCAGGAGGCGGTAAGGGCCTGGCGATTGGAAGGGGGTTGGACCCAATCCCTGAGAAGAGTGGACTGAGAAAGAGAGAGACCTGAATCCCCCAGCGAGTCAGACTTCTGAGACTCTCCTGCCTTCCTCCTCACCTTTCAGAGCCTGCTCTACGCAGACCTGGATCATCTGGCCCTCAGAAGGCCCCTCCGGTTGTCCCCCATGGTCCCAGCTGATGCCTCGACCATCTATGCGGTTGTAGTTTGAAGGGAAGCCCTTATTTCAAACCTCACAAGCTGAAGGTTCCCAGCTCTCCACAGCTCCCCTCTCCTTCTCGGCCCCTCACCTGGCAATGGATGCACCACGGGACAGAAATGAGCACTAGTATGGGAGTCAGGAGCCCTGGGTTCTCTGCTCTGCCACTGATCTTGCTCCTTCAGTTACCCCATCTCTCCTATAACTTTCACATCTTCTTCACCACTGGTGCCCTCTCTAAACCTGATCAAGCCCTGTCTCCCTATCTTAAGACATCAACAAGTCCTAGATAGTTGTCCTGTCTCTTCCCTCCCCTGCACAGTCCAGCTCTTTGAACCAGGGGCCTACACTTTTTCTTCTCCTTGACTCCACTCACACTGCTCCTCATCTCTCCATGAGGTTGCCAGTGATGTCCTAATGGCCACGCCAGTAGAGTTTTTAGTTGGTCTTTGGTTACTTCCTTCTTTAATGCTGGCATCTTCCCTTTGGACTCCTCTGCCCTCCTCCCTATTCCCATGGTATTCCCCACCATTCTAGGTTCGTCCCTTTATCTGACTTCCCTCTCTTCTGGGAATCTGGCATTCACAGCCAGTCCTCAAGCCTCACCTCTGCAAACAACACTCAGAACTCTCTCCAGCTCAGATCTCAAGTAATGAGATTTCCCATCTATCCCTGGGACAGCCCTGCCTGGTCAGCCATAGACATTCTTCACACAGCATATCCCAAACCCAACTCACTGTCACTCACTTCATCCTCCTCTGTAGTCTCTCTTGATCAACCAGTTGCCTAAGCCAGAAACTGGGAGTCATGCAGACCTCGTTCTGCTCACTCCCACACAACGAACCAAGTCCTGTCTTTCTATTTTAATGTCACTGTGAAATCCATACCCTTCTTCATGCCCAGGGCTGCCACCTGAATATACTCTCCTCATTTCCTCCCTGGTTGACTCATAGCCCCACCTCATCCTCTTGCCCCTGCCCTCCTCCCTGAAGCCAGAGGGGTCCTCCCCAAATGCAAACCTCCTCCTCACAACCTGTATTCCAGAGTTGCAGGATGTCTTTCCAGGACCTTTTCTTGGACCCATGGGCCTTGGCTTTGGGTACAAGGTGCTGGCAGCACTCTGCCTACCTTCCAGACTTGTCTCTGGCACTCCACATGTGCACAGCCTGCCAGCCTGGGAGAGATTCTCCCCAGCCTCCAAATACATTTTTGTGCCAGGCAAGTCCTTCTTTCCATATCACCCTTTTTTCCTTCTCCCCACTACCTTCCTGCCTAATAATTCTTCATCCCCAAGACTCAGCTGAAATGTAGCCATTTCTGGGAAGCCATTCCTGACCCTCTTTGCCTACCCCTGCATACATTTTGATTTTGATGCTGTAGGCAGTCTCCTTATTTATCTCTTAGCAATCACACCCTGTAAATTGTTCCATCACAACCTGTATTTCAGTTTCAATGTACTGTGAGTTCCCTGCTCTCAGAAGACTGACCCTTTTTATATTACTGCTAAGCCTCAGTAAATGAGTGAATGAAAATGAATGTCCCTGGAAGCGTTACTTCTTCCTTTCTATCAACTAGGGGTGGGTTGGTAATCTACCACTCTCTGAATCATCTGACATTTAGATAATGAGTGATCCACCCTACTCTTTCTTCTCTACGTCACATATGCTCCCCACAATAGAAATTCTATCCTGTCCATCTTGCACCCAAACACCTATAATAGGGCTGGGCAATGACTCAGTAAGTGCCTAATGAGGGTTTGATGAATGAAAGACTAACCTCAACCTCAGATTTCAGCCCTGCCCCTATCCCAGTTAAGACACCAGCCACAGCCCAGTCTAAAAGGTCAGTTCTGTTTTATTAGTTCTGTGGAAGAGGACTCACCCAGTGGACTCTATCATTTTTCCCACACTAAGCCCTCCCCCCCCATCTTGGGGCCCTCTCCCCACTACTATACCTATTCACCGTCCTCTATCTAAGCCTTCTTCCACTTCTACTCCCTATGCTGCCCAAACATTGGCCAGCCAGAACCCTAAGGCCAGGAGCTCAGCTGTGGGGACGCGTGCTGAGTACCAGGCAGAGGGAGCTGAGCCCGGCGCCTGCCTTCTCCAGTTCTGAGCAGGACACAGGTACCAGGGTGACATCAGAGAGCTTCTGCAATGCCTGCAGGAAGAACACGAAATGGGAGAGGGGAGTAAGACTCTGAGGCCACAGCCAGGCCCTTCTTGGAGCCGGCCATGCTTCTAGAGAAGGTACCCCTCCTTTGTCCCACTAGGAAGGCTCGAGACTCCTTCCTCTGGTTGTTGTTAGTAGTGGAGCTCTTGCCTCCTCTCACCTCCTGGCTATTGGGCAGGTCCCCGCCTCCACGGTGCAGGAGAAAAGGGGGCACACCAGGCAGCCCAGGTCGCAAAAAGAGACAGTCAGCAGCTGCATCATCTGGGAGAGTCAGGGACGCATAGGGGTGGTCTGTCAACACTGCCATCGCCTGAGGAAGGGAAAAAGAGGAAGTGGTCAAGTCTCCGAGCCTCCCCACAACTGAGTCTGGTGGCCCTACCACCACTAAGGGCTGGGAACACAGTTACATTTGTTGCATGATAATGATAGCAAGCACTTGCCCTTAGTATGTGTCAGGCACTGTTCTAAGCATTTTAGTGACTTTTGTTAAGTTCCACCTCAGACCCACATGCAGTTCTTACTACCTGCAGCCCTCTTCTCCCCTTCTCCAGCCCCCACCAGTCCATGTCATCCATCCTTCCTCATTGCTTAGATGCCACCTTTGAGAAGTTTTTTGAAACTCGGGAAGACGATGTTAATCGACTGTGTTTCCTGTCCTGCCATAGTAACTTCTTGCTTTCTGACGTGTTTTCATACCAGATGGACAGTTCCATGAGGGCAGGGGTTGGAATTAAGTCTCTGAACCTCCCTGCTTTCAGCCTTACGGGCCAAGAGCCACTCCCACTTTTGTTGGCCCCACCCTCCTCACCCTGACAGCCTTTTGGGCAGCCTCGCTGCTACCAGCCACGACCGTGCGGGGGCCCCCCATGCCGCAAAGGCCGCGCAGGTGGGAGGAGCTCGAGACCGGCACTGTGGAGACAGCGAAGTCCTAGGGGCAGCAAAAGAAATTATTCAGGGACGCGGGAGGGATGGGGGATTCCCTCAAACACAGGTTGCTCTGGGCTCCTTTCTACTCCGCGCCCCCTCCGTGCGCCCCTCCCACCCAATCCGCTCCCCGCTTCCCCAGCAAGAAGCTGGTCCCGCTCCTCACTCGGAACGTGTCTGCCACGATCTCAGCTCCTCGGTGATTGGTCCACTTGGAGAGGCCTACGAAAAACTCCCGGCCTGAGCCCAGGGAGGCCGCGGAGGTTTGAGAGCCAGAGTGAGTTGGAAACAAGGCCCAAAATGGCCTAGTCGCCCCATCTCTGCTTCCCAATGCAAAGCCCAGGGATGCAGGCACCTCAGCCTCACCCGTAAAGAGAACATCAGTGCCATCCAACGTCGCGTTCTCGTCCCCCATCTCCACAATCCGGAGCCCAAGGTCCTGAAGGGCTTTGCGGACTCCATCGACCTAAGGGCAGGAAAGAGGGCGCGGGGCAGAGACATTCCCAACCATAACTCCTAAAGCCCCGCACGTCCAGCTACTCCTTTCCCCTTACCCCCCAAACCGCGCCGCGGCGCTCACCTCCGGCCTGCGGGAGGGGCTCCAGGGACGCGTAATTAGGGCCGTGTCCCCTTGGATCACGGCGGTGTCACCGAGGAGCGGTCCCAGCGGCAGCGACTCTTCAGGAGGCAGTTCTAGCAGCTGCAGCCCCAACCGCTGCCTCAGTTTACCCCCCAATACCCCGTGCTCCCTCTGAGCTTTAGCCAGGTCCAGAGCCGGGAGGCCAGCCCCCGCACCCTCCCCCGAAGCCAGGCTCTTCGGGACCCCCCGGATCAGGGCATGGGAGCAGCGGCCCAGCCCCTCTCCTGGCGTCCCCATCCCATCCACACAGTCTCCCCCTCCGGCCGCGCTGATTTCTTAGTTTTCTCTTTTTACTTCACCTGTCTGGGATAAGAGAAAAGGGGAGTGGGGTTGGCAGAGAAAGAGACAGGCACAGAAGGGCGTAGGGGGGTGGTTAAGAGCGCCCGGGTCTTCCTTCTGCCATCTCCGGGCGCCCCTCCCACTTCGCCCCACCCGCTCCAGACCTTCCTCTCCTGCCGACCCCATTCCACCCCGCACCCTTCTGGGTCTGGTCTGCTTCTTTGTAAGGAGTCCGAGGAACAAGACCCGGACCCCTAATTTTCACAACACCTGTTGCCCCAGTTAGGGGGCTTTGCGAGGTCCCTGCTAGGCGCCCCTCTTGGCAGCCGCTAGGATGCGCTCACTCCCCAAAAATGCAACGGTCCCGCCCCCTTAACCCTCAGCTGCTCGCGGCCATAGGGACCCGAAGTGCGGCGAGGGACCCAAAAGGGTTATGGGACAGGAGGAGGCAGCTGGGGAGAGAGTCAAGGCCTGGAAGATGGAAGTCCTGAATGCCCAAACGAGAAAAGAGAAGAGGGGTAACGAGGGAGAAATTAGAATCTAAGGAGTTAAATCTCCCTCCACCCGGGCCGGTCCCGCTGCCCCTAGCGCGACCCAGTATAAACCAGACCGAGTCCCCAAGGCCTGGGAGAGGTCTAAAACGAAATCCAAGGGGCGGGGAAACCGGGGGCGTGGTCCCAGAGAGCGGCTGCCACTCCCGGCTCCAGGACCCCGTCTCCTGGTCCATCTTCCCCAAAGTCTACCCCGCTCAGCTCCGCACCCAAATTTCGGCCTCCTGCACTCTGTCCGTTGCAGGCACGGACCCGGCATCCTCAAGCTTCAGCCCGCGCACGGTCCAGAGGACATCTCCAACCCCTAGACTTACCTCCAGTGGCCACCCCGACTCCTGCGTTCTGTGATCTTGGCTGGGGCCCCACCCCCCTGAGGACAGAGTTGGAGAAGGGAGTCCTAGTCTTCAAGCCTCGGGGACTGGAGCTCTTTGCTTTTGAGGGGTCCCTGGGTAGGCGAGCTCAAGAACTACGGTGGGGCGGGGGCGCGACGGTCTGGCGGCTCCGGGGCATTGTCTAAGCGGGACGGGGCGGGGCTCCCAGAGACCACGCCCATTCCGCCCTGCTACGCCGCGCCCACTCCAGGGGGACTTCGCTCCCCTCCTCAGAACTTGGCCCCGCCCCGTGAGTGTTGCCCAGGCCCACCCAGATCTGGCTGGCCCCGGCGGCTGGGCTGCAAACGCGACATGGACCACAAGACAGCGTTACGGTGGACCGGCACGAGGAATGGAAGCCTGACCACCAATACCCCTCTCCTAATTTCCTCGCTTCTGCCTTGAGCTCAAGGTCACTGACCCACCTCTCATTCCCGTGTTAGCCACACTCAAGGCCCCTTTGTGTAAAACGACACTGTATTTTCATTCTGTATTTTATTACTGAAATACATTGTCCTACCCGCACCACCCCACAATAAAAATCTTACCTAGATTCCCCATCTTTCCCCTCAGCCCCCCAGCCAGCCCTGCACAAGTGTTCCAGGATTCTCTGCCCACTGGCTGTTTTGGAGTGTGTCCCTTGGATAGCCACGTGGAAACCAGCTGCTGCCTTTGTGCAGAGGGAGAGAGCCTCAGAAAGCATTTATTTGAGGGCCTTGGCCACTTGCTCGTAAGCCAGCTCGATCTCCTCATCATCTGGACAGGTGGAGGCAAACTCTTCCCGAGCATAGGCATTGCGCAGGTACCGATGGACTCCTCGGAACACCTCTGGGATGGAGAATCCCCTGTATTTCTTACATACCACCTGGGGGTGGGGAGAGGAGAGGGATCAATGGGATCAACATGTCAGCCTCAGGGGAGCAGCCCTGGCGGCTAGGCTCTTGGGTCTTTCCCTTCTCCCAAGACTTCCAGGATGAAATCTAGCCTTCCTGACCAGGCATTCAAGAACCCCTGCTATCTGGCTTCTCTTCCTGTGATTCTTCTCTCCTATATGAATCATCCAACTGGCTTTCTTAACTCACGATCTTCTGTCTTCACCCTTCCTCTCCACTCACTGAAATCCTGGCCATTTTTAACCAGCTCCTTTTCAGATCACCCCGTTCCATGGTGCCATTGCTCTCTTCTTGATTTTACTGAGATGTAATTCACACATCAGAAAATTCTCCACTTGAATTTCCACAGTGACTTTTGTCCCTATTTTTCATTTGGCTTTTAATCATGTTTTGTTACTTAACTTTCATGTGACTGTTCTATCTTCCTGGCTAGATTTCAAATCCTTTGAGGGCAAGGACCAATCGTCAGTCATCCATCTTTATTGTCTTTCAGTGCTTAGTACACAGATGTTCAATACAGAGGTCTGTGCAGACTGACATTAGGCCCATGTTTCACAAACTAAACCATAGCTTTGAGGCTGAGTCAAAAACATGGGAACCAGCAGTTTTCATCTTTCATCACAAGACGGAGTGGAGACCAATGCTATAAAAAGAGTTAAAGCTCTGATTTTAGGAAAAGCCTGCTTTGTGTGATGTGGGGATTTGGCAGTGATAGAGACAGGAAGAGGACTCTTGACAACAACATTGGGATATGTTACTCCCGGCCAGTCTGCACCCACAGCCTGTATCACCGAATGTTAATTCTCTAAAGCAACAGCCTTGAAGCAATGACTGGTGAGAAGGAATGGGGTGTGTCTGCTATTGGTGGCAATCCATGGAAACCATCCTAAGAAAGAAATCACCTTTGGAGTCATTGTCATAGGGAACCTGTGTGGGAGCTTCTTCAAGAGCCATCCCAGAGGCCACCCTATGCTCATACAATGACCACCCACCTGTACTATGTGGAGCTTTGGCAACAGGTTGCAGTCAGCAAGAGTGAGCTCATTGCCATCCAGAAACTTCCTCTGAGAGATGCCCTCATCCTCAGCACTGGTCTCATCCACTTCTTCCGGGAGGGGGGATGTCAAGTAATTGTCTAAAACTTTCAGGGCTTTCAGGAGCCCCTTCTCCAGATCTGTGCAAGAAAGGGGAATTGGTAAGAACATCAGGAGAGCAACATAGTCCAGGAGGGCCTGGGGAGTGGAGCCAGTCCAAATAATAGTATCTGACACGAATATAGTTCATTTTCCATGTGTTATTTTAAGCACTTTACACACAAAAACTCTTAATTCTCACATCAACCCATGAAACAGGCACTGTTAGCCTCATTTTATGGATCTGGAAATGGATTTACAGAGAAATTAAATGAACTGCCCAAATTCACCCAGCTAGTAGGGTTTAATCTAGCTAGGGAAGGTGTAGGCTGTCTGGATCTAGAGTCGTCGTTGTTGCTGTTGTTTTTAAGATTTTATTTATTTGACAGAGAGAGAGCACAAGCCCGGGGAGAGGGAGAGAGAGGGACAGACTCCTGCTGAGCAGGGAGCCAGATGGGATGTGGGGCAGATTCCAGGACTCTGGGATCATGACCTGAGCTGAAGGCAGAGGCTTTAACCCACTGAGCCACCCAGGCGCCCCACCCCCCTTTTTTAAAGATTTATTTATTTGAGAAAAAGAGCACGAGCCGGAGGGAAAAGGAGAAGCAGTCTCCCCACCAAGCAGGGATCCCATGACCCCAAGACAGTGACCTGAGCTAAAGGCAGACACCCAACCAACTGAGCCACCCAGGTGCCCAAAGAGTCACTGTTTTTTAAGCACAACCCTCTTCTGCCACGAAACAGGCCAGCAGCCAACCCAACTAACACAGTGGGACACGAGAGGCTAGGTGACAAAGAGAAACTTAAAGTCAAAGGCAATGAAAATGCAAGGAAATATTGAGTTTAAACAAAAATAAGGGGGCTGGGGTGGGAGGCAGTGAGGGTTTGCCAACATCTGCTCCATCTCCCCAATATCGGAATTTCCAGGTGCCCCTAATGCCTCCCAATCCCTGGATCTTCTCCATTCTTCCTAGCACCCTGCCTCCAACCCTTGAGACTCACTATCATTGAGTGCTGGGTTTGAATTCTTGATGTAAGCAGAGAATTTGGCAAATATGTCCAGCCCCGCCGTGTTGGACTCAGGGTTCAGAGCTGCCAGCTTGGGGTACCTGAAAGCCAGTAGGAGAAACAGGAGACGCTATCTTCCGGGGAGGAGCCTTAGCTCCCATGCTCCAGCCCCCCACCATTTTGGTTTTCCATTTCTTCCACCTCCCTCTCCCCTAGAATCTCCCAGCTACCCAACCCTTCCTTTCCAAGTGTCCCTGTACCTGGGAGGGCAAAGCACTGCCTCTAGGAACTCTTCAATCTTGTTGGTGTCTGTGTGCACTTCTGTGCCGTACAGCAGGAATGGGAGCTGCCCTCCTGGACACAGCTTCTGCACTGTCTCCGTCCTCCTGAGAACAGGCCAGGCATCAGGACAGGAAAATGGGGTCGGGAGAATCAGAAAGGGGAGATGAAGCATGTGGAAAGAAAAAGGAGCTCTGGGTGGAGGGCGGGGGCAGGGGGAAAGCCACAGGATGAAAGGACTAGGATGGGTGAGCGAGCATGCAAACAGGGTGTTAGAGGAACAGAAATTGGCCCACCTCTTGGTGTCAACAGTGGTGACGTTGAAGGTGACTCCCTTGAGCCAGAGCACCATGAACAGTCTCTGGGAGAAGGGGCAGTTCCCAATCTTGGCCCCATCACTGCCAGCCTGAAAAGTAACCCCCACGCCAAGGTTAGGCCTGGTATACTCCACCTACCACAGGCCATTCTCTGCCCACCCCCCCTCCCAGATCACACCGTTTTCTGCCTAATCATGACGCACAGTCTCAGGGCTAACAGCTCTCCCCAGACATGGGCTCTCCACTCTGGAGGTGGAGTAAACCTAAGGGCAGATTAGCGGGGAAGTTTTCTGCAAAGGTCAGCTTCTGGTTCCCCACAGAGTTCAGGACAGCTGGGAGGTAAGCAGAGGGATTGCGTTTGGGAGAACTCGGGAGGATCTGGACCCTAGAGAGGGAAGACAAACAGTAATGCAGTGTTACCTGCTATCCTAAGCACTTTACATACAAAAGCGTATTTAACTCTCCCAAATCCCTAGAGAGGGACTTTGGTGAGGCCAGGGTTGTAGGCTAGAGGCCTGGATTCCTGGATTCCTGAATGGAGTAGAGCCTGAGAATGGGCAAGGTACCATGGGGTTTGGAAGCCAGAGTTCTGGTTCTCTATACCTCCACCCTCCTTCTGGCAGCTGGGTGGGGAGTCAAGGGGCCCAGGGCCTCTAAAGATGTAGAGGGCTTTGCAGAGGGGGGCTGCCCTCTAATTGGCAAGTGGTGACCTCATCCCCCAAGGGACCTCCCCCTGGGCTGAGAGTGATTCATCTCACACTGTCTCTGCCTCAGCGGCTTCCTTCCTGGCAAGGAGTGGGGGCAGGGACCTGTGAGGCTGAGGCCTGGGCAGCGGAGGGCCACCTTCCTCTTCCCCACACACTACTTGCGGGGTATCCCAACACATGGCCCCGGCTCCAGATGACTCTCCTCACACTGGACCCAAGGCCAGACTCTGTAGGGCAGCCTCACCCACGAATAAAAATAGCCCTTGAGGCGAGTGTGAATGAGGTGGGGACCACACCTAAGGGGGGTGGACCCAGCCACGGCTGGGCACAGGGAGAAGGAATGGCTTCCCCAGAAGCCCCAAGCAGCAAGGAGGGAAAAAGCAGCAGGAACGCACAAAGAAGGACGAACAAAGGGGGGAAGTGGAGAGAAAGGCGGCAGGAAAGTGAAGGGTGGGGAGAATGTGCAAACAAGGAGGCACAGACGGAGAGGGAGGTGCAGAGATGAGGTCCGGGATTGGGTAAGAATGCCCCTGCAGTGGGGAGGGGAGCAGAGCAGAGAGAGTGAAGTCCTCTAGTCTGTCTGCGCTTTCATCTCCAAAGGCCAAAGGACCACCGTTCCTCATCCACACCCACTGAGAGAGGACAGAGCTGGGAGACTCTCTTTCTCCTGTTTCTAAAACCCCCAAACCGTAAACACCCTAACCCAGTTCTCTTCCTTCTTCTGATCCCTCTCCCCACCTATTCCCCTGGTAGCCCCAGCTAAACTCCCATATGGTCACCTCCCTTTCTCTCGCTTCTCCAAGTCCCGGGGAACCTTCAGGGCCCACCCTCTCTCGGGTTGCACTGCCATTCTCCATCTCCTTCCACCCCACCAGTCCTCCGCCGGGCATCTCCTTTCAGCCCTCCTCGCCACACCCTCTTCCTTGAAACCTGCCCTGCCACACACACACACACACACACACACACACACACACACACACACACGCACTCTCTCTCACTAACTCACTCACTCCTTCAAGTCTCTCCAAAGACACCCCTCACTCTGGTCTTCTCTTACGACCACATGTCCTGATGTTTCCCTCTGAACCTCCCAAACCCTGTTGAGTCCCACTGCCCCCTTCTCTCCCTTCTTTCCATCAGCTTGTCCCCCGCCCCCAACCCCCGTTAATAGTCTCAACTCCTGGGATCTCTTATCTACCTTCCGGCCCTTTAGGCTGCTGAAACTTGCACTTCCACAAACTTTTCAGGGTCGAGCACAGAATTCTCATTACCCGCACTCACAACAACGGTCTTCCCCTCCCGAGGCCACCCCCAACAACGCGCGCACACTAAAGACTGCACGTGGGGTTGGGTGGGGGTCAAGGAGAGAAGGGATTGGGGAGTCAAGACTGGAGTTGGGTCAAGGTGAGAGTTGCCTTCCAAGAATGGGGAGGCCGGCCTAGGAGTGAGAAGGTGTTCCTACCTTCACGAACAATTCAACCTGGGGTTGTTCTTCAGCCATGGTTGCGACGGGGACCAGGAAGCGGCTGTCGCTGGGGGAACTGGGAGGGGCTCGGGCCGGGGAAGGCGGGTCTCACGGGCAGGGATTCTCTCCCCCAGACTTAGGGCTGTCCCTTCTGCGCCACACAAGCCCGAAGAGACCCGCTCACACAAGACCCGGCTTCCCCACCAGCCCAGCGTACCCCACACCCCGCCCCTCCAGCTCTATCCCCTCCCGGGCTAGATCAGGGAGCAGCTGACTCACCGACCGGCCCCGCCCTGAACCTGGGGAGGGGACAGGAGGGGGCGGGACTCGACGATCTAGGCAGTGGGTCCGGATGGGGAGCCTCAGGTCTCCTAGAGGATAAGGGATGGGGGTTTTAAGGAGGAGGGAATCCTGGGAACCTCCTTGTTTCTCCACCCGTCTCTTTGAACACAGGATTTTTTTTTCTGCCTCAGTTTCCCTGCTGTATCAATCAGAGGACACTCCCACTCCACCCTCACACAAGAAACGACCCCAACAGTTTGGTCAAGCCCATGAGGTCCCGGGGGGGAACTTTAGAATGTGAAGATGGTCGTTTATTCCTTTTCCCACATTTCTTCCAGACTCCAGCAGGACCAACTTGGAAGTAGACACTGAGATTGGGGGAAGAGAGTGGTGAAAGGTAGGGGAGGTGATAGGAGGGGAGACATCCAAGCCTCCTGCTAGGGAAACAAGAAGCTGAGCCAAAGGGACTCATCTCTGGGGGAGGTCAGCTCCTCCTCAGTAGCCTAGTCAGCTTAAATGCTTCCACTTCTGCCCCCATTGTGGGGGCCCCTTCCTGTGCCCCTTGCCCTTTTCTCACTGATATGTTGAAGATGAGAGAATGGGGGCGGGTGGAGAGTGGGGTTATTCTGGCCCTAGAATAGAGTTGCACTGATCCTGGAGGGGATGGTAGCTGGTCTTAAGCAAAGATCAGATGGCATAATGTAAGTGGAGTCCTTGGGGACACAAATAAGTAAGGAGGTAGAGGAAGAGTAACTTGATTTTTGGAGGTTCTGTCAAATTCTTTATGAGCTGCTGAAAAACGGCTTAAAAATATGTCCTCCAAACTGGAAACATTCCGGCCTCCATATCTCGAATCTCTCTCCTACCCTACCATACCTTCTCTTTCTTTCTCACCACCTGTTGTCTAACAGACCTACAGTTACAGAAAAACACAGTGGAAATGTAAGGACGTAGAGGAGCAAAACAGGACTTGACACTGAAAGAAAAGGAGACTTCGAGGAGGACTGGGGTAGAGTGAGAGTTGTGCTGCTGGAAACCAGCAGTTAGTGGTTTCCTCTCCTGCTTCCTCTTCTGTGGGTTTTCGCCTCCCTGGGGGAAGGCCTATCTCTCTCCTCCCCAGTGAGAAGATATATTGTGTTTGTTCCCTTGAATTGTAAGATCCTGTAAGGTTGTAGGATGATTTCATGAATGTGTGTGTTGAGGGGGAGGGTCTCCTCCATGGGTGATCCTCAGATTCTGCACACAGATCCCTTCCACATGAGGAAAGGAGGTCAAAACACCCCTACTCAGGACCCTCTTCTGTTCCAACCCATCAATGTCTATCAGAGAATCTGCCCCACAAAGATCTCCCTTGTGGGAGATGCCTCAGGCAAATGGCGCCAGACCTGAGCCCAAACAGGTTTTGGCAGCTTCTTTCCTGCCTCTTTCTGTCCTACGGCTTTATGGCTAGAGCTGGTTTGATCATCAATATTGACTTTGGGTGGCTGGCATGGCTACCCACAAGGTATTTCTCCTTCATTTCCCAGATGACAGGTAATGCTGCCCTCTCCTGGTACTATCCAGCAATGCCCCCTGGGCTGCGCCCCCAAATCCTCCATCAGAGACGTTTCCCTCTGCTCTCACCTCCTTACCCCTGCTTTTCTCCTATCTCAGTATCTAACCTTTCCTTCAAAGGGTGGCTTTTTATTTCACTCCCTCGCCTTCCCTGGCTTGGTAAACCAGTCTCTAATCTCTTTTCACCCCAGATTGGAAGGTGTGTCCCTCCCTGACACGCCTTAGAGTTGTGACGTCTCTTCCAGGTTTCCATAGTTCCATTGCTCAACAATTTGCCAGGGGTAACCATTAACCTAGTCCTTAACTCCCTCCCCTACCTTCCTTGATGGAGGGGATTTTCCAGTCCTTTCGTGGTAAAAGTGGGTTAACCCACCATTTTCTCTCACCTCCTGGATGGGATCTCCCCATCTCAGGGTACCTAGGACAAAGCTGGAGAGGAGGATGCATTTTAAGGGATATTATTTTGTTTTATTTTTCATTAACTTAATTTTTTTTTACAAAAAGATCATATTTATTTATTTGTCAGAGAGAGAGGGCACAAGCGGGGGAGCAGCAGGCTGAGGGGAAAGCAGGCTCCCCGCTGAGCAAGGAACCTGATGTGGGGCTTGGTCCCAGGATCCTGAGATCATGACCTGAGCTGAAAGCAGACTCTTAACTGACTGAGGGACCCAGGCATCCCAAGGGATCTATTTTTAAAATTATATATTTATTTCTGTCCCCCTCATAATCTCCTTGCTTCTCTTCTCACACACACTAGAAGGTAAGCTTCATGAAGCCCGTAATTAATGTTCAGTACTTTGAGTCTGCCACCTGGTCCAGAGTAGGCACTAAATAGTTGCTGGGTGAGTGAATGACACCCCTCTGTCTTTAGGGGTGTGGGTGTGTGCACCTGCAGAGGGGTATAGACATGTCTCAGTGGGGGGTGTAGGTGTTCTCAGGTCTATTCTCCACCGGAATTTTGTGTAATTTGAACACTTCTACGCTCTTCTGGGGAGACCAAAATTTAAGTCGGGCACAGTATTGCCCTCCTGAGTCATACCCTGCATCAAGGAAATAGGCAAAGGAGAACTAAAATAGGAGTCTCACTTATTTCTGCTTATTTGATATATTAGTAGCTCTTACTAGTTTTCCATGAACTGTCCTAAGCTTTCACAAATATGAACTTGGTACAAATTTATTTTTTTAAGATTTTATTTATTTGTCAGAGAGAGAGAGAGCACAAGCCAGGGGTAGCAGCAGGCAGAAGAGGGAGAAGCAGGCTTCCTGCTGAGCCACGGCGGGGAGGACTCAATCCCAGTACCCTGGAATCCTGACGAGCCGCGGGCAAACGCTTAACCAACTGAGCCGCCCAGGTGTCCCTCGTGGGTACAAATATTAATTTAGAGTTGTTGGCATAGGCTTAATTAATGTTGCTTATCTCCACTTTCCAGAAAATAATGCAACTCGCGTCTGCCCCTTTAGCCAGCTCCCCCCTCAACACCCCTAGACCAGTTCTCCGGGTTCTGACTCGAGCTCCCCTTCCGACTTTCTCACAGGCTCTACTTCGCGTCAATCAAAGCCTAGAAACCGGGAAGGCCAGAGGCTCCAATGCCAAGCAACCCCACGGGCGGGAAGTTTGAACGTTCTGGCACCGCCCCATATGCGAATAGGCCAATCAGTGTCCAGCCGCCCCAACCACTGCCATTCTCTCATCTCTCGCGCTCCGTTGCATCTCCAGGCAGGATCCGGATTTCTCCGACCAATAGCCGCTACGAAGGGCGGGGCGTGTGCGCGCGCATCTAATCCTCACGCCAGTAAGACTCTCCTGCTGGCGCAGGGCTGCTAGGGACGCGGTTTCGGGCACGTAGCAACCCAAGTGACGGAAAACGCGGGAAAACGCCGCGAGTTGCACAGGGCTGGGGTGGGAAACTCAGGAGGTTAAGGCTGCGATCGTGGGAGTATAACTGGTAATGGCGGAGAGAGGAGAGATACATACCCCCCTCCCACAGGGCCCTCCAGCCAAACTACAACCTCCGCGTGACCGAAATGGGGGTGGGGCGAGTGAAGTTTCGCATAGTCTGGACTTTAGTGACGTATCTGAGAAGTCGCCTGTCAAAGTGTCCCACAGACGGGGCTGGGTGGCTCAGTGGGTTAGGCCTCTGCCTTCGGCTTGGGTCATGATCTCAGGGTCCTAAGATTGAGCCCCGCGTCGGGCTCTCTGCTCTGTCAAATGAATAAATAAAATATTTTTTTTTAAATGTCCCACAGATGTTAAAGACAAAATGTTACCGCAGCTCTCCTCGGCCCTCGCCGCCCTGTACCTCAGCCCCCTCCCAGAAGTCCTGGGTGGGTTTGCGTTTCTGCGCACCCCCTACCCCAGGCTCCTCACGGTGAAACCTCGCTCCTGAACTGCCTTCATTTTCTGCTCCCGCAGAACCTCCGAGGCCATGGCCTCCGTCGGAGCGATCCCAGGCAGGACGCCGCAGAGCCCGGGGCCCGGGGCAGCCTCGGCCGGCTTTCCCAGCCCGGCCCCGGTGCCAGGCCGTGGGGAGGCGGAGGCGGAGGAGAACGAGAACGAGCAGGAGCTGGCCGAGGTCTTTGGTGTGGCCTTATTGGGAGCAGGCTCTTGGGTCCAGAGAGTGGGGCTTTGGTTGGCCCCTCGGGATGTTAGAATAAATGGGCTGGGAAGAGCTAGCTAGTCGCATGCTCTGCTGCTTCACCTTAATGAACCACGATGATGATGACTCTCTCAGGGGTTTGATAAAATGATTACAGTTAAGCAAGACATGGCATAACCCTGCATAACCCAGCAGTTCAAATATGTTTCCTTTCTTCCTCCCGGGACAGACCCATCTGTGTGTCCTGTGGGCTTCAGGATACTTGGGCATTGCCTATTACGACACTAGTGACTCCACCATCCACTTCATGCCAGATGCTCCGGATCAGGAGAGTCTCAGGCTTCTCCAGAGAGGTGGGGGCAGAACCATGGGTTCCTCTATTCTGGGACTGGACGTGTATTTCACTCATATATCCTCACCTGACTCAATCTATTTTATTGACTCCTAGAGGCTCTCTCTGTTGTTTATAGGAATTAATTTCATTATTCAAGGGACATTTATTAGGTGTTTACAGTGTATCAGGTGCTGGACATATAGTCCTGGGCAAATCAGTCATGTCTGTCCTTCAGAGGTTTATAGTCTAGCGTCAGCCTCCAAGCCACTCCTCTTCCCTGGTACCACCTTGACAGTCTCACTACTCTTTTCCAAAACTTCATGCTTGACTCGTACCTATGCTTCCAATGTGCAGAGCACAGAGCACTCCTTACTTTTTGAGGGAGGAAATGAGGGGTTTTTTTGTTTGTTTTTTGGAGGGTTTCCTGGAGGGGTAAAGGGAGATAGAAAGGGAAGGGCTGTGGGTTCCCTTTTAGAGGATAAAGATCCTTTAACTTATTTGGTCTCCATTCTTCTTCTAAGTATTGGATGAAATCAATCCCCGGTCTATTGTTACGAGTGCCAAACAGGATGAGAATATGACTCGGTTTCTAGGGAAGCTTGGTAAGGACTGGGTAAGGGAAAAGTGAAAATGGGGAAGGACTAAACTATGAAATGTTCCAGGAGAATAAACGGTCTTGGAGGGAGCTACAGCCAGGAGGCCAGAATTGGGAGAGAGGGAAGGTGGGACAGAAGCAGGGGACTGAGATGTCCAGACCAATGGCCCTTTCTTTGCTTCCCCCACAGCCTCCCAGGAGCACAGAGAGCCGAAGAGACCTGAAATCGTATTTTTGCCAAGTGTGGATTTTGGTACTTCCTTTGCTCTGCCCAGCCCCCAATCCCAGTTTCCCTACCCTTTCTTCTTACTCCAGCCCCATTATCCCAAGTCACCCCTCAGCTTTATCTCATCCTAACCCTTTGTGTTCTCTAAGTCCCATAACCAGTGTCCTCAAGATCTCTCCTGCTCCCTACCCTTTAATAACCTGAAACCTTGTGAAACTTTCACATAGACATGTCTAGGGTTGAGGGCCTTCCCTGAGAAGAAGGAGTGGTGACACTTTGTGGATAGCTTTGATTGTGAAAATTTTGCCTTTAAGACAGAGCCATTTGTCCCTAAGAAAAAAGAAAAAGAAAAAGAAAAAGGAAAAGAAAGGCTGATGATCCATAAGACACTTCCATAACAATAACCTTCCCAGGATTGCAAAAAGGATAGTGAATGTTCTATCCTAATTAGATGTTAAGTGTTAACATTAGTGTTATTCATTCCTCTATTAAAATGATCTTTTTTACTCCAGATTCCAAATAGATATCTTCCTGAGGTTTGCTCTCAGCCAAAGATTTTTATGTTAAATGTAAAGTAAAGAGAGAAATGGACAGAGTGAAGATTTGGTTCTTGTTTCAGCTCTCCATTAACTGCCTGTGGCAGCTTGGCAAGTCACATCATCTCTCTTGCTTCTGTTGTCTCGTTCTTTTTTAAATTTTTTAAAAAGATTTTATTTATTTGTCAGAGTATTGTCTCATTTTTAAAATGGGGTGAAAAATTGGGCTACGTGAGCTTTCTCTCCCATGCCTCCCCCAAAATAGGTCTGGAGATAAGCAAACAGCGCCTCCTTTCTGGAAACTACGCCTTCATTCCAGACTCCATGACTGCCACTGAGAAAATCCTCTTCCTCTCCTCTATTATTCCCTTTGATTGCATCCTCACGGTGAGAAGGGTCCTGGGATGCAGGGGCTGGGATGTAGCAGGCTGGAGAAAGGGACAAGCACCCCATTTCTGGTTTTGAGTCCTGGGAGATACTAGTCCAGCGCTGGAAAATAATAGTTTTCCCTGGTGGTGTTCAATCTCGAGGACATTGGGATTGACCTCAGCTCCATTCCTGATCCCCTTCCAGGTTCGGGCCCTTGGAGGCTTGCTCAAGTTTCTGGATCGAAGAAGGATTGGGGTTGAACTAGAAGACTATAATGTCAGCGTCCCCATCCTGGGCTTTAAGAAATTTGTGTTGTACGTGATTCACCCTAACCTCAAGCAAAGTTAGGTGGGATTGGGAGGCCGGAATAGTAAGATGGGTGGGGGGTGCAGGAAGTGGGCAGTATCCTATCCGGTAAAGTGCTCTAGGACATACAGGGGCACCTGAAGGGGATATAGAGCTCTGGGGAGAAGACTGAGAAGGGTGGAACCTAGCAAAGAACTCACACTGCCCCTACCCTAGCCACCTTCGCTTTTGCTTGTTTTCTGTCCTCAGGACCCATCTGGTAAGCATAGATCAAGACACGTACAGGTAAGGAGATGGAGGCAGGTTGTCATCTCTGGGGAGGGAAAAGGATTAAGTTTAATGCTATAATAATCCTAATGAGGCTCCAGTTTCTTTAGTCCTGGGGTTATTAAGGTCTGTCTCCTTGAGGGAAAGGGAAGAGAGGGCGAGGAGAAAGGAAGAAAGGCACAAAGGTGTCAAATAGATAGCCTGCCTTTCTGAGTTATCCTAAAGAGACAAACTGAGGCAGAGAGGAGTGCAGGACAGACCTCACAGCAAACCTTGTCCTCAGGAGCATGTTCCCAACCTCCATTCCATTTTCCTAGTTCCTTTTAAAAACCCAAGTTACCTCAAACTCCTCCATTTCTCCCCGACAGTGTTCTGCAGATATTTAAGAGTGAGTCCCATCCCTCAGTGTACAAAGTGGCCAGTGGACTGAAAGAGGGGCTCAGCCTCTTTGGTAAGTATGCCCCTTCCCTCATCTCTCACTGCAAAAGCCTGCCAGAAAAGCCGCTGCCTCCAAACACGTGTCCTAGCCCCTTTCTCCCCACTTCACTCCCACTGCCAGATGTCTCTTCCACTCCCATCCAGCTCTCTTAGCCTCTTTGTACCTTCCCTGAGCTTAGGCATCTCCCCTCACCCACAGTTGCCCAGTGTCATCAGCCTATCATTTCTGTCTTTACCAATTCCATGTTCATTCCTTAGGCTTGTATGACTGTTTCTGCTAGTTGAGCACCTGTCCAGGGACTTGGGGAGCCCAGTGTAGAAAGAGAGTTACATAACTGCATAACTGCCTGTGTTTTATTGGCATTGAGTCTTTATCAGTTATCTCTGGCTTTAGGGTGTAGTGGGGACATCGCCCCAAATATCTACATGGTTTCACTGTGCATATCTCGGTGGATTGTGTCTAATGTTTACATATATGTGTTGGGCTCTTGGTGATTCCAACTACAACCACTCTGTGTATTTTTCTGGCTGACTGGTCCTGGGAGTGCCCCTCCCTCCCCTAAGCCCCTGTAAGGTAATCCTGGCTCAGATTTGTGGCCAGGCGCTGGCTTTAGCTGCCTTTGTGTCCTGTATCTGGGGAACGCCCCCAGGCCAGCCTGCCCAACACCCTAACCTCTGGCCTGGATGCCTCGGTTTAGACACATCTACAACATTCCTTTCCCTGCCCCTGCCTTATAACAAGCTTACTCCCAGCTCCTGCTCCTCCTCACAGGAATCCTCAACAGATGCCGTTGTAAGTGGGGAGAGAAGCTGCTCAGGTGAGTCTCACAGACATGCCACAGGCTTAGGCCTGCAGTCCTCGACTCACACACACCACTCCATCTGGTGGTAATAAAAGCAACTGCCCTTTTCCAAATGCTGGCTAAATGCATTTAATCCTTATACCAATCCCATGGGGTAGCTCGTGTTATCTTCATTTGATGTTGTCAGCACAAATACATATATGCCCATTGATGATACAGACTTGCACACACACAAGCAGCAGAAACACAGTCGCAAAACACTAATCCACACATGGTAGTATCTTTTTTTTATTGAAGTGTAGTTGACATACCATATTATGTTAGTTTCAGGTGTACAACATAGTGATTCAACGTTTATATACATTATGAAGTGATCACCACAATAAATCTAGCAACCATCTGTCACCATGTGAAGTTGTTACAATATTATTAACTACATTTCTTAGGCTGCACATTTTCTTTTTTCTTAATAACTAGAAGTTTCTACCTCATATGGTAGGGCTTTATTTATTTATTTATTTTTAAAGTATTTTATTTATTGGGGCACCTGGGTGGCTCAGTGGGTTAAGCCTCTGCCTTTGGCCCAGGTCATAATCTCAGGGTCCTGGGATGGAGCCCTGCATTGGCCTCTCTGCTCAGCGGGGAGCCTGCTTCCCTCTCTCTCTCTGTTTGCTGCTCTGCCTACTTGTGACCTCTCTCTCTCTGTCAAATAAATAAAATCTTAAAAGAAAAAGATTTTATTTATTCATTAGACAGAGAGTGGGAGCACAAGCAGGGGGAGTGGCAGGCAGAGGGAGAGGGAGAAGCAGACGCCTCACCAAGCAGGGAACCAAGATGTGGGACTCGATCCCAGGACCCTTGGATCATGACCTGAGCTGAAGGCAGACGCTTAACCCACCAAGCTACCCAGGCACCCTGGGCTTTATTTATTTATTTTTTTTAAAGATTTTTTTTTTTTTCTTTATTTGAGAGAGAGAGAAGGAGCAGAGGGAGAGGGATAAGCAGACTCCCTGCTGAGCAGGGAGATTGAGGCAGGCCTCTATCCCAAGACCCTGAGATCATGACCTGAGCCAAAGTCAGATTCTCAACCAAATGAGCTACCCAGGTGCCCCTAAAAGATTGTGGGTTTTTTTTTGAGATTTTATTTATCCTTTTGACAGACAGAGATCACAAGCAGGCAGAGAGGCAGGCTCACTGCTGAGCAAAGAGCTGGACGCGGAGCTGGATCCCAGTACCCTGGGACCATGACCCGAGCCGAAGGCAGAGGCCTCAACCCACTGAGCCACCCAGGCGCCCCTAAAAGATTTTTTTTTAATTTTAAGTACAATATGCCCCCCAACGTGGGGCTCCAGCTCACTATCCCAAGATCAAAAGTCACATGTTCTTCTGACCGAGCCAGCCACGCATCCAACATGGTACTATCTTTAATTATAAAAACCATATTTCAAATTTAAACTATTTTCTGATGACTTTCAAAATTGTGTCTCTGGTTCCAACTTCTATATGTGGAATGTGCACCTCACATCATCGCCGTTTGCAATTTCCACAGGCGGTTCAAACTCAGAGCATCTAAGCTGATGCCCATTGGACCGGTTCCTCTTCCTGCATCCTTTTTTTTTTTCTGGCTAATGGCATTGCTGGCAATACTGCTCAAGCGCTGAACCTTCACCCTTCATATTCAATTATTCACTAAGGCCTATTGATTCTACCCTGAGATGTCTTTCTCAGCCATCTCCCTTCCTCTTCCCACTGCTCTAATTCCGGCTATAATGTTTTCCAACCTGGAGCATCGCAGTCACCTTCAAATTGGTCTCTCTGCCTCTAATCTCTTCTTTCTCTAATCTGTCCTTCATTCCAAAATACTTGTCATTCCAAAATAGATATCTGAGTGTGTCACTCCACTTTTTTAAACCTTAAGTAGAAACAAAATAACAGAAACCTCAGGAGACTTCCCCATTCCCGGCCAGGGTGAAGATCAGCGTCCTCAGCAGTGTGGTGTTCAGAGCCCCTCCCACTTACGTCAACTTGAATTTCCATGATTATCTTCTTCTTCTTTTTTGTTTTTTAAGATTTTATTTGTTTATTTGATAGAGATCACAGTAGGCAGAGAGGCAGGCAGAGAGAGGAGGAAGCAGGCTCCCCGCTGAGCAGAGATGCGGGGGGGCTCGATCCCAGGATCCTGGGATCATGACCTGAGACGAACGCAGAAGCTTTAACCCACTGAGCCACCCAGGCGCCCTCCATGATTATCTTCTGAGCGCTGCCTAAATCCTTTCTCCCTGGATCCACCCTATATTCCAGTCCTTTGGGCCACTTTCCATCATGGAAATAACCAAGCCTGTGTTTATGCAGTTCCTTCCAGAAAGTCTTTCCCGTGTTCTTCCCCTTTCAGAATCTTACATCCTCTTCAAGGTGCAAGTCCACTATCACCTTTTCCGTGAAACTTTCACAGGCACCTGTAGGGAGACTGGCACCCATCTTCCCGTTGCTTAGTGCCTGTTTATGTTTTCTGGCTGCACCGTCACATCAGCTTGGAGTTAGTGGTCAGTGAACCTGCTTGCTCTCATAACTGCAAGCTCCATACAGGGGTCCTGCCTGTGGCCTCAGTGCCTGGCACATGGCCTTGGATGTGGTAGACCCAGTGAGTGAGCATGGTACCCAGATGCAAGCCTGCTGGTCACATCTCTGCAGACTCAGAACTGAAAACTTTGCTAGCCCACAGGTGCACAATTCTTTCCCCACCTCACCTGCCCTGCATTGTGTGTCTTTTGGAGGTTAATTTAGGATAATTCCTGAGGTCATCTCCAGGTAATTGGGATGATTTAATTACCCCCACGTTCTGCAGGTGCAGGTCTCTCTCCTCGGCCAGGGATGAGAAGGAAGGCGTTCTTAGGGGAGAAGAGAACAGAGTTTAAGTTGGGAAGGAGTGCAGATCCCCCAAGAAGGTTCCAATAGGACATGGAATCATAACCTGAATTATGAACTAAGGATCCAATCGGCCCAGCTGGATGGGGCACCAGGAAGGTGACAGAATTGTCACAGTATGCTCTGAAGAGCACTGTCCTAGCCATCTGCACACCTGAGTTCAAGACCCAGCTATACTTCTTAAAAGGACAGTGACTTTGGATAAGTATCTGGGGAACACCCCCAGGCCAGCCTGCCCAACACCTGAACCTCTGACCCGGATGCCTCGGTTTAAAGGCTTATTCTCTAAAGGCTTCATTTTTCTCAGCTGTAAAATTAGAAGGTTTAGCTTGTCTAAGATATCTGCTGGCACTAGCAGTACATAAGTCAGAAAAACCTCAGGATTTTACAAGACAGGAGGCTTGGCAAAGCTCTCCAGGCTGGGGACAGGTGTTCAGTCTGGCCTACACTGCTGCAAGTAGAGCTATCTGTGGCTAAGGAGCAGAGGTGCCTAAAACCCACCCTTGAATCCCACTCAGCCTTCTGCTTCACTCTAACTTGGGGTATCCTAACCCAGGGTAACTGGTCCTCGTCTATGGTATGAGATGCATGTCCCCAGGCTCCAGTGTCTCCACAGGTTTCTTATATAAAATAGCATGCCTAATGGCCTACTGTAATGCAGAAAAGAATTCATGGCTCATGTGTCCTTGCAGAATCTCACATTCTTCATAGCCATCAAAAGACAAGGACACCCAGAATTAGACAAACCAGATGAGACATTTATTACTGTATACTAATTTAATTTCTTAGAAGATACCTCAGGCACACAAAGGGTAGAAGTAATGATGATAATGATGATGATGTTATACACCTCTGTGTTTACACCAGCAAAATTAAGAATAAGGCAGAGTTATTAAAGGGGTCCTGGCTGGCTCAGTCGGTAGAGCATGTGACTTGATCTTGGGGTCATGAGTTCAAGCCCCACGTTGGGCGTAGAGCTTACTAAAAAAGGAGGGGAGATGGGTGGCTCAGTAAGTTCAGCGTCTGATTTCAGCTCAGGTCATCATCTCAGGGTCCTGGGATGGAGGCCCTGCATCAGGCTCCCCACTCAGCAGGGAGTCTGCATGTCCTTCTGGCCCTCCCCATGTTCATGCTTTCTCTCTCAAATAAATAAATAAATATTAATTTTAAAAAGTCTTTAAAAAAGACAATTTATTGAAGCCTTGTGTCCCTCCCCAGTCCTTTTTTCTCTGCAGAGATGACCATTATCATGAATTGGGGACTTACCGTTCTGCATGGAATGGCTATATACTTTTACAGAAGAACGGGAAAAGACTAACGTCTGTGCCATTACACCCAGAGGCACTTTTCACAGCCAAATGCAGATAAACTCATGCTGACTCACCCTCTCCTACTCAGCCGCAGAGAAAGCTGGAGCGTTGGCATACAAATACCTCAATACGCTGCTCTCCCTCTAAATATTGACAAGCGCCATCGCTATCCACATGGAATGACACATGGTCACATCCATCAAAACCAGGATAAACAGAGTCGTGCTCACATGCAGAGATTTTTAGTAGATATGTGTAAACATACCCGCATAGATAGCACACTGGGCTTGCCAGTACAGATACATATCACCACGATCCCCACGGCCCTCCAAACATACACTCTCACAAACTGAGAACAAGACAGTGATTGGGGGCTACGTGGTTCAGTCGGTTGGTTAGGTATCTGGCTTCAGCTGAGGTCATGATCCTGGAGTCCCAGGATCGAGCCCCGCATTGGACTTCCCGCTCAGCGAGGAGTCTGATTCTCCCACTGACCCTCCCTCCTTCTCAAGCTCACTTTCTCTCAAATAAATAAAATCTTTTTTTTAAAAGATTTTATTTATTTATTTGACAGAGAGAGATCACAAGCAGGCAGAGAGGCAGGCAGAGAGAGAGGAGGAAGCAGGCTCCCTGCTGAGCAGAGAGCCCGATGTGGGGCTCCATCCCAGGACCCTGAGATCATGACCTCAGCTGAAGGCAGCGGCTTAACCCACTGAGCCACCCAGGCGCCCCTAAAATCTTTTTTTTAAAGCTAATTTTATAGATTTTTTTTTTTACGATTTTTATTTATTTATTTGACAGAGATCACAAGTAGGCAGAGAGGCAGGCAGAGGTTGGGGGGGTGGGGAGAAGGGAAGCAGGCTCCCTGCTGAGCAGAGAGCCCGACGTGGGGCTTGATCCCAGGGCCCTGAGATCATGACCTGAGCCACCCAGGTGTCCCACAAATAAATAAAATCTTTAAAAAAAAAAGACAGTGATGACAACATGTAAATTCTGGTCTCCCCTACTTTATCCCTCACTTCTAGGCTGTGGTTCACACGTCCAACTCAGGACCTGGGAGAGCTAAATTCTCGGCTGGATGTCATTCAGTTTTTCCTCCTACCTCAGAATCTGGACATGGCTCAAATGCTGCATCGGTTGCTGGGTCATATCAAGAATGTACCTGTGAGCCCAGGGTGGGAGCAGAGAGGTGGGGAAGGAGCTTGAGGGTCAGTAGTGGACATTGGGCTTCTTGGGGGGCACTAAAGTGGGAGAAGTAAAACAGTCATCTCATTGTCTGACTGTAGCTGATTCTGAAACGCATGAAGCTGTCCCACACCAAGGCCAGTGACTGGCAGGTTCTGTACAAGGTAAGGCCTCCCTTCTAGAAGCTTAGAGGTCCAGGTTAAGCCTCTTAGCAAGCAATCCAGATCCTCTGCACTCTGCTCACCCATCTAACTTTATCCCAACACTTTAACAACAACAACAACTTTGTATTGTGGAAACTAACAAAAAAATTAGAATAATATAATGACCCCCACATACCTACCATGCAGTTTTAACACCTAGACTCATAACCAATCTTGTTTGATGTATATCTTCTCCCCCTTTCTCCTTCCTGGATTAGTTTGAAGCAATTCCCAGCCGTTATATCATTTCACCCATAACTATTTCAGTACGATTGCTAAAAGAAAATTACTTTGAAAAAAGAATAACAAGGGGCGCCTGGGTAGCTCGGTGGGTTAAAGCCTCTGCCTTTGGCTCAGGTCGTGATCCCAGGGTCCTATGATCAAGCCTCACATCAGGCTCTCTGCTCAGCGGGGAGCTGCTTCCTCCTCTTTCTCTCTCTGCCTGTCTCTCTGCCTACTTGTGATCTCTGTCTGTCAAATAAATAAATAAATGAATCTTAAAAAAAAAAAACAAGCAATACCATGATCTTGCTAACAATTAGCATAATTCTTGAATATTATCAATTATCTGATGTACACATTTCTTTTTTCTTAAGATTTTATTTATTTATTTGACAAACAGAGATCACAAGTAGGCAGAGACAGAGAGGAGGAAGCAGGCTCCCCACTGAGCAGAGAGCCTGATGCAGGGCTTGATCCCAGGACCCTGGGATCATGAGCCGATCCAAAGGCAGAGGCTTTAACCCACTGAGCCACCCAGGCACCCCTGATGTACACATTTCTAATCCTCTCTTAAATGCCATGATCTTTTAAAAAAAAAATGTTTTGTTTAATTAGGATGCAAATACGTTCAACATATATAATGGGATTATGTCTCTTGAAGTCACCTTTGTGGGTTCCTTTTTCATTTCACTGTTCTCCCTCCATCTCTATCTCAGTATTTAGCTCTCTTTTCCCCCTAGCAAGTTATTTGGTGAAGAAGTTGGATTGTTTGCCCAGTAGTTTTCCTTAACCTGGATTTCGCAGATTACATTCTGTACGTGTTTTTGACATGTTTTACTCTGTTCTAGAATTCTTTTTTTAAGATTTTATTTTTCTATTTGACAGACAGAGATCCCAAGTAGGCAGAGAGGCAGGCAGAGAGAGAGGAGAGAGCAGAGAGCAGACAGCCCGATGTGGGGCTCTATCCCAGGACCCTGGGATCATGACCTGAGCCGAAGGCAGAGGCTTTAACCCACTGAGCCACCCAGAGGCCCCTAGAATTTTTTTTAAAAAAGATTTTATTTACTTATTTGACAGAGATCACAAGTAGGCAGAGAGGCAGGCAGAGAGAGAGGGGGAAGCAGGCTCCCTGCTGAGCAGAGAGCCGGATGCGGGGCCGGGGGCGGCGGGGGTGGGGGGGTGCCGATACCAGGACCCAGAGATACGACCTGAGCCAAAGGCAGAGGCTTAACCCTCTGAGCCACCCAGGCGCCCCTTTAATATTGTTTTATAAGCAGAGGAATATGATGCCTGATATGTCTGTGTCTTTTTTTGTGACATTAGTGGCTTTGATGTTTAATACTGAAGTCCATTAATTCCTTAGGGATTACAAAATAATGTTACTCTGTCATTCTTTCTCCATTTATTAGTCTGAATGTTTCTGTAAAGAGAAATTTCCTTTCATCTGCTTTTTGGTTACTCAGTGGTACATTTAATATAATAGAAACTGCTTGATTTTCTCCCCTGCCTTTATTTACCAGCTCTCAGCATATAGGAAATTACTAGTGTTCCCTAACACCTTCCATCCCCCAAGGTAGCCAGTGTGGTTTTTGTTGTTTTAGTATCATCATGAGCTCAGATTTACACATGTGTTTCAGTCCATTGCATTTTTAATCTTTCTGCATGTTCAGATTATTCCATCTGTGGCCAATGGGAGCCTCTTCATGTTGTCTTCTGAGTCCTTTAAACATGACCCCAGTAGATGTCCCCACTTGATAGCTTCCCTCCTGCTCTCTGGTTTGACAAGATGTACCAGATATATCATTTACATCTCCTGGTTCTTTTTTTTTTTTTTTTTTTTAATTTATTTTAAGTAATCTCTGTACCCTAAGCGAGCTTGAACTCACAACCCTGAGATCAAGAGTTGCATGTTGTGCTGACTGAGCCAGCCAGGCACCCCTACATCTCTTGGTTCTGATCCAGAATCAGACATTTCTCCAAAGAGTGCCGGTTCCTTTTAGTGAAAAATGGCATTTCTGTATCACAGTCTGAATCCTAGAGGGTGCACAGCATGGTTTGCTTATTGCTTTAAAGGCTTTTCTGCAGACGTATCTAGGAATTTTTAAAAAGTAAAATACATGATAAATTGGTACTGATGCCAGCAATTTAAATTCAGAAGCACAGGGTTCTTACCTTGCATATTCTTATACTATCCTCTTCAACACTCCTTCTTCCATAGTGGAAATTCTGGTTCTCAGTAACAGTAGGAATGATAAGATCAGAATATCACTTATTTGCTTTTTCTGACATTACACCCACAACAGTCTTAGTATAGCAATACCAACACTACTACCAACAATATTATTGCTGAAAATAATTTAAGATTTTTGGGGGGGGGGAGAAGGGAAGTTCTTTTTGTCCCTACTAAGGATACAGTCATATTACTGTGTTTTAGTCACTTGAAATAGTTCCTGTCTGTGTGGTTATATCACTACCTGAATATACATTCATGTTCATATGTTTCATTCTATTTTTGATTTTTAGGAATTAGTTTTTAATATTTAATTTACCTTTATAATTATGTAAAATATTAACACAGCTCCAAAATGTAATCCAAACAAGGTATAGGCAACTAATTTTAGTTTCTATCTTTCTCTCCATTTCCACCTAATAACATTTTCTTTAAAAATTTTTTAAGATTTGGCTCAGTCAGTTAAGTGTCTGCCTTCAGCTCAGGTCATGATCCCAGGGTCCTGGGATCGAGTCCTGCATTGGGCTCCTTGCTCATCGGGGAGCCTGCTTCTCTCTCTGTCTGCTGCTCTCCCTGCTTGTACTCTCTCTCTCCCACGCTCGCTCTCTGGCAAATAAATAAATAAAATCTTTAAAAAAAAGATTATTATAAAATTTTTAAGATTTATCCTTCTGTTGTTTTGTTTTAATTTCTTTTTTAAGAAATAATTTAAGGGGCACCTGGGTAGCTCAGTGGGTTAAGCCTCTGCCCTTGGCTCAGGTCATGATCTCAGGGTCCTGGGATCGAGCCCCACATCAGGCTCTCTGCTCAGCAGGGAGCCTGCTTCCCCCACCTCTCTGCCTGCCTCTCTGCCTACTTGTGATCTCTGTCTGTCAAATAAATAAATAAATAAAATCTTTAAAAAAAATTTAAGACGTAAAGAAAAGCTGCAAAAATTGCACAGGGTGTTCTCAAATACCTTTCTTTCACTCAGCTTCCCTTAATGTTAATATATTAATAAAAAAATGTTAACATGTTACATAACCATAGTCCAGTTATCTCATATTTTATTTTATTATTCATAATTCAATGCTATTGTTTATTTTTGCTCAATTTTTTCTAGTTTAGAGCCTTGACTGTTCTTTTCAGATTGACTTTTAATCTGCCCATTTGGCCTTCAGATTGACTTTTCAGATTCAGATACTGCCCTTCTGATAATGCTCTTCTGACATGGCCCCCAGTGCATTTCTGAACATTTCCTAACTTTCTGCAACTACAAGATGCTCCAGGTTCATATTTTCCTTGCCCCAGCCCTGGAATCAACCATTTCTCCAAGGAGTCCTGGTTACTTTCTTTGGAGAATAGTATTAGAAACCAGGATCTGGACACTAGATGTGGTTATTGCTACTGGGGTATCTCACTTCTCACCAGAGACAGAGCTAAGAAATAGATCCGTGTATGGTAACCCATGCACTCATACCTATATTCCTAAATCTATCTATATATTAAAGAACCCACGAGTTCATACTTATACCTCTGATTCCAGGTCAATACCACGGAGGGTATTCCTCCTTTCCTCATTTGTAACTTCCTTCTCTGACAGTGTGAAACCTGCTTCTCATTATCTAGCAATTTTCTTTGAACATGGATGGTTATAGGTGATTGTTTGTATATTGCATTTCCACTACTCCACATTCATCCTCTGCTTCAGCCTGGCCAGGCTATGCATTTGGGTACTCTGCCGAGGAGACCCACCCTATTCTTTTTTTTTTTTAAGATTTTTATTTATTTATTTGACAGAGACACGACCAGAGAGGGAACACAAGCAGGGGGAGTGGGAGAGGGAGAAGCAGGCCTCCTGCCAAGCAGGGAGCCCGAAGCCGGGCTCAATCCCATGACCCTGGGACCATGACCTGAGCCAAAGGCAGACACCCAACCGACTAAGCCACCCACGTTCTGCTTGGTATAGTGTGGTGTTTCAACGCCAGCCATGTGGGTTCAAATCCCAGCTCTTTTGTTTACTCTCTGTGAGACCTTAAGCAAATTTTGTTATTTCTTTGTGCTTCAGGTTTGTTGTTTGTAAAATGGAGATAATGCTAGTCCCTATCTCCTAAGATTATTTTTAGGAATGGATGAAGTTAACATATGTGAAGAGTTTAGAATATTGCCTTTCACTTAGTAAACATTCAGAAAGTGTTAGCTTTTATTCCCACTACTGTTTGCCCTGCTCATACTCCCAACCAGAACACCCTTGTTCCTTTGAATAGCCTTATTCATAACCTAGTTTGGTTGGTTGTTTTTGTTTTTGTTTTTTTTTGAGAGAGAGAGAGAGAGCGTATGCACACACTTGGCCAGGGAATGTGGAAGTGGGCAGAGGGAGAGGGAGGGAGAGAATCTCAAGCAGGCTCCATGACTGTGTGGAACTTGATTCCAGACTCAATCCCAAGACCCTGAGATAGTGACCTGAGCCGAAATCAAGAGTCAGGCGCCCAGTCAACTGAGTCACCTAGGGGCCCCTCGTTTCCTTTTCTCTGTAAAGATATCTCCAATAATGTTAGCCCGAGTTAGTCTTATTCTCTGAACTTCCTTAATAATTTTAGTCAGTTTCATAACTTGATCAGTTTTTTTTGTGGATAGCCATTGTTTTTGGTGCTTGTTTCCATCATGGCTAGATTATAAACCTTTGATTCATATACTTGGGTCCTCTGCCATCGAGTAAGGCTCAGTAGATGTCAGTGTGTCCACACTGTCTAACCTTGGCAGCCACCTCAGGGCACTGCCCTTCATCCTGCGGAATTAATTGTCAATGACCCTCACCCTTTCTCTCTTCCTGCTCCCTTACCTCAGTGTGTCTTGCCCCTTCTTTGCATGTAATTCTCTGCCTTTTATATCCCCTCTTCTCTTTCTCCTTCCTCAATATGAAATCCTCTCCTCTATTAAAGCACCTACCACTTTATTTTTAAATCTTCTGGGTGTATTTCTGTTTTCCTCACTAGACCATGAGCTCTTCTGGGACAGGGGCCACATTTTAGTTCTTTGTGGCCTCAGTGTTGAGTGGAGTGCCTGGCAGAGTTTGGCAGATGCCATTTCCTCGTTTATTGTTCTTCTTTGCCTCTGAGATCTTCTGTCTGTCCTATTGTGTTTTCTCCTCTGTCCTTCCCTGTCCCCTCGCCTCAACCCACCTTCTGTCCATTTGTGCTGCAGACTGTGTACAGTGCCCTGGGTCTGAGGGATGCCTGCCGCTCCCTGCCCCAGTCCATCCAGCTCTTTCAGGACATTGCCCAAGAATTCTCTGATGACCTGCACCATATTGCTAGCCTCATTGGGAAGGTGGTGAGTGGGAGAATGAGGCAGAGCCCCTGGGGACCTAGGGGAGAGAGGTGGGATTAGAGGATGGAGAAAACTGGCCTCTGGGGAATGTGGTATTGGAAATGGGAGACATCAAGTTCAGTTGGATGACCAAAGAATGGGATGGTGAGAGGAGTGGGCAGAACATCAGAGGCATGCTTGGAGGGTTAGTGTCAAAGCAGGGAATGCAGGGAGAATAGGGGCCCAAGGAAAGGTGAGGAACAGGACTGGGGATGGTTCTGGGTGGTGAGCAATTGGACTTTTTATCTCCTCAGGTGGACTTTGAGGGCAGTCTTGCTGAAAATCGCTTCACAGTCCTCCCCAACATAGATCCTGACATTGATGAGAGTGAGTGTTGGGTGTGCAGCCTGTGAGCCCTGAAACACGAGCCTCACCCAGTGACAGGGTGCCATCATCAATAGGCGGCCACTACAACTGGGGATGGGTTGCTAACAGGACAGGAGCCTTCCTTTTGATACCCACATGTCTTCCACCCTCCTAGAAAAACGAAGGCTGATGGGACTTCCCAGTTTCCTCACTGAGGTCGCCAGGAAGGAGCTAGAGAATCTGGACTCCCGTATTCCATCATGCAGTGTCATCTACATCCCTCTGGTGAGGGCAGGAGGGTGGGTGTAACCCCCAGGGATCTTTCATGGGAGATAGTAGGCTCAGGAAGGACAGACTGCTAGGTAAGAAAGCTCCTGGAGAAGCTGGAAGATGATGAACACCCAGTGGTAGCGTTAGGCCCCTGAGGGAAGCACTGCAGAATACAGGAATCTTTCTGTTCTCCAGGGAAATAAGGTGCCCGGTACTGTATTTTTTATTTTTTCTTAAAGATTTTATTTGTTGGGGAGTGCACAAGAACACAAGCAGGGGGAGCGGCAGGCAGAGAGAAGCAGGCTCCTTGCTGAGCAGGGAGCCCGACATGGGACTCGATCCCAGGACCCTGGGATCACTACCTGAGCCAAAGGCAGATGCTTAACCGGCTGAGCCACCCAGGCATCCCGGTGCTTGGTGCTTTATTCCCTGTTTTATCTCTTTACTCTCCTCAGATTGGCTTCCTTCTCTCTATTCCCCGCCTGCCTTCCATGGCAGAGGCTAGTGACTTTGAGATTGAAGGACTGGACTTCATGGTAAGACCCTTGACTTCTGTAGGGGGAGGTAAGAGAAATAAGTCAGCAGCTGAGGGAGGGCCTTATCCTATCAGCACTGCCCAATATGGAATGTCTCTTCTGTAGTTCTACTTTGATCCTTGCCAGCTCTGAGATTAAAAAGGAAAAAAGTCAGGGTGGAAAAGAGATGAAAGACCTGTCCTCCGAGAACTATAAAACCTTGATGAAAGAAATTGAAGGTGACACAAAGAAATGGAAAGGCATTTCATGCTCTGGAATTGGAAGAACAAATATTGTTCAAATGTCTATATTACCCAAAGCAATCTACAGATTTAATGCAGTCCCCATCAGAATACCAACAGCATTTTTCACAAAACTAAAACAAATAATCCTAAAATTGGAATGGAACATAAAAGACCCTAAATAGCCAAAGCAATCTTGAAAAAAGAAATAAAACCAGAGGTAACCCAATTCCAGAGTTAAAGTTACATTACAAAGTTGTAATAATCAAAACTGTATGATATTAGCACAAAAATAGGCATATAGATCAATGGAACAGAACAGAAAGCCCAGAAATAAACCTGTGATTATATGGTCAATTAATCTTTTTTTTTTTCTCAAAATTTTATTTATTGGGGCACCTGGGTGGCTCAGTTGGTTAAGCATCTGTCTTTGGCTCAGGTCATGATCTCAAGGTCCTAGGATTGAGCCCCATGTTGGGCTCCCTGCTCAGTGGGGAGTCTGCTTCTCCCTCTATCTCTGCCCCTCCTCTCCCTTTCCCCCCTTCCCAGCTCATGCTCTCTCTCCCTCTGTCTCTGAGGTAAATAAAATAAGACACCCTTGTCAATCTTTGACAAAGCAGGAAAGAATACACAATGGGGAAAAGACAGTCTCTTCAATGAATGATGTTGGGAAAATTGGACAGCTACGTGCAACAGAATGAAACTGGGCCATTTTCTTACACCATGTACAAAAATAAACTCAAAATGGATTAAGAGCCTTTTTATGAAACCAGGACCCTGGGATCATGCCCTGAGCTGAAGGGAGAGGCTTAACCCACTGAGCCACTCAGGCACCCAAAATTTTAGTTTTTTAACTACTTTGTAACTTACATGGTTGGTTACCAGGGTATTTGCCTCATAATAATTCCTTATGCTATGTATTGTTTTATACAATTTTCTGTGTATGTTTTTATTTATTTTATTTATTTATTTGACAGAGACACAGTGAGAGAGGGAACACAAGCAGGGGGAGTGGGAGACGGAGAAGCCCAATGTGGGGCTCGATCCCGGAACCCTGGGATCAATACCCGAGCCAAAGGCAGACGCTTAACCACTGAGCTACCCAGGCACCCCATATCTGTTATATTTTTAAATAAAATTTTTTTTTAAAAGAATAAAAAAGGGTGGGGTGGAGGTGGTGTTAGAGAAGACGGGGACCAAGGAGAAAAAGCCCATAGCTTTGAGCCCTTGTTCCCAGTTCCTGTCAGAGGAGAAGCTGCACTATCGTAGCGCTCGAACCAAGGAGCTGGACGCATTGCTGGGGGACCTGCACTGTGACATCCGGGGTGAGGAGAAGCAAAAGGCTGGAGGGGAGCGGGCAGTTTGGAGGACAGTCTACAGGCTCCTTTCCTTCTGCTCTCTCTCTCACTCTGACTCCACACCTTTTCCTCTCAATATCTTGTAAGGTCTCAGACTATATCTGGTGTCTGGGGGCTTGTCTCCTCTTCATTTTCTCCTGGAGCTGACGCCCAGCTCCTCCCTCCCCTGTCCCCAGACCAGGAGACCCTGCTGATGTACCAGCTGCAGTGTCAGGTGCTGGCACGGGCCGCTGTCTTGACCCGGGTTTTGGATCTTGCCTCCCGCCTGGACGTCCTGCTGGCTCTAGCCAGTGCTGCCCGGGACTATGGCTACTCAAGGCCCCGTTACTCTCCCCAGCTCCTTGGGGTCCGAATCCAGAACGGCAGGTGAGAACAGAAGCGGGTAGAGGCATAGACACAAGGGGCCCAAAGGCCCCATCTTCTGGTGGCTTCATTCGTCTGCATTGAGAGGCCACATGTGAGGTGACTTTCTACCCACGGCAGACATCCTCTGATGGAACTCTGTGCCCGAACCTTCGTGCCCAACTCTGCAGAATGTGGTGGGGACAAAGGGAGGGTCAAAGTCATCACTGGACCCAACTCCTCAGGGAAGAGCATATACCTCAAACAGGTGAGGAGAGTCCCTGCACACTGGGCCTCTGGCATCTTCTTCATTGTCTCCATCTCCCTCCTGCCTCCAAACACAGGTCCCTGCAGCTCCTCCGAGGTGTTCTGACCTGACCTGTCATAGAAAGGCCATTGTGCACACATGCTCTCTCTACTTGAGAGAGAGCCATGCTCTAACAGATCCCTCTGTGGCCTAAAAGCCTCCCCCTACTCTGAACAGGTCCGTGCTGTTCACACTCGGGAACACTGCCCACTCTCCCGCCCTCTTTCCTTATTCTAAAGAGAGCTGAGGGGCTCTCTTTAAACTGTGTCCACCCCTCCTTGATCTATAATTCACCTCTCAGCCTTGCCTCACCCCCACCCTGGCCCGCACCACCAGGCTCAAGACCCTGTCTCCTCCCTATTAGGTAGGCTTGATCACATTCATGGCCCTGGTGGGCAGCTTCGTGCCAGCAGAGGAAGCCGAAATTGGGGCTGTAGACGCCATCTTCACCCGAATCCACAGCTGTGAATCCATCTCCCTGGGCCTCTCGACCTTTATGATTGACCTCAACCAGGTCAAAGGGAGCAAAGTTGGGGGGGTGGGACCGGTGGAGGGTGTTAATGGGGAAGGAACTCTATTCTTGAAAAATGATCAGAACAAGAAAACCATTCCCTCTGCTGTGTGCCTTCTATATTATGGGCAGGGAGCACCGAGTTCAGAGACTGGGAGAATCAATACTTTGAACCTTTGCTTTGCATGAGGCACTGTTGGCAATGAAAGGGTGAACAAAACCCAAGTCTTGCCATTAATGAACTTGCAGTCCAGTAGGGCTGACACACACACAAGCAGCTTTACCCACAGGCAGACTGGTCAGTTCACTGCAGGCCTTGAACGCTACTGAAACGCTCCCTTGTCCACTTGGTCCTCAGCAGGTGGCGAAAGCAGTAAACAATGCCACCAAGCAGTCTCTGGTCCTCATTGACGAATTTGGAAAGGGAACCAACACGGTGAGGAGACAAAATGAAGAGAAACCGAGGAGAGGAAAACGGAGGGGTGGGGTGCTCAGGAGAGGAATGGGGGTATGTGGGCAGGAAAGTACAAGATGGGGATGGCTAGGGCAGGTGGAGTGTATAAGGGGGTGCACCTGTGGTTCAGTACCCTCACCCCTGCCCTGTGCGCAGGTGGACGGGCTCGCGCTGTTAGCTGCTGTCCTCCGACACTGGCTGGCACTTGGACCCGCGTGCCCTCACATCTTTGTGGCCACCAACTTTCTGAGCCTTGTTCAGCTCCAGTTGCTGCCCCAGGGGCCCCTTCTGCAGTATTTGGTAAGGACACCATTCTAGCCCTCTGGGGATCCCTAAGATGAACATTTACCAGAACCCAGAACAGGATCCTCAGAACAGAGGCATCCTTCCCATTTCTCACTCCCCACAGGGATCAGCCAGGGGTTTCAGGGCGGGGCGCAGACTGATTCATGTTTCACTGTCCCCTTCTATCTCTTTTAAGACCATGGAGACCTGTGAGGATGGGGACGAACTTGTCTTCTTCTATCAGGTGTGTGAAGGCATTGCCAAGGCTAGCCATGCCTCCCACACAGCTGCCCAGGCTGGGCTTCCTGACCAACTCCTTACTCGTGGCAAGGAGGTGAGATCCAAAGGTCAAACACCTCCATCAGGCCTCCCTACCATTGTCCCTACTCTTCTCAGGGGCCTGGGTTTCTGGGTCCATGGGATTTCTGATCCTTATTTCTGGTTCTCTTACCCAACTCCCCCACCTCACCCCACTTCTTGTTGCTAGGTCTCAGACTTGATCCGCAGTGGGAAACCCATCAAGCCTGTCAAAGAGTTGCTGAAGGAGAAGCAGATGGAAAAGTGAGTGTGTGGCCAGTGTCCTGGTTCTTTCCAGCATGTTCTACAGCTCTTCTTCCCCTTTTAGGGACCCAGACAGCCTCTTTGCCCTTCAAAGACCCATGATTTGTTTCTGAAATCCCTAAATTTTCCTGGTTCACTGTGCTACAGCCTCTCCCTTCTGCCTGGGGACACAGCTTTCTATTCTGCCATAAACCCTGCTGTCCTTTCTCCCCTCAGTTGCCAGACATTAGTTGATAAATTTCTGAAACTGGATTTGGAAGATCCCAGCTTGGACCTGGACCTTTTCATGAGTCAGGAAGTGCTGCCTGCTGCCACTGCCATCCTTTGAGAGCCCTTCCTTGGCCTTCCTCCACCTTCCAAGACCCCAGTGGGCTGCCACGCCCTGTTTCCTCACCTTCCTCAGACCCAGAATTTTCAGCTTTTCTGCAAATTTTGTTTCGTATTAGGAATAAAGTTTACTTCAGAGAAAGTTATTGTTTCTTTAGACCAGCTAATACAAAACAAAAGAATAAGAACAAGATGAAACACCAAGCGGAAGTCCACAAAGGGGCCTACCCTGCCTCAATAGAAACACAGGGACAACGGGGCACCTGGCTGGTGGCAGTTGGGAGTGTGCGACTCTTGATCTCAGGGTCGTGGGTTCGAATCTCACATTGGGTGTAGAGATTACTAAAAATAAACACATACAAACCCACAGTGACACTGCTGTAGGGGGACCCTGGGTTCCACCCAGGGGGAGAACCAGGTATTTCAACAGACACTACAAAAGCAGATGAAAAGGAAGACAAAGAAGCCCAACAGAGATGGTCTTTCTCCTAAGTAGGGGCACCCTAGCCTCAGATAGACACAGCAAAAAGGGCTCTGGGAGGCTGAAAAACAAGGTAGGACGGGCACAAGGCAGGAGAGAAGGGGAGGGACTAGCCCTGGCACCCGTGGGCGTGGCTCTGCCCTTCCCACCTCCGAGCCATGGGGAGCCAGGGTCCTGGTGGACCGCCCCGGGTCCAGGCTCCCTACACGGTTCTGCTGCTGCCACTGGGAACAAGCTGCCGAGACCCAGGAGCCCGGAGCTTTTTCCTCTGGGTGAGTATTAGTCCAGCAAGCGGTCCCAGGGACGCCCACTCCCTGGATCTGCCCTTCCATTTCCACTCAATTTTGAGGACCCGTAAGTCTTCTCCCCTGCCCTCCAGGTGCTCAGTGGTCAGTCTGGAGTCACACTCAGTGACCAGACAGTGAACCCAACCAAGGGCTGAGAGGAAGGGCCACGGCTCAGAGCCCTGCTGTGGAGCAAGTCAGCCTCTGCTTCTTGCCTTCCCAGCTGCAGAGGATGCAGGCTCTGGAGAGGGAGCAGGATGCCCTGTGGCAGGGGCTGGAGCTGCTGGAGCATGGCCAGGCCTGGTTTGAGGGCCGTCTGAGGGAGGCCCAGCACCAACAGCTGCATCTAGGGGCCCTCGGTGAGGTACGGAGCTGCTGTGCCATGTGGGGGAGCAGGGACGTGGGGGCAGAGCCTGACACCACCCTGGAAAGGCAAGAGTTAACAGGCAGGGATCATGAACTGGAAGCAGCTGATGACTGGATGCCAAGTGTTAGGTTGGTGTTCATTGTTGGGATTGGAGGAGGCTGGCCTGCATTCCATTCAGAGGGACATGGTCTGGATCACTCCACTGAGATGGGGGAGTGGCCTGGATTATTTCAGTAGGGCAGGACTAGACAGGGAGGATCCATAAGGAATAAGGAAAGGGGTACTGTGCTATTTGCGGGGGGATGGAGGAACTGGATTGTTAAAGAGATAGGAGTGGAGAGTATGGGTTTTTCCACCTGCCTTGAGGGCTACTGAGATGAGGGGATCCAGATGGAGAAGATGTATGGCCTGTGGTGACAGAAAGAGTGGCAGATGGACCGCAAGTTTTCACCACCAACTCCTCCTTTAGAATTTTCTAACAGATTTACACTCAGAGCCTCGTGGCCCCCAGTTAGCCCAGATTCAAAAGGTGAACATGTGTTTGCAGAATCTGATTCAGGAGAAGGTGAGTTTATTGTTTTTCGTTTAGATTTTTGGGAAGGTGTGGGTAGAGAGGGGACTTGGGATCAATGTTTAACAGAAAAAAAAGCAAACCCTGCCCCCTCCCCTGCCCTCCCCATATCCCCTAAATAAGGCTAGTTCCTATGCTGCCCAGGACTGGAAGGGAAGGCCAAGGAAGCAGAACTTACAGCAGCAACAGGTAAACTGTAGGAATTGGGGGGGGTGTATAGGGCGGAAGCTCTGGACCCTTGCTGGGGGGGAGGGCGGTGGGCAGATGCCCACACTCTTTCTCTCCTCCAGGAGTTGCTGAGGCAGAAGGGAGGCATTCGGCCAAAAGGAGAGACCCCTCAGCTGGGCTGTCCCAAGATGCAGAAGGGCCCAACCCGTGTGTAAAGACTTCTCTGGGTTTCCTCATTTGGTGAGGGGGAAGGCTGAGTCAGAACCCCCCGTCTCCTCATTCTGCTTCTTGACTTAACAGATAAATGGCTCCAGGTGGTGGGTCAACTGAAGTCCCAACATCTTGGTGTAAAGTTTCTTCTCTGCAACTGAAAACTTCCATTTCATCTTCTTATGCCCTCATTCTCCCTTATATGATGTGCTTAAATGATCTTTCTTTGAAATCCCACTCTAGAGAACACATGTTTATTGAAACCGTCCTTGAATTTTAAATACAAAAATAAAATAGGGGCTTCTTCAGAATTTTAAATAAGAACAATTCTATAAATAAACCCCACTCCCAAATTTAGTCTACTCTCCATATATCTTTCCTTCTACCTGAGCTTGGGAAAGCATGAATAAATAGTGGAATAACGAGATGCTGTGGAGAGATAGGAAGCAACTTTCTCCAAAAAGAGGTATTTGGTTTAGTTCCCACCAGGGTTAAAGAAAGTGCATTGTGGGAAAATCTATTGTCCTCTATCCCGATCTCACTAAGAAAGAGAGGGACAAGTGCAAGAGAAGGAAAACCTCCATCCCACCTGGGAGAGGTGGGGTCCCAAGGCTCACATTACCTTCTCACCAACGGGGCAAAATTGCAAATAGCTCTGGAGAGCCATCCCTCCGTGTCACCAGGAGGCCAGGCCTAGCAGGAGCAGCACCCCTCCAACTGTGCCCCACCAGGGCTTGTCCACCCGCCCTCCCCTGGCCCTTCCCTGAGTCACCAAAGTGGAGGCCGGGCTGGTCGAGGTGAGGATGGGGCCAGATGAGTGGGCAGGGGTGGCCAGAGGGTCCTGGGGAGAAGGGGGAGAGGCTGTCAGGATGTCTGTACCCAAATTAAGCCTACAGGGCCCTCCTCTTAGGCTGTGTGGCCTGAGATGGGAATAGGCGTGCCTCACCTGCAGGGCGGGGCCCAGCACCAGGAGCCGGAGGAAAGCGTGGGTGGGAGGCCCTGGGCTAGCCTCTCGACCTATCACGGTCACAGTCACTGTCACCACTGAGTCTGGCATGGCTGAGTCCGGAACCTCCAAGCATAGGAATCCCCAGGCGGACTCATTCAGTTCCAGGCGAACCCTGCCAAGTGGACACAGACACCAGGCCGAGGGCCGAGCTCTGAAGAACTGAGAGTCAGCGGTCCGAGGGTCTGAGCTAAGCGCCAGCGAGCAGGAGAAGACCCAGCACCAATCGGAGGGGGCTGCTATAGGCGGGGCTTCAGGCATCAGACCCCAACGCCAGGAACCAAAAGGTTCGCCAGAACTGAGCAGGCGGGTTCAGGGGCTGTACCTGGAGAGATTGGAGGTGAGAGGGAAGCTGGGGCTGACAGATGTCCTAAGGTCGAGATCCTGAGGACCTGAGAAGCTAGTGATGCGGAGGCTGAGTGGGGCCTTGCTGCCTGGAGCCAGGAACCCTGGGGAACCGCCCAACTGTGGAGGAGGAGGGTGGGTCACGGCAAGAGGGGCTGCTGCAGCCCTCGCCACCCACACCTTCTCCTGGCGTCTCACCTCCAGAAGGACGGGAACCACGGTGCATGGCTGGGTGGCCACTCGGTGCAGGCCTCGCCCCTCTCCATCCTGGCCGATCAGCTCCACAGTGAAGGGTCCCGTGGTGGACAGAAGCGCCGGTGGGAGCGAGGCGGTGAAGAGACCACGCTCCCGCGGTCCTGTGGGCTCCAGAGGCACCCGGCCCCGCTCAGCACCGTCAGGGACCCCTCGAAGGATGATGTGGGAGAAGTGTGGTCGACGGTCTCCGGGCTTGCCTCTGGAGCCTAGCCCTGTCACCTCTACCAGCAGCTGGGTCTGGAGGCCTGGGACAGGGTTGGGGACAGGTGGGGAGAACGGGGTCCGCAGGAGATACAGAGACAGGGAGAAAATAATGAATGGCTTTTGGAATAGGGGTTATTCCTGGGGAGTACAGATGGAGAAAAGGGGTTACCTCTGAGGGTTACTGTTGGGCAGGGTCAGGAAAGATTCTGGGATGCTGGAAATGTTCTAAATCTGGAACCGAGGACTGGTTACATGGTTCGTTATATGAAGTCCACCCCGCGTGTACTTTAGTTTGGTGCCCTTCATTGTACAGGTTGTAACTCAATACAAAGTTAAATATATATATATAAATAATGGGGGCACTTGACTGCCTCAGTTAAGCATCTATCTGCCTGTAGCTCAGGTCATGATCCGGGGCTCCTAGGATTGAGCCCTGCATCCGGCTGCTTGCTCAGTGGGCGCCTGCTGCTCCCTCTCCCTCTGCCCCTCCCCCCAGCTCATGAGTGCAAGCGCAGGCGCGCTCGCGCTCGCTCTCTCTCTCTCTCTCATAAATGAATAAAATCTTAAAAAATAAGAATGGACAAGTTGGGGCAGGGGGACAGATATACCTGCAACTGGCTGAGTCAGGGGGTAGAGGCCAGGGTGGGGGCCATCCTCCATGGGAATCCCAAAGTAGAAGAGGAAGTCCAGAGATGTCTGAGCTGAGGAGAGCCAAGGCAATCAGAGACCTTCCGCAGAGGAATGTGACTGATAGTGCTCTCTGAGCTCTGCAGCCTTCCCTTCCCCTCCCTTCCCTTCCCAGGAGTAGCTCCCTCCTTACCTTGCACTCTCACCCGGGGCGTGCCCTCAGCTGTGACCTGGATCTCCCAGGTCCCTGTCTGTGGCGGGTCATTCAAGGTAACTATCCAGAACTGCCCAAAGCGACGCGTGTGACCTAGAGGCCCCTCACCTTCCTCCTGGCCCTGGGAGACCCCTGATGGGAGAGGGGGAGCAAGCGATTGGCACAGGGGACCATCCCCATCCCTTAGTATGTCACCCTTCTCCTCCATTCTTCCCTCTGCCTCAAGACACACATGGGGAAGTACCTGCAGGGTTCCTGATCCAGAAGCTGCTGACCTCCCTGTGGATCTGAACTGTGACCTTCTGGAGCAGCGCATCCACACTGAACACAAGTGGCCTCCCAGACACCACAACAGGAGGCTCCAGGGGAAGGGTAACCTTGAAGGATGGGAAGAACCACAAAACATAGGAGAAGATAAGGCAGTGAATGAGGTGGGAACTAAGACAGGAGAAGGGTGGAGACAGAAGGAAACTAAGTCACACGAGGAGAAGGGAGACCAGTGACAGGGAGGGGGCCAGGGATGGAATTACAGTCAGTGACAAAGTGGAGACAAGGGATTGAGGGTGAAGCCATCGCTTCTTGTCCCTCCTTAAAAGATGGCAGGATTTCCTGTGGTGGCCCTGAGGACAGACTACTGGAGGCCAAGGTTGGGGGACAGGGGACAGTACTCATAGGGAAGGAGCAATGTGGAAGGTGGGTAGTCACGGATCTCAGAGGGAGAGAAACCTCCTTTCCCACCCTTCTGACTGTAGTGGCAACACACTGGGTTAAACCATTAATCTGTGAGAAAGAGAGGCCGTGTCACCCACACCCTTAGTTCTCAGTGGAAAGCATTAGTCCCTCCCGTGCCCACACTTACTCACCAGGTCAGCCATGCTGTCCCCAACAATGGCGGCCACATCTTGAATGTGCTCATCCTTGGTGAAGATGACCTCTCCTCCTGAGGCCAGGGCCACCGCTTCATATGGTTCAAAACGCAGAGGGGACAAGACCTCACGCCGAGCTCGGCCCTGAACCCTCGATGGGTCTTCAGTCACTAGGAATGTCACCTGTGCCCAGAAGAGAAGCCAGTACTTGAGAACTCCCCCACTGTAAACAGGGGTCTTCTGTGCCCAAGGGCTCTACAGAGCTGATGACCAGTGGCAAGGTCCCTGTCTGCCCTCCGACTGCCACTGCTGGGTCTCTCAGTGACACGACCCCAAGGCCTTCACTTAGCAGTCGCCACTCCTTTGTACTTGTCACCATATGTCACCCACAGGGTGGACTGTTGGCAACTAGATCCCCAGTTTTTTAAGAGGTTTATTGGCGACAGGTTCAAATATGAATTCAGCATCAAATAAGGGATCCAGAAACATTATACTCATTGTCTGCTTTTCCCGCCCCACACCAAGGCTGGGTCAGCCACCAGAGTGTGGGGTGATGCTCGTTGTGAAGGTGTCATCCTCAGGTCCCCCACATCCCTGGGTGGCTGACATCAGGTCCCCGTCAGCTGTGCTCACTCTGCAGCGCCGCTCTTGAGTTAGGGATTCCACCCGGCTGGTGAGCATGGCATCCTTGGGGGAGGCGTCAGTGAAGACAAAGATGTCTGAGAGCGGAGGGGTGTGCAGTAGAGCCAGCTGGCAGGGAGGGAGAGCGCTGGCATTAAACATGGTGGCAGCAGGTGAATGGGTAGAACCAGGGAGGACAGAACTGAAGGATATAGGACCCTGGAACCCAGGAGGGAAGCTAGGGGGACTGAGCTCTGAAGGTGGGGAGGGAGATGGAGGTCCCAGGAAGGCTCAAATTCCCCTGGGTGGTGGGACCTGGAAAGGGAGAAGACAGAGTGGGGGGGGTAGGGAAGACCTCCAGGGCCGACAGGCACATCTCAGGCTCATCTCCACCCCCCAAAGCATGGATCTCATTGAGCTGTTGCCAGAAGCTGTCAGGGTCACTGGTTGTAAAGACAGGACCAAACCCTGGGGAGGGAGAAAGGAGGTTGAGGTGAGTGAGGAGCAGGGTCCCCTATCCCTACCCAGGACCACCTCCCCAGTCAAGAGGCCTGCTGTCGAGGCCAGGCTCCTGGGGTGAACAAGTATTGAAATAACAATATTCCCTTATATTTATATGGGCAGGGCAAGGGCTAGTTACACTTGGGGGAAAATGGACCTCATTTCCTTCAAAAAATGGCAGCATCTCCTGTGGTCCTAAGTAGGCCTTTATCAGGTATGCGTGTAAGTATGAAAAGACCTGGGGCCTCGATTTCCTCACCAGAAAAATCAGAAAAATAACAGTACTTACTTCACAGAGTCATTCGGACTAAATGAGTTGATTTTGTAAACCTTAGAATTGTGCTTTGACCCATTATAAGTGCTAAATTCTTAATTATTCAAAACTCCAGGGCACCTGGATGGCTCAGTTTTTAAGCGTGGGCCTTTGGTTCAGGTCATGGTCCCAGGGTCCTAGGATGGAGCCCCACATCGGGCTCCCTGCTCTGTGGGGAGCCTGCTTCTCCCTTTCCAGCTCCCCCTGCTTGTGTTCCCTCTCTCACTGTGTTCCTCTCTGTCAAATAAATAAATAAAATCTTTTAAAAAAAACACAACCTCCATCAAATATGTGTTAAGCCCCTATTAAATGCCAGCTACTGTGAGATTTATGCAGGTAGATTGGACTCAACTTCTGCCCATAGGGAATTCTCAGTCCTATGGGTATTTGGCGGTCATTTCAACCCTAGGAGATGGGCAGGATAAGACAAGTACTGACCCATTTTATGGACGATGAAACTGAGGCAAAAAAGGCTAAATGATCAGCCTAAGGATGCACAGTGACTGGTCAACCCAGGGCAGAGGGTCTGACTTCCAGTTCAGTGGGGAAAGGAAATACACTATAATTAACTGTCTCAGAGGCTTCACGGGGGCCTGCACCCACCAACCCCATCCCTTATCCCAACATTCATCTACAGGAAATGGAGAGAATTGAGAATGGCTGATTAGCATGGAAGCAGAGTCCCCTACCTAAGCACAGATCATGATTAAGTGCTACCATTTTGGAAACAACAGACGTGCCCAGTTGTTTGCTATATGCACACAGGTACCAGTAAAGACTCAACCACGGGAGGTGTCACCATTTTGTTAAGGAAGTGGAGCCATGAGGCCCCACTTCCCCACCAGTGGCATTTACCCCTTGCCCTGGACTTTCCTTCCACTATCCTCTCCGACCACAGTTACCTGGATCGTGGAAAGGCACCAGGACGTAGTGGACGGGCTCCATGGGGCTGCCCCGCCGCTGTTCCACAATGTGGCGAGCCTGGATTTTGGCAGCATTGATCTCCTCACCCATACTGCCCGTGGTGTCCAGGACGAAGCTCAGGCTGGAGGCTGGGCTGATGTCCAGCAGTCTGGGGAGAAGGCCAGAGACACAGGGAAGAGCCTGCACAGTTGTCCCCAGACACTGACTACTCAGGTCCCCCAGGAGCACACGCCCACTGAGGAGCGCGTCTCGCAGAAACCACTCACCTGGAGAAACCTCTGTCTCCCAGGCGGTTTCTCAGGAGACTGAAGGCCTGGATGGAGGCCTGAAGGGCCAGTTTTGCCGCCTGGAGGTGTAGTGTGTGGTGGGGGGAGAAGCCTGGGGATGTGCTATCCTTGTTGATGCCTCCCCGTGGGGGCTGGGAACTGCTCCGGTCAAAACGGCCCCCATGGCTACATTTCCCTGGGTTGGGAAAGAGATCTGGGGGTGTGGAGGTAAACAAGCCACTGCCTCCTAAGAAAGTGAGGCCCTTTTTGACCTGGCCTGACCTCTCAGCCTTCAGCCAAGGGTCAGCAAGAAAGATGACATTTTGTGGAGGGCAAATCTAGAGTAAATCTGGAAGGGTCAGTCATCACAGTACACAGTGGATCCCCTGATCCCTCCAGTCAGTCCCCAGAAGCTGCTGTTGGGTAATGGAGAGGTCTTAGCAGCTGAGTAAGAAGCTCTTCCCCCCCAACAATCATGGCCTCCTCAGTGGGCCTCCATCCACCCACCCAATTCCCAAGGCCCTCGCCTTCTTCCAGGAAGTGAAGCCATAGGAAATGGGACGAGGGCCTACAGTTCTGAGATCCCTAGGGAGGCGGCCAGAAGAAAGGAGGGGACTTTCTCCTCTTACTTCTGCCTGGTACCTGGAGGTTTGGAGGGATGAGTTCCAAAGTAGCCAGACGTGAGGAGTGTAAAGCCCAACAAATTCCCAGGGCAGCTCAACTCCTCACAATCAGAGCAGGTAGGATCGTCCACTGGGAAGAGAGAACAGGGGTCTAGACCCCAAGATTCTACCACCACTGACCTTTATCCCTGTCCATCCAAACTTTGGCTTTCCTCCCAGCTTGCCAAAGCCCGTATGTACCCTTCTAGGCTTGGAGAAAAAAAAACCCCGGAGATCATCTGGTGATGAGACTGAATATATGAGACAGGGACTGCGCTAGGAAACCCAGAAGCATGGTGAGCAGTACTGCAGGGACTGAGCCCTATGTGGGCTGTGGACACAAAGCCAACTTGTAGTAGACAATAGGCAGCTTCGGGCCATAGTTCAGGTGGAAGGAAGAGGGGGCTGTAAGCGAGAGCTCTGTATGCTCCATGCCATGTTGGGGGAGGAAGCCATATAAAAGAGAACTCAGCTGAAGTCTGCAGACCTTGGCCCTGGCTCTGTCCTCCCCTGTATGACCTTGGAGAAGCTATCTAAGTGACCTGGACTTTGGCTGGGCTGGGGGGACCTCACAGGTTGTTCCCAAGAAGAAGCAATGTCACATCCTATGTGACCTGAGGATGTGACACAGGGGTTGGGTAGGCTGACAGGACTCGGCTCTGTGGGTTTCCCGCAGCACCAGGGTCATGGCTGTACCTCGTGCCAGGCTCCGGAGCTCCTGCCTCGGCCAGAGGAGGTGAGGGTGTGGTTGCTGCTGCCCCAGTTCCACCCAGTTGCTGTGACTATAGAAATCCTGGGCGCAGGGGGGCAGAAGGGGACTGTTATCACAATCTCCAGCCCTTAACCCCACTCCTTTGAGTCTCCCCATCTAGAAAGTCTCCTTTTATCAACTCCTGCAACGCCGCGGCTGCTGTCAGATGTCCCAAGTGCCCTCCACACCCTCTGCCTGTTGCCCAGAAGGGAGCTTTCCTCAAGTGAGAGTCTCCCAGTGTTTGCTCCCATCTCCCTCAGAGCCCAAAGGCCAGACCTCTGGCCACCGCTGTGTTCTCCCCGGCCACAATGGCCTCCTGCTGCTCCCACCGGAAGTGCTGCCAGTTCACAGCTGGGGCACTAGGGACCAGCCTCAGGGCTTTGGCAAGCAGCACCCCATCCCTTCTTGAGCAGGGGGAGGTGTGACGAGGAGGCACCCTGAGGAAGCCTCTCTCTGGGGGAAGGGAAGACCCAGAGCGAAGAACCCCCCTGACCAATTCAGGCTATTCTCACCTGCAAAGTGTGAAGCGCAGCCCCGAGGCGCTGGCGGGCCAGGGTGTGCTCCAGGGCACTGGCTGCCACCAGGGCCTCCCGGAGAGCCCCCACCAGGCGCATGCGTCCCTGGCCTAGCCGCTCTGCATCGAAGTGCAGGTCAGGGTCGTTCCTGGATGTTGGCAGGAAGTCCTGGGCTGCATTGGCACGAGACACCTCACCTAAGGCTGCTCGGAACCGCCGGGAAGGAAATCCAGGTCCAAAGTAGGCAGCAAAGAGGTCGTCAGCGAGGAGGGTGCGGCCCTGGAGAGAGTAGGTTAGGGAATAGAGGTCCCTGGGAGTGGACCGTTGCCCATGTTTCCTCGGATGAGGTGTGCAAGGAATTGAGTGCTGGGCCCTATGAGGGAGGAGCAATTCTGGATCTTGCTAAGGAGTGTGGACTCTTGATTTTCAGGACCGGGACCCTTGGGAACTCATTACAGGGGGTAGAGGTGGGGAGGCAAGGAGAGGATGTCCCTTCTTTTGGCAAGCAGAGCCCTCAGTGAGTAGAAGTCCCAAAGAATTGGGGAATCCAGCTGGGTTGTGACAGGACCTGAGGATGCTCACCAGGAAGTCCTTAAGCCGAAGTGGGGGCCGACCTGGGGGCGGCTGCTCCAGGAAGAGCTGTAGGGTGACGTTGAGGGCCGCCTCCTCAGTCAGGTCCTGGTGGGTGACGGAGCCGGGGGCAGCCAGGAGGCTCCAGATGTTGGGGAAGAAGGAAGCTGTGGGGGGCAGCAGCTGCAGCAGCAGCAGCAGCGGCAGCACCGGAGGGCTCTGGTGGGAGAGGGGCACGTCTGCAGGGAGCATGGCTGGGACACGGACCTGGAGGACAGAAGTCTCTCAAAAGTAGGAAGCAGCTGCGAGTCCAGGGCATGCCCAGCTGTCTGTCCGCCTGGGCATCTGCTTTGCCTCAAGCACCTGACAGGTCCCAACCTGGCTTTCCCACCCTCTCTCCTCAGTTGCCCAGATAACCCGAGGGCCTTATCAAGCTATTAGGGACATACACTTGCAGGAGAGGGGCAGAGGCTCCTCTCCTAGGAGCCCCCCCTCCCAACCCCCAGACCTATATCTCCCTAGCCTAGCCCCCCACATATAGAACGTCTGAATCCCCTCTCTAGGCCTCTCCCCTACCTGGTTGCTGGTTCTCCGGCAGGGCCGCTGGGGCCTGGTGTCACAGGGCACTTAGGTCAGAGTTATAATTAACCTAAGCAGAGATTCAGTGGAGCGGGAGGGAAGCCTGGGCAGGGGATGGGGCAGGATTGGCAGCCCCAGCCCCTCTACCCATGCCCACCCAAGGGCACAAGCAGCAGCTGGCACCAGGGCGGGCCTCCCTCAGCAGCAGCACAGAGGTGAGCAGAGAAGAGCTGGGAGGAGGGAGTGAGCAACATGACTCAGGCCTGGCTCAGCGCCAGGGACAGACCCAGACGGACACACCTCTTTGCCCACCCAGTGCCTCCGGCCTGCAGCCCTCGCATTGCTCATGCCCGCTGTGTCTGAGGGTATAGGCACCCAGGCCCTCCGTGCCCCTCCCCAGTCCTAGCACACACAGACAACAGAGGGTTTTGTGGCAAAATATTTTATTGCTGCCACCCCCATGGTGGACACTGGAGGTTATGAAGAGTGGAGTCGGGTGTATCACAGCATCTTCTGGAATAGCGCAATGGCCTCATCCACTTTCCTGAGCTCTGCTTCTGTCTGCTGGAGCTGGGGGTGGAACAAGGGAGAGGGGGTGTGGGTGATGAGGACCCAGGCCCAAGAGAGGAGACAAATGCCAGCAGCAGGGCACAGCCCAGGGTAGGTGACCCACGATGCGATGCCCACAATGGCAGGCAGAGGGGTCCGAGGTGGAAAGATGGGGGAGGACCACAGGCAGGGAGTACTCTGGGGACTGCATAAGCTTGGCAGGCCTGCGCCCCCCTCATTCTCCCCGGTCTCCCCAGCACCACCTGCCTTTTCTTCCAGCATCACTGACCTCCCAGGGCTTGCCTTCTGCCAGAGTGGCCAGTCCCCAAAAACAAAGGGGCCTCAGAACCAGCAGCCCCGCCCCCAGATGAATGGTGGGGCACCGGGGTTAGGAACACAGGATCCTAGGCTGGCACTGGGTGCTCGTTTGTAAAATGGCAATGGTAGAGCTTCCGGGAGAACAGCCAGCCCACTCAGCTGCCAAGGCTCAGTAACTCAGCCTCTGCTCATTTCTGTGTCCATGTGGTTCACCCCACTGCTCCTCCCTGGAGAGACCCCAGCTGAGCCCACTGGGCTTCCTGACTGCAGGCGGTCCACAGAGCAGCCCCAGGCATGTGGGATGCCACGTTCCGGGCACTGGGTAAGGCACGAGGGCTCTGGCTGGGAGGCAGGATACCTGGTTCTAGGTCTGCCTCCGTCCTCACCTGGCTTGTGTGACCCTGGGCGGTGCCCCCCGCCCCTTGCCTGTTCCTCATGGAAGAGAACAGACTACACGCACCCCACCTGTTCAAGGGGCCCAGGCTACCTCTTCCCCCGGGACTGCCCAGGTCTGGGGTCTGATGAGGGAGGGAGCAGATGGTGAGGGAAACAGAGAAGGAGCACCCGGCAGCCCCACACACCTTGGCTCTATCTGCTTCCTGGACGTCAAGGGGCACCTTGCTCGGGTAGCCTGAAGCAGCACGGCGCTCCCGCAGACGTTGTGCCTGACGCTGTGCCTCGCCGCGCTTGGCCTGCAGCTTGCCCAGCTCCCGGGCCGGGTCCACCAGCCCCTGCAGCTGCAGGTGGACGGAGCAGCGGTCAGAGGCCAGGGCCACGGCACAGCCATGTGGCACGGGAGCCCCTAGGGCCAGGACAGCCACCACACCCGCACTGGCCAGCGCCTGCACATAGCCCGACACTGCTGATGCCAGAGCGCCTGTGGCCTCATCGGCCACTTCCAGGAAACCTGTGGGGAGGGAGGAAGGAGAGATGTGGCTCTGAGGAGAAGTGCCATGAGGCCGCTGCGCCGGATGCTGGTCTGAGTGGGCGGAGGGGACCAGGGCACAAGGTGGGTGTGGAGGCCGGAGGCTCACAGTCAGGCCGGATCTGGGTGAGGTTGTAGTCCGCACGCAGGGAGCGCACAGCCCGTGTGATGCTTAGGGCCAGTTCCATGGCAGCTTCTGCATCAGGGTCCTTCCAAGAGCACTGCAGGGTGCAGGAGGCAGTGAGGGAGGCTGGGGGGCAGACCAGAGCCCCCTCCAGGCTGCATCCCATACCTCTGAGGGCTCCGGATAGGGGGTAATACAGAGGCTAGGGGGAGCCTGTGGTGTCCGCCGGGGCAGTCTCTGGAACAGCTCCTCAGTCACAAAGGGCATGAAGGGTGACAGCAGCCGCAGGCCAACATCCAGGCAGGTGTAGAGGGTCTGGCGAGCACACTCGGCCACCACTTGGTCCACCCCATTCAGCACAGGCTTCAGGCACTCCTAGGGGACCAGGAAGCATGGGGCTCAGGGATGGAAAAGGTCTAGCCTCCAGCCCTCCCTGTGCCTGTGAGGACCGGGAAGGTGAGAGGTTGGCCCAGGTCTCATGGCTAGCCACTGGCAAAGTAAAGGCCCAGGGCTCTGCCACCCTCAGTCCCATCCCACTCCTCCTCACCAGGTAGACATCACAGAGCTCATAGAGCCAGAAGCTGTACTGGGCAGTGGTGACAGCTGGGAAATCATAGGCCTGGAAACCTTGGTTGCTAAGCCTCACGGCCTCAGTCAGCCGGCTGCGGATCCAGCGGTCCACCAGGCTCTCGTGGCCTCCAGGCTTGGGAAGAAGGAGCGTATCAGCCAGTAGGTACCATATGCCCCAGGGAAGGAGGCAAAAGCCCATGGGGAGCAGGAACCATGGGCAGGTTTGCATTCCTGGAGGCTGACAGGTCCGAGGCAACCATCATGTGCCTGTTATGTGGAGGAAAACGGACAGGCCCCCTGCCTCCTTGGGGGAGGACCCCAATGCCCCAGGCTTTCACTGTAACTGTCCGTCCCTGTGTCCATCCGTCCCCTCAGTTACACAAAGGCTGCTCCAGGGTAGGGCTTGGGCCACCCAACACCGCGGCTGCGATCCTGACCAGCACAGGCCACGCCTGATGCCTGAGTGGCATCAGTACAGCCCGTGCAGGAGCTGCCCACCTTGCCGTCTAGTGGGTCCTCACCTCGGAGGTTGGTGAGGGCACGAAACCCTTCCCAAGGCCCCGGAGCACAAACTTGGTGGCATTCCAGAGCTTGTTGCAGAAGTGGCGGTACCCCAATATCCGGTTCACGTCCAGGTTGATGTCACGACCTGCGTGGGAGCAGAGGCTGAGTCCTCACCATTCTCCCTCCTGACTTGTGCCCGTCATGGGGAAGGGAAGGGTGGGCCTCGGGGAAGGAGAAGGGGCTCGGCCAAGAGGTTTTGGAGGCCATACCCTGAGACGTGTAGGCACAGAGTCCAAACCGCAGGGCATCGGTGCCACACTCGGGAATCCCTGCCGGGAAGTCTGCCTTCTGTGGGAGGAGGCAATGGGGGGCACCTTGAGGCGGCCGCACCTCCCCAGGCCCACACTCCAGCCCCCAAGCCCGCCCTTGGTACCTGCCCTTCTTTAGCCTTCTCCACCTCGCTAGGATCCAGGTTGCTGCTCAGTAACTGGTCGTGGAGGCCCTGATGGTGAGGTGGGAGTGCTCAGGGGGCTGACGCCACAGCCCCACAGCCCTTACCCGCCTGGCCCCGAGCACAGCCCCACCTGCAAGGAGACTCCGTGGATGACGTCCAGGGGGTCGATGACATTGCCTAAAGACTTGCTCATCTTTCGGCCGTGGGCATCTCGCACGATGGCGTGGAGGTAGACCTGGCAGGGAAGACCCATGACCATGTGTCTCCTCACCCAGACCCCAGCGCCTGCCCCATGCGGGCCCCATTCTGAACCTTAGACCCCTCAGTGTCCCTGCCAGTCCATTCAGCACCTTCACGGGAATCAGAGGTACTCCCTCCTCCGGGAAGCCGGGTCACAGAATCACTGTGGGGAAGCCCAGCCGGCTTTCAGTGCCCACGAGACCTCCCTGACTGGGAGGTCTGTGTCCCCATGTCCCTGTGCATGCTGAGCCCGAGCTGTGGCGTGGGGGGGTGGTGAGGGTAGGGACCACGGGACAGGTCCCGGCAATCTCCGCACCTCTCTGAAGGGCAGCTTGCCAGTGAGCTTCAGGCCAAGCATGACCATCCTGGCCACCCAGAAGAAGAGGATGTCATGGCCCGTCTCCAGCAGCGTCCCCGGGTAGAACACGCTCAGATCTTCTGACTGGGGGCAGAGCAGGCAATGATGGGGGGCCCAGCACCCACCTCCCAGACCTCACCCCACCCCGAGCTGGTCCCTCAGGAACACACCTGGTTGGGCCAACCAAAGATGGAGAACGGGAAGAGACCAGACGAAAACCAGGTGTCCAGTACATCCTCATCTGAGGGAGGTCAAAGGTCAGAGGTCAGAGCAGGCAGAAACGGGGATCAGAGCCCCAGCTCTGCCATCCACCCCCCAGGCCCAGCCTTGCCTTGCTGGAGACTGATCTTGTCAGGGGACACTCCAAACTCCTTGGCTGCCTTCTCCCGGGCCTCAGCCTCGCTGCGCCCGCTCACCCAGTACCGCCCATCTGGGTCCTGCCACAGGCGGAGTGAGCACTGAGGGACCGCCTCTGGCTTGCCTGCCCCCTCCTGTCAGCAAGGACTCACAGCCACCTCAGTCCCCGGGGATGGGCCAGCGTCCAGCCCCGGCCCGGGCTCACCTCCCCTGGGGGTACAGCTGGGTCACTGACTGTGACGAAGTAGGCCGGGATGCGGTGGCCCCACCACAGCTGCCGGGAGATGCACCAGTCCCTGCGGGGAGGGTGGGGGAGAAGGGGATACATCAGGCAGGGGAGGAAGGTGCCCCTGCCTGTGCCCCCTGCCTGCCGGGCCCCTCATCCAGCACCCCTCCCCACACGGAGGGGCCAACGCACCGGATGTTGTCCATCCAGGTGTGCCACGTCCGCTGATGGGCCTCAGGCAGGATAAGGAGGTCACCCCGTGTCACGGCGGCACTGGCGGCCTGGGCCATCTCCCCACACCGCACGTACCACTGTGGCCGCAGCAGAGGCTCCACCACATCCTTGGAGCGGCTGCGGGAATGCACAGGTCGGGGAACAGGTGTGAGTGCCCCCAGGAGCCCTGCCCCTCCTCCCACCCCACCCCAGCCCCCTCCTCACTTGCAGAGCGGCACCACCATGGGGTTGTCCTCGACACCCCGGAACAGTCCCCGCTCCTTCAGTGCTGCCAGCACCGCCTTCCTGGCCTCAAACCTGGGCAGGCCCTGGGTGGGAGACAGGTCCTGTCAAGGCCATGCCTAGGTACCCCACACGTCTCTCTACCGGCCACCACACACCCCACAGTCTCACCAGGAAAGGCAGGGGCACGTTGACAAGGGCCCCTCGGGAGTCCATGATGCTCACGGCTTCCAACCCGTGTCGCTGCCCAACCTCATAGTCGTTCTGGTCATGTGCAGGGGTGATCTTCACCGCACCTGGGGTGCACGCAGGGGTGCCCAGGCACAAGGGACTCAGTGGAGTCTCTTTCCACACACAACCCCCCTCTTGCTGGAAGATGTCGCTCCCAGACCTCCCTTTTCCCCCATGTATCTAGTACTGTGCCCTGAATCCCAGCCCAAGTCCTGCTGGTTCAGGAAAAGTTTGTTTCTTTTACTTTGAGAGGGAAGATGAATGACCGTAGCAGGCCTCATGGCCTCCTTCTCTCTCCCGAGGACAGCCTCTTGCTCACCTGTGCCAAACTCCATGTCCACAAAATCGTCAAAGACAATGGGGAGGCTCCGAGACAAGAATGGGTGGATCACACTCCTCCCCTTCAGGTGCTGGGGACAGGGGGTGACATCAAAAATTCAAGATGGCCCAGACCCGACTACCTCCCACCCAGGGCCCTGAGACTGCCCCACACCCAAATTCCATCTTCAGGGCCAGAAAGGAGCTGCAGATGAGTTTCTAAACCTATTTTCTCCTCAGCCAAGGGCCTAAGAGCCCATCCCACACCTGCTCACAGGGTGGGAGCCCCTCCAGCCAGCACTCCTCCCCAGCTGTGGGCAGCACCCCACCGCACCTGGTATCTAGGATCTTTGGGGTGCACAGCTACGGCCACATCTCCCAGCATTGTTTCGATCCGTGTTGTCGCCACCACCACCTCCTCGTCACTGTCTGGGGTGACATGCAGCCTTGCGGTCTCAGCTCTGGCCCCTTCTCCACCCAGCCCAGGACCCTGGTGCCCCCGGCTCCTACCTGAGCCTTGGACCTTGTAGGCAAAGGAGACGAGGACCCCAAACTCCACCTTCTCCTTGTAGCCAGGCACGGAGAGCAGAGTACGACCTGCCAGCTCCTTCTTATCCACCTGTGACATGGGTATTAAGAGAAGTGGCCTAGGAGCAGGGGCTGGGGGCGGAGATGGGAGAGATCCTGGGCTGGGGTGGGGGGGGCACCTCGATGTCGGAGATGGCGGAGTTGAGGGTGCAGGACCAGTTGACGAGGCGAGTACTGCGGTAGATGACTCCTTCCTCGTGGAGCCGGACAAAGGCCTCCGTCACAGCTGTGGAGAGTTTCTAGGGAGCAGAGAGAGGCAGAGATGGGCCCAGGCAGACTTGCCAAGGCAGCAGGATCTGGTGATACCTGCGCTGTTTGGAGTCCCACTGTCCAGCATGCAGACCCCTTTGAGGGCTAGAGGGGAGAAGTACCTTTTTTTTTGAAGAGGAGAGGGCTATGGGGACATGAAGGCAGGCAACGAGCCTGAGGACTCTGGAGATGGCAAGGAAACCACTCAGCTAGGGACAGGTGCTGCTGAAGAGAATCCTGGGAGTTCAGGCTCCACAGGAGAGTGAGGCCCTGTCGTGTACCACCTGGGGGAATCTGAGCTCCCAGGTAACAAAGGGCCAGGAGAAGGGTCGAGAAGTGCTATTTGCAGCTGAGCCCTTAGTGGTTTCCTAGGGGTGGTGGGCTCCCCTCCTAGGGGAGGGCCACAGCATGTGTGGTCTCTTCTGTGGGTTACTTGCTCTGGGGAGCTACCCACTCCTGCCCCGGGCCTGAAACCCTTCCTGCTCACAGGGTCCATGGTGAAACAGGCTCGATTCCAGTCCAAGGAGCTGCCAAGCTTCTTCAGCTGGTGGTAAATCCGGTCACCTTTCCTGGAAGTGGACAGACAGGCCCGGAGGCACTCAGGCCTGGGCTGGAGGGAGAAATGAGGTGGTGGACGGGAGGGGATGGGGATCACTCATCCCTCTGAAAGTGACCTGCGCCCCAGAGCCAACTAACGCTCAGCCTCTGTGAGGGCCTGGGCCTGCAGCCAGGGCCGGAGACTACAGAGGTCTTATCTGGACAGGGGACAGGGTGCTGCACTCACTCCTCTTTCCATTTCCAGACCTCCTGTAGGAAGGCCTCTCGGCCTAGCTGGTGCCGGCTCAGCCCCTGCTCACGCCAGAGTTTCTTCTCCACCACCACCTGGGTGGCAATGCCTGCGTGGTCACAGCCAGGATTCCATAGCGTGGTCTCCCCGCGCATGCGGTGCCTGTGGGAAGAGCCAAGAGGACCCGAGGTGAGTGGGCCAGTGGACCTGGCACCAATGGAAAAGAGGCTCCTGGGCAGGGAGCTGATGGACTCAGGAAAGAAAGGGGAGGTGGGAGGGATCCTCCCAATTCTAAAATTAGTCAGGGAGAGACGTGCAAGGACAGCTGAGGCAATCTGACAAAAGAACAAAGAAGAGGCTTGTGCCCAACCAGAAACCAAACACAGGAGAGGGTTACGATTATTCAAACAGTAATTTACTATGTAGGAATGGAGTTACAGATTAAGGGAACAAAACAGTGTCTGGAAACAGATCTGAGCAAATTTAGTATTCACTGAAAGCAGCATTTCCTATCAGTAGGGAAAGGACAGTCAACTGAATAAATCTGTTTGGGACAACTAGCTGATTAGTTCCCTACTTGCCAATAGTCACAAAGATAAATTTTAGTCTGATTCGTGAACTCAACACTATTAGAAAAGCATTTAAAAAAATGAAGAACACAGATGAAAGTGTTTATAACTTTGAGGTAGGAGAGGCCATCTTTAGTAAGACACAAAGTCAAATAACACTGGCAAATTGGAGCGCTGGGGTGGCTCATCTGGTTAAGTGTCTGCCTTCGGCTCATATCATGATCTCAGGGTCCTGGGATCAAGCCCTGCATTGGGCTCCCTACTCAGCAGGGGTTACTTGTCCCCCTCTCTCCACCCCTCCCTCCCCCTTGTCCATAAGTAAATAAATAAATAAAAGGCTGCTACCTTAAGAGGTTTCTAAGTGTTCGTTCTTTTCTGATCTCAATCAGAAAACTTGATCATTGTTTGTTATGTATGTATTTAACATAACTCTTTGTGTGTTATGTACGTATTTAACATAATTCTGTTTTTCCAGCTTTCAATTCCTTGCAAAATTCTAAATCCGAGGTTGTATCCCCAGTGCCCAGAGCAGAGCTGGCACAGTGATGTCCAGTAAATATTTTCAACCAAGTTAATTTAGTAAGTAGGACTGTAGAAAAACTTCTCAAAACTTAAAATGAACAAACTCTGGCTTCCAAAGATAAAAAGTTGTCTTAAAATACATTTTTAGGGGTGCCTGGGTGGCTCAGTTGGTTAAGCACCCAACTCTTGATTTCAGCTCAGCTCATGACATCAGGGTTCTGACACTGAGCCCCACATCATCTCTGCCCTCAGTAGAGAGCCTGCTTGTCTCTCTCCCTCTCCCCTTTTCCCTGCTTATGCTCTCTCTCTAAAGTAAATAAAAAATGCTTTTTAAAGGAACCTGTCATGTGGGATATTAGATTACGTACTTGCTAACACTGTTAATGTGTCAGGGAGAGGAGCAAGTGCTAGAGCAGGAGGATACATTTATAATAAATGTAACAAACCAAATCATCAATATCTAGAATATTAAAGAATCTTCCAACAAACCAATTAAAGAAAAACAGCACAATCAATAGAAAAACGGATGAAAGGTATGTACAGACGATTTGTATACAAGGAAACCTGACTGGCCGAGCAACACAGACTCCACTCGGCCTCAGGAATCAGGAACGACAGAGGTAGCATGTTTTTGCCCATCAGATTGGCAAACAAACACCGATAATGTCTGGGATCAGAAAGGGCATGGGGAAATGAACACCCTCCCAGGCAATTCACAGAGGTGTAAGTCACCAAGACCATTTCAGAGGCAACTAAATAGAAGCATGCCCCTCCAACTGAGCAGTTTCACTTCCTGACAGAACACCATAGAAATCCTTCCATTCGCACTGGAGAAAGCATATACAGGAATGTGCATTTCAGCCAGGTGTTCAACAGAGAAAAATTAGGGAACAACCATAAATAAGAAAGTGACTCCAAGGTGGCGTGTGGGTGGCTCACATCACCTCTGCCTTCAGCTCAGGTCATGATCCCAGGGTCCTGGGATCGAGCCCCGAATCAGGCTCTCTGCTCACCTGGGGGCCTGCTTCCCTTCCTGTCTCTCTGCCTGTCTCTCTGTCTCTCTAAATAAATAAAATCTTAAGAAAAAAAAAAAAAGAAAGAAAGAGACTCCATTATGGGATAGCCACAGTATCGAATGCTATGGAACAATGAATGAGAATGAAGTCAGCTCCAAAATAAATAGCTAAGTACAAGGAAAAAGTTAGTGTTGACTCCTTTATGTTAAAGAACAGAAATAAGAAAAACTCACCCAAAAACAAAATTACAAATTTCTATGGATACACGTATTTGTAAGTAAATAGGTAAGAAAGATCTGGGAATGATACACATCAAAGTGTTAATAATGGCTAAATTTTATGCGGGAGTAGGTCTACAGGGATGTAGTCAAAGAGACTTGAAGCTTTATATTTCTTACAAAAATATATTTATGTATTTCTTGTTTAACTCAAAATAACGTTATTTTTAGTAGCAAGACAAGGGAGACTGAGAGAGTCTGCAAGCGAGGGGAACTGGTTGCCTAACTAGGGATCTATGCCGATGATCAGATAAGGAGACTGATGAGGAGAGAAGAAGAGCACCACCAGGGGGCACAGCTGAGGACCCATATGGAAGAAAGGACAGAGGGCCTGTCAGGTAAGAGAAGGGAGGAGAAAAGTGACGAGGCAGAGAAGGCAGAAGGATAGGGTCCAAGGACAGCACTGGAGCTTACCATCGGGTCAGGGAGTCCTGGATGGCATTGGTGAGTGCGTGGCCCAGATGCAGGGAGCCTGTCACATTGGGGGGTGGGATGCACATCATGAAGATTCCCCGGGGATTTGGTGCAGACACGCTGGAACGCTGATAGGGGAGGAAGGATGGGCACACGCTAAGGCCTCACACCACCTCTCCCAGCCCCCTCCCAGGCAGTGGGTCCCAGGCCCTGCTGTCACCCTCCCACATGTCCTCCCAGGCCTGGGCAGCAGAGCCCACTCACTCCATACTCGGGCTTGAAGAAGCCCTGCTGCTCCCACCACGGGTACCAGGCAGCTTCCACATACTGAGGGCTGTAGGAGTCGGGCATGGTGCCACTAACATCTGGGGGAGAGATGGGGAGGGTCAGTTCCCTCAGGTTGTTCCCTGAGGCTGGGAGAAGCTGGGACAGCGGGCCAGCAGAGGCACCGGGCCTCTGTTGCTCACATCATAGCACAGGCACTGGGAGATTTGGGGGGCTGTGCAAATCCTCCAAAGCCAAATGATGGCAGCGAGGGCAGAACAGGAAGGGGTAACACCAAGGAAAGGCAGCAGCTGAGGAGGCTGGAAAGGAAGGATGGGGGTCCCTTCCCCCTTCTCGTACCTTTCTTTTCCCCAGCTGGGGTTGGGAGGTCATAGGTAATGATCCCAGGATCCCGTTTCCCCCTCTTCTCTGGTTTTGGCTTCTTCTGCTTAGGAGGGAAATGATATAGGCAGGGAGGTCATCCACCCACCACGGCGCCAACCCTCCAGTTCTACCCTTAGCTTCTCACCTCTGCTGGGGGTGGCTGCTGCTGTTGGGTCTTCTGCTTCTGTTGGAATTTCTCCAGCTTCTCCCGTTTCTTTGCCTCTTTCTTGAGCTGAGTAGCCGTCTTTGGGGGTGCAGGGACCTCAGGGCCTAGAGAGAGGCACAGAAATGCCAACTTAGCGCACTGGGGATCCTCTCTGTCAACCACATCATGATACTTCAGATGGGCCATTCCAGCTGCCCCAGGGCTCCCCACGCTCTCCCACCCTGTCCTCCCTCAGGCCCCTTCCTGAGTGACTCTGCCATTCCTAAAAGAAAAAAAGGAAAGCAAGCTACAGAGAAGGCCCAGAGGAAGCCTTCCTCACCTGGCTGTTGAGAGAGGGGTCTGGCCCCCGAGTACAGAACCACCTCTCCCAGCACTGCCCGGAATTCTGGCTGCTGGACACATGTGATGAACCAGCGAGTCACATTACCCCAGATCCGGCGGGCAGAGGGGTCCAGGACCTGGGAGGGTGAACAGAAACGAAATACCCTTAGTCACCCTATAGCAAGGTCAAAGGGGGGCTGCCCTGGTTCTTCTCCAGGACCCAGTGACTTACATAACGGAAAGGCAGCAACAAGGCTGTGACAGCCGCCAGGTCAGCCAGCGTGGGGGCCTCCCCGGCCAGATAGGTGTGCAGCCGGAGCCACTCTTCCAGGGGGCTCAGGGCCCTGCCCAGGGCCCCGAGGGCAGCCTAGCAGGAAAGGGAAGGGGTATGAGACAAGGTTTGGCCCACCTCAATTCCCACCCCCACCCAATCCATGTGGCCCCCTTCTGCTCTCACAAATCACCACCTCTGAGGTCAAATGGTCATAACAGAAACATTCTCATTAGTTCAACAAATTCCTGCTGGACACTTACTATGTGCCAGGTGAAATATACTAAACATCAGAAATTAAAGACTGCAGGAGGCAACAGAGTAATCGCTTCAAGAAGTATTTATCAAGGGGCGCCTGGGTGGCTCAGTGGGTTAAAGCCTCTGCCTTCAGCTCAGGTCATGATCTCAGGGTCCTGGGATCGAGCCCTGCTTTGGGCTCTCTGCTCAGTGGGGAGCCTGCTTCCTCCTCTCTCTCTCTCTGCCTGCCTCTCTGCCTACTTGTGATCTCTCTGTCAAATAAATAAATAAAATCTTTAAAAAAAAAAAAGAAGTATTTATCAAGCACCTACTACAGGCCCGGCACTTCTCTAAAGAATGTAGACACAAGCACAGACCCTGACTGGTGCAATTTACACTCCAGTGGGGGAGACGGTAAAGGTGTGAATACAGAATGCATTACCCTATTTTTCTCCGTAAGTGTTATGAAGAAAAATAAATCAGGCTGAGAGGGACAAGGCATTCCAGAGAGGGGACCTCTATGGTAGACAGAGTAAGCAGGATATGAGGGAGCAAGCCAGGTTCTGAATCACATATTCATCCCATTCATTCATTCATTCATTCAAGAAATACTAAGGATCCAACATGTGCTCAAAACTCTGCAAGGAGGGGATGCTTGGGTGGCTCAGTTGGTTAAGCCACTGCCTTCGGATCAGGTCATGATCCCAGAGTCCTGGGATCGAGTCCCACATCAGGCTCCTTGCTTGGTAGGGAGCCTGCTTCTCTCCCAGTCTCTGCCTACTTGTGTGCTCTCTCTCTCTCTCTGACAAATAAATAAAATCTTAAGAAAAAAAAAAAAAAAAAAAACAACTTTGCAAGGAGGGGGTCTGCTTTGGAAGGACTCACAGCCTCAATCTGGTCTAGTTCTCTCTCCTCTCCTTTCCTTCCCCTCCTCATTTGCCTTCTCCATCTCCCCAAGCACAGCCACCTCTCCCACCCCACTTGCCTCTCCTCTCTCCAGTCTTTTCCTGTTTCTCATCGGCTTAAGACTCCTCAAACTTCTACTCCCAGACTTTAAAACGCCTGGCACCAGACCACTCTGCACACCTCTTACCATCTCAACGTGTTCAAAATGAAAACGTCCATTCTCAAACATGGGAAGGCCAAGGCTTAGAGTTTAAGAAACCTGCCCAAGGTTATCATACCAGGCATCAACCTGGGACTTGATCAGTGTTTCTCCACGTCTGACACACTGTCTTCCTGTCTCATTACCCATTCCAATCTTTCTTCTATCTCCGTCTCCTTCTTCCCTTCTTCCCACTCACCTGAGGGTCCTGGGTAGAGGCTCGGAGCCCCAAGGCGGGCAGCGTTGCTCCACAGGCAGCTGGTATTAGCTCGGTGTCGGCGTAACTGACCCACTGTTGGACCAGGACAGCAGCCTGGCTACCGCCAGGGCCCCCCAGGCCTGCCGGCCACAGCAGCTGGGCCACAGCGGTGGCCCCCCACACCCAGAGTCCACCGGGCCCCTGCTCCAGGGCGGGCAGGCGGGGTGGGGGAAAGGGGGTCCTGCTTGTCGGGGGTGGCTGGAGGCAGATTCGGGGGTGGGCTCCTCCCCAGCCCGGCCCCTCCCCAGCCTCCCCATAGCGCGCAGCTATAAGGGCACGGAGGCTGGGGAAGGCGTCAGGATGAGGGGAGACATACAGGATGGACATGGTTACGCTGGGGGTCTGAACGAGGTGGAAGAAAACCTAAGAAGCAAGAGAGACAGGGGCTGACTGAGGGACCCAGAGATGTCCTATTGGGAGAACAGAGGGGACCCCTTGGGGACTCCTGTACCGCAGGCGTCCGGGACCCCCAGGGCTGGAGGTCTGACCGGGCCTTAAGAGCCAAGGGCCCGGCTATCGGAGTGGCAGTGCCAGCGGGAAACTCCCCATGACCGCGCGAGCTCGGGGACTGCGGGAGGCTCGGCGTAGCCAGCCCCTCGGCGCCCGGCAGGACGTGGGCTCGGGCCGCAGGTACGTACTGGCGGGAGGTGGTCACACCGAGCGGGACGGCCACCTCGCAGCCGGGCGCCGGCCGAAGGTGGACCGGCCTGGCGGTCGGGGTCGAGGAGTCGGGCGGGCGGGGACGGTGGGCGGTTCTCCGGGCGACCCCAGCTCCCTGCGACCGCAGCCGGGCCGCGGGCGCCCACGTGTTACCCCCTTTGTGACAACGAGCGTTTCCGGGCCCGCGGGTCCTGGCGCGGGCGGCCGTGCTCCGCCTGCGCGGGCGGGGGCTGCCCTGCCCGACACCCCGCCGGAGCCGCGCCGCTAGCCGCTCGCCGCCCGCCGCGCTCACGATGGACTGCACCGGGCGCGGGCGCAGGAGCGGAGGATGCTCCCGGGACCGCGCTCCCGTCAGGCGCCACCACGGGCACCCCGCGCGGGTCCTCGGCCGGGCCGGCGGGAGGGCGGCGCCCAGCGGGCAGCCCGGGAACCGGCGGGCAGGGCGCTGCCGCCCCAGGACCCAGGGGGCGCCCCGCCTGCTCCCAAAGCCTGGTTCCTCCCGCAGAAGCAGGCGTCACGCCGGGTGGCCCGGAAGGTCCCTTAGAACTGAGAACTCCGGTGTGGACGAAACTCCTATTTGCTGAATGAACCGGTTTGATTCATTCCCAGTCCTAACTCTCCACGATGAAAAATTATGTCACTCGTATTAATCCGCTATATTCCGAAAGCGTGAAGTGGTTTGGCTGGGTTGAGGAGGCAGTCCGGCAGCATGAGGTGCATCTTGGTGTCTCATAACATTAACTGTCAGGTTCACAGGACAGACATGGAAAGGCAACAGGTACTCCTTGTGGGTACAGTACAAGCAGACCACCGTGGGCAAGCCATACAGGTAGGGGCATGTTCAAGAAACATGCTGTAGCCCAGGTGAGGTATTACATAGTTTACACCAGGGAGAAGAGTGGCAGATAATGCTGGGAAGTTGGGCTGGATTCTTGGCTGGGATAATAGAGCAGCAGGCTTGGATAACTTCAACATCCCTTTCCCACCCTCCAGGCTCCTTCCCAAAACACACACAGAACCAGAACTCGAATGTGCATCATAAGTTTATTCCCGATGCGGGACAGATTCCTTCCATCCCCAAAATGAATCACATGCTGTCCTGGAGAGATCTAGGAGATTCTCCCACCATATCCAGGGAAGGAGTGAGAAAGGCAGGTGCTGAGGACAAGGCAGGTCTGCAGTTCCCCAGCCTACTTATCCTCCCCTCCTCAACAGAGGAGAGCTGCTCCCCACTATTATTATTCTCATCCACTCATCCCTTGAAGGAGAAAAAAAAAAAAAAGTCTCCAATATTCAAAAAAGACAAAAAAAAAAAAAAAGACAAAAAGCCTTCAAATATGGGAGAGGGGTTCTGGGCTGCAACTTGAGGTGAAAGTCACCAACAGAAGAGGGACAGGGAGGAACCGTCACTGTTTCTGCTGCAGGGCCTCCTTCCTTGCTGCGTCCTGTAGCAACTGTGTGTCCACCTCATCTGCCGGCAACTGCACATAGCGGACCACTGAGCCCCGGATGAAGCAGTTCTTCACTGATAACTAGACCCAGACAGATAAACAAGAAAACACCCTTAAAAGTGTCTGCTATCTGGGGCACCTGGGTGGCTTAGTCGGTTCGGCATCTGACTCTTGATTTTGGCTCAGGTAGTGATCTCAGGGTGCTTCACTGGGTGGTGTCTCATCTGCCTGTCCCCCGTGCCCCCCACCCTAACTCATGCACTCTCTCAAATAAACAGAAATAAGATAAAATCTTAAAAAAAAAAAAAAAAAAAAGGAATGCCAGCTATCCACCCAGGAACTTCCTGCTTTTGTTTCCTCTTCACCATCACCAACTCACCATGTGAGGGTACTTCTCAGGGTCTGTAACACTGATGTCAGTTAGTTTGATGTTGAGATACTAAGAAAAGAAGACAAACACCATCATTAGCTCTAGAGACAAGATGCAAGCACCCAGCCCTGAAACTCTCCCTTCTTCTTCCCCAAGACCCCATTCTAGGCTCCTACATATCTCACCTGGTCCACAGAATGGAGGGTTCCACAGATGCTGTTGGGGGAGAAGACGAAAGAACCCAATCAGTTTACACCAAAATCAACCAAGAGACAATTTCAGACCATGGATAAGAACATAGCTGGGGGAAGTCAAGGTTTGAGGAAGGCAGAAAAGAGAGAACCAAAAAGGGGGCATTCCTAAGCCCAGGATCAAGAAAGACAATGCTTTTATTGCAGTGTTTATTTTAGACCTCACATCTCCTAAAGCCAAGGCACTCTTTTTTTTTTTTTTAAAGATTTTATTTATTTATTTTACAGAGAGAGATCACAAGTAGACAGAGAGGCAGGCAGAGAGAGAGAGGGAAGCAGGCTCCCTGCTGAGCAGAGAGCCCGATGTGGGACTCGATCCCAGGACCCTGAGATCATGACCTGAGCTGAAGGCAGCGGCTTAACCCACTGAGCCACCCAGGCACCCAAGCCAAGGTACTCTTAGCAGCTAGTATTAAATAACTCTTACAAACTAGGCCTGTGTTCCACATAGTACTTGCAGTCTTTACGGATACCTCACAAGGTAGCTCTTACCAAACAGGGACTCAGAGATTATGTAATATGCACAAGTGTAGAAGAAACAGGGTCTTGAGGCCACATCTGTCTGATACCCCAAACCAGCAGCTATTCTCAAACATCTGTTGGAACCCCATATGTAAAGTAGACAAAGTAGCTTAACATTGTTTTTGGTGATGCAGGCACAAGATGTCCCCTCCTTTTCTCAATCCCTGGGCCCTCTGAAATGTGAATGAGGAATGCTATCAGTCATGCTACCTCTCTCCCAACTTCTTTACTTTCTGTGAGTGGCCTCAACAGTCTCACAACCTCAAATTCTGAGTTGTACTTCACCATCCTCCATGAACCATGTCCCCATCATTTGGGGACATTTTCCTAACATCTCTAAAATTCTCTTTCTAGTTTGACTTCTACAAGCCAAGGTCTTATTACACCTCAGTCTAGGCCAGCCTCCATCCTTGCCGCCTTTATCCTAACTACCCTGCATGTCATCACCAGATTCTATGTTCCTTAGAACAGTGGTTCTCAAACACTGATGTGTGCTCAAAGGTTTCTTAAGTCTGAGACAAAGAAACACAGGTTAGGATAGCGTTTGTTGGGTGCGTATGTAGTATGCTAAAGGTTGTCAATATTTTCCTCCCTAAGAATAATTCTTTAATTGCCCTTGCTATTTTTTTGTTATTAAAAAAACTTTCAGGCTGTCTGGGTGGCTCAGTCGGTTAAGTGCCTATCTTTGGCTCAGGTCATGATCCCAGAGTCCTGGGATCAAGTCCCTATATTGGTCTCCTTGCTCGGCGGGGAGCCTACTTCTCCCTCTGCCTGCTGCTCCCCCTTCTTGTGCTCTCTCTCTCACAAATGAAATCATAAAAAATTAAAAAACCTGGGGTGTCTGGGTGGCTCAATGGGTTAAAGTCTCTGCCTTTGGCTCAGGTCATGATCCCGGTGTTCTGGGTTCTCTGCTCAGTGGGGAGTCTGCTTACTCCTATCTCTCTCTCTGCCTGCCTGTGATCTCTGTCTGACAAATAAATAAATAAAATCTTTAAAAAAATTTTTAAAAACTTTAATGAAATGACTGTAATGTGCAGTTGCTTAAGTGTCGGACTCTTGGGGGCATCTGGGTGTTTCAGTTGGTTAAGAGTCTGTCTTCAGCTCGGGTTGTGATCTGGGGGTCCTGGGATCGAGCCCTGCGTCAGGCTCCCTATTCAGTGGGGAGTTGGCTTCTTCCTCTCCCTCTGCCTCCTCCCCCTCCCCACCCTGTTCATGCTCTGTCTCTCTCTCTCACATAAATAAAATCTTAAAAAAAAGAATTGTAAAGAAAAGGGGGAAAAAAGCATTGGGACTCTTGATTTTGGCCACTTTCAGGTCTTCAGGTCATGATCTCAGGGTCATAAGATCGAATCCTGCATCAGACTCCATGCTCAGTCTGCTTAAAGCTCTCTCTCCCTGGGGCGCCTGGGTTGCTCAGCTGATTAAGTACTGGACTCTTAATTTCTTTCCTTTTTTTTTTTTTTTAAGTTTTTATTTATTTATTTGACAGAGAGAGAGACATCATAAGTAGGTAGAGAGGCAGACAGAGAGAGAGGGGAAGCAGGCTCCCCGCTGAGCAGAGAGCCTGATGTGGGGCTCAATCCCAGAACCCTGAGATCATGACCCACGCCAAAGGCAGAGGCCTACCCCACTGAGCCACCCAGGTGCCCCAGGACTCTGAATTTCTTGATTTTGGCTCAGTTCATGATCTCAGGGTTGAGATGGAGCCCCACATGGGGCTCGCACAGAGCATGGAACCTGCTTTTCTCCCTCCTCCTCCTTCTGCCTCTCTCCCCTCTTAAAAAAGACTGACTCTCTCCCTCTCTAAAATAAATAAATCTTTTTAAAAAAAGTCTTTATCTTGCCAAAATTAAAGCTGGCAGTTCTCTGTTGGGCCTCAATTTTTGTTAAATTTTAAGTCTTTAAAATCCGCTGCCTGAGAAACATACTTCTCCGTGATGGTTTCCCCACATCCCTGACTGCTGGAAAGACTTTGACAACACCTATTACCTTCTGCAGTGGTGAAGTCACTTCCGAAACTGCATAGGTGATGTCATTTCATTCAGTCTCTTAATATCTGGCACAATGGTCTGAAAACAAGCATGAGAGAAAAGAACCCTTCTCCCATACCAATGGACTATCTTCAAATCTTCTAAGTCCCTGTTTTAGGACATGGGGCTATAATGTGAGTCATTCTTGCCATATGGAAGACCCAGAAAGAAGAAAAGAGGAAACCAAAAACAAATCCTCTCATAGAATTGCCTAGCTGGTTCTGCCTTCCATACCTGTCTCTCTATATGGCCCCAATCTATACGCCATCAATATTGTGTCAATGTTTCCCACACAAAGAAATTATCTCAAAAAGAAACATGGGGGGCACCTGGGTGGCTCAGTGGGTTAAAGCCTCTGCCTTCGGCTCGGGTCATGATCCCGGGGTCCTGGGATCAAGCCCCGCATCGGACTCTCTGCTCAGCGGGGAGACTGCTTCCTCCTCTCTCTCTGCCTGCCTCTCTGCCTACTTCTGATTTCTGTCTGTCAAATAAATTAAAAAAAAAAAAAAAAATCCCAAAAGAAACATGGAAGATATTGCTGGGGGCAGGTGGGAATACACTGATTCAAAGTTTCTAAAGGTGGGAACCCTGGCTGGCTCAGTCTGTTTAAGCATGTGACTCTTGACCTTGGGGTTGTGAGTTTAAGCCCCACCTTGAGTGCAGAGATTATTTAAAAATAAAATCTTTAGGGGCGCCTGGGTGGTTCAGTGGGTTAAAGCCTCTGCCTTCGGCTCAGGTCATGATCCCAGGGTCCTGGGATCAAGCCCCACATCGGTCTCTCTGCTCAGCGGGGAGCCTGCTTCCCCCCTCTCTCTCTGCCTGCCTCTCTGCCTACTTGTGATCTGTCAAATAAATAAATAAAATCTTAAAAAAAGAAAAAATAAAATACAATAAAATCTTTAAAAAAAAGTTAGGTATTAAGGAGGGCACTTGTGATGAGCACTGGGTGTTGAATATAAGTGATAACACTAAATTCTATACCTGAAAATATTACCCTTTATGTTAACTGGAATTTAAATTAAAAATTGAGAAAATTAAATAAACAGAATTTTCTAAAAGAGCATCAGGTAATAATACTTTAAATATATACTTAATTTAAAGGAAAGTTTTTTAAAGGATTTTTTTTCTAAAGAAAAAGATGTGTACAAAGTTGCACACATAATGATGTTCGGGGCAGCATCATTTGTAAAAGCAAGAAACAGCCTAAATGTCCAACAGCAAAGTCTCGATTAAATTAGTTCCTGCCAGCTAATAAAAATGCCATATAGGGGCGCCTGGGTGGCTCAGTGGGTTAAAGCCTCTGCCTTTGGCTCAGGTCATGATCCCAGGGTCCTGGGATCGAGCCCTGCATCAGGCTCTCTGCTCGGTAGCAAGCTTGCTTCCCTTCCTCTCTCTCTGCCTGCCTCTCTGCCCACTTGTGATCTCTGTCTGTCAAATAAATAATAAAATAAAAAATCTTTTTTAAAAAATGCCATATAGACATTAAGAATGTTAAAGATCAACTTTATTGACATGGAAAATATCCACAACATACTGCTAAACAAAAAGCAAGTTTCACAGTTGCATAAAGAATATGACCCCATTTTTATTTATTTGTTTTTTCAAATTTCTATTAAAATTCCAGTTAGTTAACATACAGTGTAATGTTAGCTTCAGGTGTAGAATTTAGTGACTCATCATTTACATAGAGCACCCAAGGTTCATCACAGCAAATGCCAGCCTCAATACCCACCAAATCCATGCCCCCACTCACCTCCCCTCCAACAATCCTGTTTGTTCGCTATAGTTAAGAGTCTGTTTTCTGGGGGCGCCTGGGTGGCTCAGTGGGTTAAAGCCTCTGCCTTAGGCTCAGGTCATGATCCCAGGATCCTGGGATTGAGCCCCACATCGGGCTCTCTGCTTGGCGGGGAGCCTGCTTCCTCCTCTCTCTCTCTGCCTGCCTCTCTGCCTACTTGTGATCTCTGTCAAATAAATAAATAAAATCTTTAAAAAAAAAAAAAAGAGTCTGTTTTCTGGGGGCACCTGGGTGGCTCAGTTGGTTAAGTGTCTGCCTTTGGCTGAGGTCATGATCCCAGAGTCCTGGGATCAAGCCCCACTCAACAGGGAAGCCTGCTTCTCCCTCTGTCTGCCACTCCCCCTGCTTGTGCTCTCTCCCTCTCTCTGTGTGTCAAATAAATAAATAAAATCTTAAGGAAAAAAAAGTTTTCTGGTTTGTCTCTCTCTTTTCCATGTTCATCTGTTTTCTTAAATTCCACATATGAGTGAAATCATATGGTATTTGTCCTTCTCTAACCAATCGTTTTTAATTTAAAAGAGTGCAAATGTGGGGCACCTGCATGGTTCAGGGGGTTAAACCGTCTGCCTTCGGCTTGGGTCACGATCCCAGGGTCCTCGGATGGAGCCCCACATCCAGCTCTCTGCTCAGCAGGGAGCCTGCCTCCCCCTCTCTCTGCCTACTTGTGATCTCTGTCTGTCAAATAAATAAACAAAATATTTTAAAATAAATAAATACAGTGCAAACGTGTGCAAGCCAGACAGAACTGGACTTCAGTTCTGGCTGTCATTTACTAGTTGGGTAGACTTGAGCAGTTAACCTGTCTATGCTTCAGTTTCCTCATGTGTAACATAACAACAATAGTATGTGTGCTATAGAGTTGTTAAAAGAATTAATGTTAATAAATGTAAAGTATTCAGAATAGTGCTTAGTTGATAGGATGTTCTCAAATGTTAGCTATTTTTCCTTCTTTCACCACACACTTATTAAGCACCTATGATATACTAGGCCTATTGCAGAAATCAGGTACACAAAGGTGAGCTTAAACATGGTCCTGGCCCTGTAGGAAGGACAGGCTGTAAATACTAAACATACTTTTAGAAAATCACAATTTCAGAAGCACCTACTAGGAAGGAAATAGACTATATAAAAGATACTACTTTGGCTAGAAGGACCAGGAAAAAAGTGTCTCCAAGGATACAGCATTTACTCCATGTCCTGGTTGCTAATTAGGAGCTAATGACACAAGGGGGTAGAGGCTGTAAAAGCAGACATAAGGGACTGCACTGGTCTTCGGTTTATCCTTTACGTTCTCTTTAACAAAATGGAAGTTGTGCCACATCTACCATTCTGCAACAGCTCTTCATATCAATACATCTATTCCTCTGTGACAGCTGTATATTACGAAGTGCCACAACTTAACGCATTCCCTGTAGATGGCTATTTGTTTCCAATTTTTGGCTACTGCAAATAAAATTACAAACGCCCCTGTAATACACCTTTACATGTGAAACTGATTCCTACATTTCCATAATTGAGTAAACAATTTAATCAAAAAAACAAAACTATGTTCGTTTCGTAAAAACATAAATTTAGCGATGCCTCTGCCCTCTGATGGCTCTCTAGTACTTTAACCAAACGGCACAGGTCATTTATTTCTTTTGTATCTCTCCCATTTTGTCCAGCCCTCAAATAATACTTGTCAAAGAGGTTCCAGAGCCCCGCATATACCCACCCCCTACGGACTTGCGGGAACAGGTGCCTACCTCAGGTCATTCTTGAGTTCCACGACCACATCCTTGCCCACCAGGGACTTGAAAAAGGAATAGAAGAGCTATTGGGCGAGAGAGGGAAAACCATCACCTGGGAAGTTACACACAGGGTAGGAAGGAGTGCCCCTCCCTCTGGTAGTATTTCCAGTACTGACATTGGGATCCCGGCCACATCTCTGGCAGTTCTGAAAACTTCACAGGAAAAAATATTCTGTGGGCCCCCGGAACACAATACTCCGGCTGGAGCCCAAATACACTTCACTGAGCCCCTGACTTAAAGCTCCAGAGAGATGCTCTGCCCTGCACCCCTCTCGCTCTCCGGGTCGGGCTCTCAATCAACCACCTCTCCTGGGCTCCTCTCCACCCCCTAACCCCCAGTGGGCACAACTGTAGAAAGTGTCCCATTCTCACCCTCCCAAAGCCTGGCCTCCGTCATAGAAATACTCCTCGAGGTCAAGCTTTCCCCTCCCCTCCTGTCCCCAACTCTTCCGCGCGTTTCTTTTGTTTTGTTCCCGCATAAGGGTAAAAAAAATCCCATGAGCTCCCAGGTGTGTCCCCCCCCCCCCCCAGAATGCAAGGCGCAGGAACTAATAAGAATAAAGAGTAAACCCAAGGGCCCAACTCCGGCTCCGAGGGTCAAAGCCTCGACCCCCTCCCCGCTCCTCAACCTTCGGCCCGCCTGCGCTCCCCCAGGGCGCCCCCTTGTGACGTCAGGGTACCTACCATGGTGCTCAAGCGGCGGGCTGCCCGCCGGACCCGGAAAGCGAGGGCCGGGAACCGCGGGGCTGGGGCCGGGCGGCAACCGGGATGCAAGCCCGCGCGTGGGGCGGCACAGAATCGCGCAGGCGCAGCGAGAAGAGCCGGGGGAGCTCTGAGTAATGACAGGAGCGCACTGCCCACTCGCGGCCCTGGGAGAGCGGGCTGTGGAGAGCCGCAGGGGCGCTGAAGCCGGGAAAGAGGCGGGCCTTCCTGCCTTCCCACTTCCTCCCGGAGTGGCGGGCTTCCACCACGCAGGCGCGAGCCCCAGCTGTTAGCCCAGTTTTCAAGAGGTTCATGGCCTCTCTGGGGTTTTTTCCCTGATGGTGCTGCCCACGGTGCTAACACCCTCCAGACACTCTATTGAAAACTGTCGAGGAACTTGGGAAAACTCCTGATTTATGCACTTTTCTATATCCGTTACACTTCGATAAAAAGTTTATTTTTTTTTCTCTTTTCAAGATTTTTTTTTTTTTTAATTTATTTGACAGACAGAGATCACAAGTAGGCAGAGAGGCAGGCAGAGAGAGAGAGGTGGAGGCAGGCTCCCTGCGGAGCAGAGAGCCTGATGCGGGGCTCGATCCCAGGACCCTGGGATCATGACCTGAGCCAAAGGCAGAGGCTTAACCCACTGAGCCACCCAGGCGCCCCCGATAAAAAGTTTAAAAAATAAAATGTTGGGGCGCCTGGGTGGCTGTGTGTTAACCCTCTGCCTTCAGCTCAAGTCACGATGCATCTCAGGGTCCTGGGATCAAGCCCTGCATCCGGCTCCCTGTCAGCAGGGAGCCTGCTTCCCCCTCTTTCTCTGCCTGCCTCTGCCTACTTGTGATCTCTGTCAAATAAATAAACTTAAAAAAAATAAAATGTTGCAAAGTCCCTGAGATCAGGAGCCTGAGCACTGATCTTGATTTTATCAAAGGTTCCCAATAGAAACAGAGGGTTTTAGGAGGGAGGGGAATGGGGGTATGGGTGAGCCTGGTGATGAGTATTAAGGTGGGTACGGATTGCACCAAGCACTGGGTGTTTTATGCAAACAAGCATGGAACACTACATCAAAAACTAATGATGTACTGTATGGTGACTAACATAAAATTTAAAAAGGTTCCCAATAATCATATTTCTCCCAAGGACCCAATCTCAGTCCATGTTTCTTACACCCTTTAAAAGTCCATGTTTCTCACACCCTCCTTACACCCTGTAAAGGACTGAGTAAAACCAAACAAAAACTTGCTCAGGGGTAGAAATTCCTATTCTAATATTTGACTTCTAAATATGTTCCCTCAAACACTAAAGGACGCAAGTGTACAGTTACACAGACTTATACACTCATGCCCCTAAGGGTTTTATAAATATATGATATTATGACACAATAGGTGAAAATATTTGTTTCAAGGAATAAGACTACTAAATTCTCCATTTCTCATCTCCCAGAAAAGTACCCATTTGTCAGCAGTTTGTTTTAAAAATGTTTTCTGCATGTAAAGGATGTAATAATAGACTCTATGAGTACACAGATGCTGGATGTCCTAGACCTCACCTTTAAATGTCATAAGGAGAACATCAAACAGAAGTTTGTTCCCTCAGCTGAACCCTAAGCACCTAAACCAGTCTTTCACTGAGTATAAGCAGAAACTATAGTGAGCAACTGCTCCAGCTGGAGCTAAAGGTGCGTGATGATTAAGAGTCATTTTCCTACTGGAAACAATTAGCTCACGAAAATTCAAACACTTTCCCCTAGCCAGTTTAATTAATCATTCACAATGATTTCACAATGGGACCACACTCACGCTCTTCATGAAATCTTTACCTTACTGTTTAAGGTACACTCACAGTCTAAAGATACCAGAAAATGGGTGCCTGGCTTGCTCAGTCAGAAGAGGATATGACTCTTCATCTCAGGGTCATAAGTTTGAGCCCCACATTGGGTGTAGATATGACTTAAATAAATTTATTTTATTTTTTTTAAAGATTTTATTTATTTATTTGTCAGAGAGAGAGAGAGAGCGAGCGAGCACAGGCAGACAGAATGGCAGGCAGAGGCAGAGGGAGAAGCAGGCTCCCCACAGAACAAGGAGCCCGATGCGGGACTCGATCCCAGGACGCTGGGATCATGACCTGAGCTGAAGGCAGCTGCTTAACCAACTGAGCCACCCAGGCGTCCCTGACTTAAATAAATTTAAAAAAACCAGGGGCTCCTGGGTGGCTCAGTCAACTGGGGTCTGACTCTTGGTTTTGGCTCAGGTCATGATCTCAGGGTGGTGGGATCGAGTTCCACATTGGGGTCTGAGCTCAGTGTGGAGTCCGTTAGGGTTTCTCTCTCCCTCTCTCTCTATTCCTCCCCTCAGCATTCTCATGTGTGCTCACATGCGTGTATGTGCTCTCTCTCTAAAATAAATCTTTAAAAATAAATAAAAATAAACTTAAAAATAATAAATCAATAAAGATACCAGAAAAAATTTGTTTTAGGAACAAGTTTACTGAGTGACATTTAACCATCCACATAGGAAGAAGAAAGTTGGGGAGGTCAGAAATAAATAACAGACATTCGAATTAATCAAATGGTTCAGAGGGGCCTAGTTTTCCTAAAAGTCAGAAACATGGATTGTGAAAAGATGGTATAAAAAAGATTTGTCAGAATCCGAAAGGATGGTAACTTAGGTTCAGGACACTCAATTCAATAATCATAACAACGTTTGAAGATGAGGGGAAGAAAATTCACCTTAGAGGCACCCTAGAACCCTCCAGCTCCAGATAAGATTAATCTACTTCTTCAATGGTGGGGCCTGTGGCGGCCCTTCCAGGAGTATACCCCGTCCCACAGGAAGGCCCAGTACATCCTCCCTGGTAGAGTTTTGTGATGATTGGGTTACACACCTGCTCTAATTCCTTTCTCTTATGATCAAACTCCTCTTTCTCAGCCAGTTGATTGGCCTCCAGCCATGAAAGGACCTCATTGCATTTTTCCAGTATTTTCTTTTTATCAGACTCACTAATCTTGCCCTTCAAGCCTTCATCACTCACAGCACTCTTCATGTTAAAAGCATAAGATTCTAAAGCATTTTTTGCAGAGATTTTCTCTCTCTGGACCTCATCTTCAGCTTTATACTTCTCAGCATCCAGAACCATGCGCTCGATCTCCTCCTTGCTCAGGCGGCCCTTGTCGTTGGTGATGGTGATCTTATTGGCCTTGCCTGTGCTCTTGTCCATGGCTGTTACATTGAGAATACCATTGGCATCGATGTCAAAGGTCACCTCAATCTGAGGCACTCCCCTGGGTGCAGGAGGGATTCCAGTCAGGTCAAAGCGCCCCAGGAGGTTGTTGTCTCGGGTCATGGCCCTCTCGCCCTCGTACACCTGGATCAGCACGCCGGGCTGGTTGTCTGAGTAGGTGGTGAAGATCTGTGTCTGCTTGGTGGGGATGGTGGAATTGCGCTTGATCAGGACCGTCATGACACCCCCAGCTGTTTCCAGCCCTAGAGACAAGGGAGCGACATCCAACAAAAGCAGATCCTGTACCTTTTCAGACTTGTCCCCCATGAGGATGGCCGCCTGCACCGCCGCCCCATAGGCCACGGCCTCGTCGGGGTTGATGCTCTTGTTGAGATCACGACCATTAAAGTAGTCCTGCAGCAGCCTCTGAACCTTAGGGATACGAGTGGAGCCCCCCACTAACACAATGTCATGGATCTTCGCCTTATCCATCTTGGCATCCCGAAGGGCCTTCTCCACAGGTTCCAGAGTGCCTCTAAACAGGTCTGCACACAACTCTTCAAACCGGGCTCTGGTGATAGATGTGTAGAAGTCAATGCCTTCATAAAGTGAATCAATTTCCAAGTTGGCCTGGGTGCTGGACGACAGGGTCCTCTTGGCCCTCTCACAGGCGGTGCGCAGCCGCCTCACGGCTCGCTTGTTCTGGCTGATGTCCTTCTTGTGCTTCCTCTTGAACTCCTCCACGAAGTGGCTCACCAGACGGTTGTCAAAGTCCTCCCCTCCCAGATGAGTGTCCCCAGCAGTGGCCTTCACCTCAAAAATTCCATCATCTATGGTCAGGATGGACACATCAAAAGTGCCTCCACCTAGATCAAAGATCAAGACATGTCGCTCTCCCTGACCTGCTTTATCTAGGCCATATGCAATGGCAGCAGCTGTGGGTTCATTGATAATTCTTAGCACATTGAGACCCGCAATCACGCCTGCATCCTTGGTAGCCTGGCGTTGAGAATCATTGAAATACGCCGGTACAGTGATCACAGCATTGGTAACGGCGTGGCCCAAAAAAGCCTCAGCAGTCTCCTTCATCTTTGTCAGCACCATAGAAGAGATTTCCTCAGGATAGAAAGCTTTCTTCTCCCCTTTGTATGACACCAATACCTTGGGCTTCCCTCCTTCATTGATTACTTGAAAAGGCCAAAGTTTCATATCTGATTGCACGACAGGATCATTAAACTTCCTGCCAATCAGACGTTTGGCATCAAAGACAGTGTTCTGGGGATTCATGGCTACCTGGTTCTTGGCCGCATCCCCGATGAGACGCTCCGTGTCGGTGAAGGCCACGTAGCTGGGGGTGGTGCGGTTGCCCTGGTCGTTGGCGATGATCTCCACCTTGCCATGCTGGAACACCCCCACGCAGGAGTAGGTGGTGCCCAGGTCGATGCCGATGGCCATTCCCTTAGCAGCAGCCATGGTCTTCCGAGGCCTGAGAAGAAAAAATGAAATAAAGTTTTGGCACGGGGCTTTTTTATTTCATTACTTTCAATTGTAGAAAAATACACGTAATCTGAAATTTACCATCTTAACTGTTTTTTTAAGTATACTGTTCAGCAGTAAGTTCATTCATATCGTTGACCACCCTCCAGAAATCTAACTTGCAAAACTGAAATTGTATACCAATTAAGCCACTCTCCATTCCCCTCCTCCCTCCAGCCCCTGGCAACTACTATTCTACTTTCTATCTCTATCAATTCGACTACTCTAGGTCTTCATATTAATAGAATTACACAATAATTTTTTTTATGTGACTGGCTTATTTCACTTAGAAAGATGTCCTCAGGGGCGCCTGGGTGGCTCAGTGTGTTGAGCCTCTGCCTCCAGCTCAGGTCATGATCTCAGGGTCCTGGGATCGAGCCCCGCAATGGGCTCTCTGCTCAGCGGGGAGCCTGCTTCCCCTTCTCTCTCTGCCTGCCTCTCTGCCTACTTGTGATCTGTCAAATAAATAAATAAAATCTTAAAAAAAAGAAAGAAAGATGTCCTCAAAGTTCATCCATGTTACAGCATGTATCAGAGTTTCTTTACTTCTTAGAGCTGAATAATATTCATTATATGTATATAACACATCTTATTTAGTCATTCCCTCCTTGGACACCCAGGCTGCTTCTACCTCATGGCTATTGCGAATAATGCTGCCATAAATTTGATGTACAAGTATCTTTTCCTAATCCCTTCTTTTACAGAGAGTGCTTTTTGGACTAGAGTACTCTTAGCGAAGTGGAAGCAAGTGGGAGGCACTTAGCATATATTGTGTTCAACTTTCACAGGGCTTACTCAACTACCTTGCTCCTTTATCTGTGATGTTTTATTCTGCAATCATACCTGTCTTCCTGCTGAACTAAGATTATTTTATGTTTTGGTCTCCTCAGGGAACATGAATCTCCATCCTTTGGTTTAGTTACCTTCCACGGCTCCTTTACGCTCAATTAGGGATTTCTTGGGAGTAATATTGGGCCAGTGGGGTGAAAATGGCTGCTAGGAACCCAATCAAACCCTCAAAAACCATCTCAGACAAGACAGCACCAACAAGCACTCTCTCTCTCCAACCTCCTCTGCAATAAGGCTCTTATTTGAAGACTAATCAATCAGCTTCTCCACCTCTTTCCAGCAGCTTTGACAAATCCCACCCACCTTGGCTCCTGCCAAAGAATTCCCCTTCCCTGATTGGTCAATGCCCCCATACCTTAGACTAAAACTACAGAACGTTCCAGCATTTTCTCAAACACGGATCTATTAATCTCACCCACTGCCATTCCATTTCAGTGAGAGCCCACCAGGCTCACCTATTGTCCCGTCGCCTTCGATCCAGTTTGATAATGTTCTGATTGCGGAGCCCCTGAGGGTGGGGGCTCCTTCAACATCCAAAATGCGCAGCCGGTGTTTCCCCACCCCCCACCCGCCCCGCCCTACAGCTTTGAGCGGACTCCGGAGCTACCATCCCGATTGCTTACTAACCCATGAGGTCAGAGGCACCAACCCCATTGTAACGCGTCTGGGGGGGCAGCGTCAACACTGCCACCCCCGCCCTCCAAGCCCCTCCCACCTCCTCGCACCGACCCCACCCTCCACGAACCCTTGCCAGCCCTAGCAAGCCCGAGAAGAGTCTGGAGAGTTCTGGGAGGGGCGGCGCCCGGGACGCCGAT